>NC_088997.1:4276218-4580634 GCF_963932015.1 Anas acuta
TGATCAACTTGCTGGTTTGACTGAACACAGAGAAAAGAAGATGCAACGTGACAGAGATGAACTAGAAAGGACCTTGAATCGTGTAGTAGTTGGCCTATATTTATATGTTATTTTCAAGTGGCTGTTCCTCTGATCCTCTGCATCTCCGGATTCTTTAGATCTGCTTGACTTGCCAGCATGCCAGGGAAGAGGAGAGGAACAGGATGAGTATTTACTGGTGCTCTCCCAGAATGTTTCTGGCTCCCTTTGCCTCCGCGTGGGCGCCCCAGAAATAGAGAAGGTTTGGAAGTGGGTTGACAAGGAACAACTGAGCAGACTAGGGGATCAGTGTGGAAAAGATAGAACTAAAGGGATATGAAAGAAATCTACGGAATCACGTGTGCAGAGGGGAAAAAAAAAAAAAAAGGAATGAGATGTTTGGTTGTTCCAGTGCCAAAACTGGAGATAGCAGATGAAGGTAGCAGGTCCAAAGCAAACAAAAGCTGGTGGTTTCTCATGTGAAATGTCACTGAGCTGTAGAAGTGCAAAGAGCAGTTGTGAATGCTGAGAACTTAGTCTGGTTCAGAAAACAGCTGGACAAACCAATGGAAGAGAAAGCAACTAAGAAATCTGAAACAGAAGGGCTCCAGCTCCAGAAGTCCCAGAGTCACAAGCTGCTAAAAGGCTGGAGAACTTGTTGGGAAAGTCCTGCTGTGTGCTTGCCTTTCCTCTTTTAGATTTTATGCTAATAGCATGCTACCGATCATTGTCAGCTACAGCTTATGGGGCTAAAGGAGCTTTGATCAAATTCAGTATTACTGTCTGTGTTCCTCACTGAAGTTTTTTTCAGTTTATCAAGCATAAATATGATGTTAAATTCAGTCAGACATCTTCCACGTATTTATGAAGACTGCATATGACAGTACAGGGCTGGTGAGACAGTACAAGTTAAGGCATCAACAGTTCATTAAACTAAGATTTGTACTTTTGTAAACTGAAATTGTTTGAGTATCCTTCTACCCTGGACCCAGTTATCCATTTAATAATAAAACATTCTCCAGCCTTTGATGGGAGTAGTTATCACATTAGCAAACATTTGATCAAGCTGACAGTTAGCTGTATGCCAAAATTTTATGCGGACTTGCATGGAAATTGAGAGAGTAAAATCAGACGTTTTCTTTTTGCTGTAGCTTGGACTCAGGAATACATGTGAGTGTTCAGGTAGCTTGCAGCTATGTAGCACGATGTATATTACCCAAAATTGCTTGCTTGCTGAGGTTGTTTCTTATTAAATGGTGTACATACAACTCAGATTTATTAGACCATCATATAGTTTGTAAAGATGTACTCTAATGAATGCAGTGAAGAATAGTAAATGTTAACGATGAATAATTCTTTATATTAGAACTTGCCACATGGACGTGAATTATAGATACAATATGAGATGTAGAGGTACTATATAGCACACAACTACTGATTTGTAGTATAGCTTTGAAATCAAAGCTGTAAGCTTTTCTTTAATTCTTCATACCTGAAAATCAGGCTAAAATTTATAATCTCTGAAACCTAATATCCGAAAAACAGATAAATCTAAATTTCTCTCATTATTCTGATAATCCAATCTATAAAACTTTATTTCTTAGGTGGAAAAGAAACTAATCAGGACAGAGGTGACAAAACATGTTAGATAAACTTTAAGATTTATTTGTATAGTGTCTGATCCTTCCCTGAGCTGATTTTGTCTATTGACTTATAATGGAAAATGCAGTTGAGAAGTGTAACTTTACATGTGGTGTTTGTGAAAGGTTGCAATCGAATACACTTCAAAATGAAGCCACCTAGGCAGGGGTCAGCAGGTACTTTATTTGAAGGCCTGGTGTGTCTGCCAGGCTCTGGACCAGAGGTGGAGAGCAGAGATGGACAAGAGGTATAGGTAACTTCTGGTCTTCATCAGATGATTTTGGCAGCTGAATCTATATATAGAGCTTCATAGATAGATGCTTGGACTTCATTAGTGAATGCTTTTTTCAGTGTTTAAATCTTCCTCGGATCAGTGTACGTTTAAGTGTCCACTGTTAATCTGCAGCTGAGAATGCAATAGAGGCAAATCATTCATTGAACATCAACTGAGCAGGATTGTTCTAAGGTTTCATAGTATATTTAGTTGCTGGCATCCCGTATAGGAAGAACTGTGCTGTCAATTGAACTAGTGTTTTTTCCTCTTAGTTCTTTTTTTACTAAGAACTGTCTTTGTCAAGTTGCTGTTAGATGGTGGTAATGCTGTATGGCCTGACTAATGCATTGTGGTTTAATGAACTGTAGGCGGCATCGAGTCAAGCAACCCTAAGACTACCTGAAAGTAGGAAAGAGTTCATAGAGTCCAAAAACTGTAGAAGAAACGAAAGTGAACTTCATGTTGTGCTAAAGAAACTTACTGTAAATTGTGAGTCCATCTATAGACTATTATAACCTCTTTAACACCTATTTAAGTGACCTACTTTTCTTTTAAAATCCTATTAATTCAACTGGTAACTGGTGAAATGATGTTTTCTGACAATATAATACTCAAATCTTTGTGTGGACAATGCTGACATATCTGGTTTTGAGCCCATTTAAGACTTGTTAACATGTTTCAGACTAGAGTAACCTATTAAATAAATACATCAGGAAAAAGCTTTTACTGGTAATGGTTGTTTTGCTTAGGTGACTATGGCTGTAATGTATTGTGAGTACATCTGGTACTTCAGTGCTTATCAGTGATCTTTTTTCCTTTAGGCGGTTTCCTAGAAACATGATTGCTTGCTGGTCTTGATCTCACAGCTTTGTGAAGACTTCTTCTCTGATAATGTCAAGTTCAGGCTACCCTCCTAACCAAGGAGCATTCAGCACAGAACAGAGTCGTTATCCTACTCACTCTGTCCAGTACACCTTCCCTAGCACCCGACACCAGCAGGTAAGCAGTCATTAGGGTTACAGTTTTTATCAAGAGTGTAATTCAGATGTTTGCTGTGCCAAATGGGATTTTTTTTTTTTTTAATCACTATAATACAAGTTGTTACACAGATCTCCCCAGTCAGTTTCACCTGGGCATACCGGTCTGCAGCTGCTCTGTTTTCACATGAACAATGTTGTTTGTACCCTTGAAGTTTGGCTCTTGCATCAAGGCTGATGGGTGCACTTATTCAAGTATATTCCTCTTTAAATGAGGGTCTGACTATGGTGTAACTTCTGGAAAGTATAATCGGTAGTAATGTACTTCTCCCTGGCTCCTTCCTAAGTATTAACTTGAAAGGATATAATTACCTGTTGAATTATGCCTTCCTGCAGTGCTCTAGCTGAAATTACTAAAATCCTTGACTGCAATTTTGGCTTTTTAAAGTTCAGTTTTTGCTTGTTCTTTTTTTCTTTCCCTCCCCTTATTTCTTTTTACATAGACTAGTATTAAAAATACTCTATAAAGTGGTGAAGGTAACCTAAATAAAACCCTAAAGCTTGTTGTCTTGACAGTATTTCCTATTACTTAATATTTGTGAATCTAGTAAAAATAGCGATACTTTAAAAAAAAAAATTAGCCTGTCTTGAAGACTGTATGTTGATACTCTTGTCTGCTCAATATGTTGAATCTTTTTGATTTTCTTCCTCTTGGAGATGAAGTTGAAAAATGAAATGTAAAAACAAAAAAACGTATTGAAGTGGCAAAGGAAGTGTTTTGCCTGCTTAGGAGACCTGCTGCTAGTGTTGTTTAGATAAATAATTGTTTTCCCTGCCTCCACTCCATCTTTTTTTCTAAAAGCACTGGATTTTATTTTTTTCAAGATTATATAAGTAACACCTCTTTGACTTTTTTGACAGAAAACTGAATTCTGTAATTCTTTGTCTTTATTGTGAAGAATTAATATAAATATCCTTTTTTATCACTGGTTTCTCCTAGTTTGAATAAATTAATAGAAATTGTATTCGTAAACTTTTGTTTTAGCTTTGCTTTAATATAATATGTTTAATCATCGTACTGAATGTGTCCAGTGTAAGTGTGGCTGAGTGCATGTGCATTGATAGCAATAATTTTCCAAGAATATGCAAATAGTCTGTCTACAGTTACTGTGCGTTTAATATGAATGCAGAATTCTGAGCCTCACAAATCCCTAGAGAGGGTGGGCTCTTAGAACATTTGTGGGCACTAAATTTGTATGTGGAATTGATTTCCTGTCAGGCCCAGGAGTGTTCCAAGAAGGTAAGAAGTAAACCCGTAGTTACCTTTCTGTCCTTTAAGGAGCATTGGGCTAGATTTTCTATAAGCTGATGCAGTACTTGACCAAATATGTGTGCAAGGCAGAGAATGTGAGTCTGAAATATATACAACTGTACATCCCAAGCTTTTTCGGAAGCAGCTGTTGTAGTGCTTCCAGGCAGCTGTGTTCTGCTAGCCACAATTAGGTTTTAAGAATCTCCTGTTTGGTCGTTTTTACCAAGCATTTATTCATAGAATGTTTTGGGTTGGAAGGGACCTTCCAGTTATACTCAATCCCACAGTGAATGTCAATGACAAAGATGTTAAACAGCACCGAACCCAGTATCAGCCCCTGAGTATCGCCACTCATCACTGGTCTCCACTTGGACATTGAACTGTTGGGTGCGAGCATCCAGCCAATTCCTTATCCACTGAGTGGTCTGTCCATCAGATCCGTGCCACTCCAATTTGGAGACAGGGATGTCATGTGGGACAGAGCCAAATGCTTTGCACAAGTCTGGGTAGAGGAGGTCGGTTTTTCCTCCCCTATCTTGTTTAATTGTTGTACCTTCTGTACCTTTTGTTTTTGTTAACACCTGAACTGTGTTTCACTTAGGAATTTGCGGTTCCCGATTATCGTTCGTCTCACTTGGAAGTCAGTCAGGCAACCCAACTCTTGCAACAGCAGCAGCAACAGCAGCAGCAACTTCGGCGCCGGCCTTCTTTGCTTTCTGAGTTTCACCCAGGCTCTGACAGGTTAGGATACTGTTGTTTGTTTGTTTGTTTGTTTTTAAATATGTGAAAGAGTCTTTTATGAGTCTGTGCTTTCTGTAAAGTCTAATTTTAACTTTTGAATAGAAAGGTTTTTGAGTTTCACTGTTTTTGCCTCTGTATTTGACTTGATTAATCAGTGCTCCATCGTTGAACACTGGAATTTGATTGTTGTAGGACTGCCTGGTATTAATCTGCTTTGTAATTCCTTAGTCCCTTTGCTTTAACTGCATGCTTGTTTCACAGAAAGGAAACGAGTCAACAAAGCACAGTTTGTTTCACTCTCCCCACAGAAAGCTTCTAGGACCCTATTACATACTGCAAACTTCTTGATGTTTAGGCTAAAAGTGTGTAGAGCTTGTATCTTTGGATAACTTAATCTCAACAAAATAGAGGTAACAAATGCAAAAATCATTACAGTGTGAATATTGTCATATTTCCTAGATCACACTGGGAAAAAAATCTTAGGTTTGCATATTCAGCAGGTAGTATTTGTGTGTCTGGGTAAGAAAAAAAACAGTGGAGCTATTTGGGTATTTGAGTTGTGAGAATTGTAGAAGACAGAAATGTGACTTTTAAGCACAGATGACTACCCTACGTTAGCAAGAGATACTTTTTCTAAGCACCCTTTTAGTCTGGTGCATCATTCCTGTCTCTGTCTAAATAGATGCAACTGATCTGGGTCCAGTAGGTTAACTGAGAAGAAGTGTAGGGACAACTACAGAGAATTGCTGTCATTAGTCTCAGATTGGTAATATCTTCTCAGTAAAATAGGTTACTTTACAGTCAATATTCAAGAATGTTCAAATGTGCAGTAATATTACATTACATATCTGCTAGGAGTAAATTCATATGCTGCGTGAGTGCTGGCAGTTTATTTTGGCTATATCTGACGTTAACAGTTATATTTTTGAAGATCATACTTAAAAACATTTGTCTGCTTCACTGATTAGAAAGAGTTTTGCTAAATTGCATTTAATGTATGTCTGGAAATTGTTGATGAACAGAAAATGGTTTTCTTGTGTGGAAGGTGCATATTTTAATAGTTTATTTCTCTGTATACTAGGCCTCAGGAAAGAAGAACTGGATATGAACAGCAGTTTCATCCAGGTCCATCTCAGACAGATCATGATTCACTGGAATCTAAGCGACCACGTCTTGAACAAGTTTCTGATTCCCATTTTCAGCGTGTCAGTGCAGCTACTGTCTTGCCTTTAGTACATCCTCTGCAGGAAGGGTTGAGATCTGCAGATATTAAGAAGGTGAAGGCATTTTCTGTTATAATACTGAAGGTGTAACTTTGTGTTGTGGTGAGCTAATCATTTTTTATTTTCCTTAGGTAAATCTTACATTTCCTTATGTTCAGTCTCATGAATTTTACACGTTACCACAAACTGTAATCATGATTTAGGGTGTTACTAATTCATAAAAAGAACAAGAAGCTAAGTCTGTGTCAAACACAGTACAGAGGGTGGAGTTCTGAGTAACTACTACACTCTGAAGTTGTTTAAGCCTCAATTGCAAAGTTATGATAGCATAGTATATAATAGCATATGAAATATTTCTACTTTTCAGTTAAAACTGCTGGCAAACGCATGCAAGTCCATTTTTTTCTCTAATGAATAATTTGCTGGACAGTCAAAATATATCCCTCCTGTCCCTTTTAAGCATCAGAACTGAATTTGCTAATTTACATAATGTTAATGATACCTGTCTCTGTCTCATTTTGGATAAATCTAGGGCAGTCTAGTTTGGTGTGGATATGTTCTATTGCAGATATTAATGTATCTTAAAACTAATATTGAATCTCTTCTCTTGTCCACTCACCTAAGCAGACAGGCCCACATGCCAAAAAGGTGGAGTTTAGGGGCCATGACATCTGATGTACTCATATCATTAAAGAAAAAATCTACCATATGGACTCAAAAGCTAATAGGCATCAAATTTTTAAAGTAGAATACTTATATTGCCTTGTCTTTACCATTCATTCTATTGTGTAAGTAAACCATATGTGAAATAAACCAAAATTATGATAGCATGTGATTCTTAGTAACTTGCTGTACTGTGTAACAAAGATAAGAGCAAAGGGGGGGGTTGGAGAAACCAAATTAAGGTATGCAATGTTAACATGCTTGCATGTAACTGAATTTTTATCCAGGCACTACATACAGAATTTTGCTGTCTCAATAGAAATACAGCCCAGTGCTCTCTTGAGGAGAAGTGGTATTGGGACACAATATTTTGGTCAAATTTGGCTTGATTGAGGGATGTGTTTACTGAGCTAGCATTTGCCAACTAGGTAGTTGTGGAGCATGATATTCTAAGTACATAAACAAAAACAAGGTACAACAGTGCTGACATATTTTGACATGTTCCATGTTCTAATGTTGTTTGGAAACAGACAAATAGAAACATGATGAAAAAGAAAAGTCTTTCAAGTCATCACTCTAAGAAAATGCAAATAACCCAGAATGTACTCTTGACAGGCTAGTCGCAGTTATGTTGAAGAATATCCTCATTAGTATGTGGGCAGAATATTGAGGATTAGCTCTCAACCCTATATTTAAAAATAAAAGTTACTATTTACATTTTTGAAGATATATTGTATATTAAAAGGGAGATGTTTTGATCTTCATGATAAATATTGAAATGTGCTGTTAATTATTTTTAAAGGTAGACTTTGAAATTGTAGTATCATAAATGAGATGTCAGTTAATTCTAAGATATTTAGAGCACTGATAAACTGAAGTCTTAAACTATCTCTCTGTTAAGGAGCTACCTAAGCTATAGATAACTGGAAATTCTTGTTTAATTTATGCATGCTAGTTTGTTTACTGAACACTCATTTGCACATTATTAATATGACTGATTTTGTTCAATTCTGCCCTGCCTCCTGTCTCCATGAAAGGACCCTGCTTTTGGAGGAAAGCATGAGGGACCATCATCTCCAATTTCTGGTCAGCCTTGTGGGGAGGACCAGAATGCTTCGCCTTCAAAGCTGTCGAAGGAAGAACTGATACAGAGCATGGACCGTGTAGATCGTGAAATTGCGAAAGTTGAACAGCAAATCCTTAAACTGAAGAAAAAGCAAGTAAGCATAGCAGACACTACTGTTGTTATCTGTTAGTGAAAAAGGTGTGGAAAAGCTTCTTGTGGTGGTGAATTTTTTGGTTACATGAACCAAATGAACCAGTTAAATAGGGAAGGTTGTGTATGTGATTTTGCTAGAACATTTAAATAGATTGGGTGTGATACAGTTTTGAACTTTTTTGAAAATGTGAGCCAAGTAGGAACACCAGAAGCAGATGGCTTTATATTTTAAACTCTTTCTTGTTAGATGACTAGGGAAACAAGGGTGCTGTGACTGTAATTTTGGCTTTAAAGATGACTACTGTTTAGGGGATAGCTGTTGTCTTCCTTCTTTCACACTCTGTGCAAGGGGATAATCTCTTGCATGCATCTCCAAAACCAGTGCTTGTGCAAAAGTCCCTTGATCATCTTTCACAAGGACAAGAAACCCTAACATCTGGAGCAAAGGTCACCTTCAGGGAAAGTGTAGTAGGAGGAGTATAAGTAAACAGAGCAGAGAACTAAAGGGAGAAATAACACTTTTTAGTATGGTCCTGGCTATGCCTCACGACACAAAACTGCACTTCAGTCAGGTGCAAAGGCAATGTTTGTTGACAGTATTTGTTGCCTTCCCTGTAGATGTGGCTAACTAAAATGAATCTGCAGTCTAGGCATCTGATACTCACTGACTAAAAGTCCTTGTCTGCTTTTTCTGACTTCCAAAGATCCAGATAGGAGTAGTGCCACCTTTAAGTCTCGTTAGTGGGAACTCTCTAGGAAATGACTGTTATGATATAAGACTTGTAATCTGTAGGTCCAGGGTAACAAATATGTGACTGTTTAGAGCCATATATTTTTATCGTCTGGAAGCATTTAATTACTTCTGAATTTTAATGACCTGTAAAATGACTTTCAGTAGAAAAACAAAAAAGGATTTCACTAACTACTTGACTCTGCGTTAAGGGTGCTGGATATTTTTGTTTGCTTGCTTGTTAAATTTTCCACAAAATCAGCACGTACTTTTGATTATGCATATCATCTGTGAAAGTACATTTGGGCATGTCTGTACTGCTGGACTTAAAGAATTACAAAGTTGCTGTTGTTTTCACTAACTAAGCCTGCTTATTATGGCATTCTGCAGAAAATATTAGCTTTTGAATTCTTACACAAGAGTATAGCACACCCTAGCCAGTACTGTAAGACTGGATGGTTCCCTTGCATCAAACATACTTTATTGTATGTTTGTGGTAGGCATGAATGAAGGATATTTGCAGTTTAAAAATGAAGAGTGAACTGTATTTATTTGAAGTGAAAGCAAAGCACGTTATTATAACAGTTAGGAAGATTATAATAAGGTATTTTGCTTGCTTGCTTGATATTTTAACAATCTGTGAACTTCAGTACACATGGAGTGGTTTGTGTTTACTGCAAAGTATTTTTCAGTGATGTTTTCTGTATTGCTAGAAGGATTTTTGTACCTTTTAAAAAATAAAACAGTGATAATAATGACCCTTAGGTATCTACATTGTAGACAAACATGTATGGGGCTAATTTCTTCTGTGGGAAGGCAGGCTTTCTCTGAAGTTCATGTTCTTGTTTAAAGTTACATAGTGATAACATACACTGCTACAGTGGCTTTAAGTGTCAAGCTGAAGCAAGTCTGACAATGCAAGTGAATCTAATAAACAGCTGGTTTGGTTTACCAGTAGCACAGAATGGTCATGTTACCATCCCCATGGGCATTAAAACCTTTCAATTCGTACCTTGTCGGTTAAAAAAAGAAATAACAGGCAGTGCAAGCCGTTGATCGGATGCATATTTTATCTGGTGACTAATTACTGGTAAGGGTAGCATGGTGCGGATGGCTGATTTTCTTTCTCTCGTTTCTTAGCAACAACTTGAAGAAGAAGCTGCTAAGCCTCCGGAGCCAGAGAGGCCTGTCTCCCCTCCTCCAGTGGAACAGAAGCACCGCAGTATTGTCCAAATTATTTATGATGAAAATCGGGTAAGCATGCTTTTCAATTGAATGAGTGTAGTAGCGAGTCTTACCAAATGCACTAAAATTCTTTAGTTCACTCCTGAGAGGCAATTTTTACTACTTGTATTTTGTTCATTTTGGCCCCCACCCTCCTTTCATTTAAAGAAGTACATTAATTTTGTAAATGGAAGATTTCTGCACAACGTTTTTATTCTTGATCGCAGGATCTTCTATCTTACAAACATTCTAGGGAAATGCATCTATGATTCTCATCTCTAGACCTTTGTGTTGATGTATGCATGTACATAATATTTATATAAATGTGTACATGTGTGTATTAAGAATTCAAAACAACTTTCTGTTCTCCTCACATAAATACTAACAAATTTGGCTGAAGACCCATCATTTAAATTAGCCGAAGGAGAAAACCTGCCTTAAAATCATATAGTCACCTTAGAAGACTGACTTAAGCTGAGTTTCATGGTGGGTAGCAGGCAAAATTAGGCTGTATTTGAAAAAGTCTTAATGGGCTGCTGTGGAGTTCTTTCTCTGCTAACCTTGTTTGCAGGAGGCTTATACAAGAGAATTTTGAAGTTACTGTTGCATTTTCCACGTTATGTATGTGCCATTAGGTAGGGAAACCTGTTTCTGTATTAATCAAGATGGAGTAATGTGTCAGCGTGTACTCATCTATTAGCTGCTTCTGTGTGGCTCTTCATATATCAATCTATATAGCAAGGGAAGTACCAAGCCTGGTGCGTTTGTGAATCCACTTAGCGGTTGGTTTGAGCTCTCATTATCAGGAATTACATGTACTGTAAAATGGCAGCATCAATGGGGCTTAATACAGATATCATGCATCAGTATCTACTATCTTATTTTAAATGATTATTAAAGAAAGGCTAAGCCATTTGTGTACACAGTACTGGTTTAGTATCTTTTCTTCTGCAGTTGTACAAGAGGACAGACCCCTTGGCAGCTTTCATCTTCAAACCATACAGTTTAGGATAATTACTTCTAATATTCAACTACAGTTGGCTAAAATTTGATTGAAGTAATAGGGCTGGAGTTCAGTTTTAAATGTTTTCAGACCAAACAAACCATTCTAGCAGGAGTATAGTATAATACTGCCTCGATATATAATTATTTTGTACAGCTGTGAGTTCCAAAGAGTATCTAAAGATTGAAATTACAAGTAAAGAAGTTAGAACTTAGCAGAATGCTTTCTAATCATAACTGCTTTATGGATTAGTTTCTCCTATGTTTTTCTCTGTAGGCATCTAGTTTTAGGGCTAGTGTGTACAGCTATTAGTGGGAAAGAAGCAAATTTGAATTAGTATCCTGGATCCTTTCAGATAGCCTTGTCTGCTGACAAAGGACTTTGGTGGAAGATCATACAGGCTTGAAATGAATTTGGGCAAGCCAACTGTCTTATCCAGTGCTGCCTCCTTGAAGTTTGGAATTACTTTGGAGTATTTACATAGTGTGAGTGAAAGAAGATCTTTGGCATAGTTCATAGTATGTGTATGTACATGTTGATTCACAATCCCAGACTTTGCAAATGGAGAATTTTAATTCCATTTTTCAGTTATACTCTTTTTTTTTTTTCTTTTTTTTTTCTGAACAGCTTTCCTCTTCTTAGGAACTTTTGCTATATTATTTATTAACTACATGTACTTTTTGAATCACAGAGGAGGTCAGTGTCTGTTTTTCTCATCTCCGTGTTTTTAAATTGAGAGAGCATAGTAGTAATTGTAGAATTCAGGTACAGGTTTCTTGATTTGCTGAGGCAGCATTGCAGAAGTAGGTTAAGAAGGATATAATACGTTCAGACAGGGCTTTAGCAGTTGAACTGAGTGAGAGTTCACTTGTACTTCTGACACCCTAACTACAGAGGATTTACTGACACTATATATATATAAAAAAAATCTTTTCTTTTACAGAAAAAAACAGAAGAAGCTCACAAGATTTTTGAAGGTCTTGGTCCAAAAGTTGAACTGGTAAGTTGTCTTTTTTTATTCTGTGTTGCCAGTGTTGCTTTCATGTCTGTAATTCTGTTGTGGTAAACATGTAGTTCTGTGTTCGAGTATAAAAGAACATTATAGGGTGACTTAATCTTTTGGTTTGGGGAGGGAGGGGTTGAACTTCTTTTCCTTTTCACTTGGTGCCTGATATTTTATATTAGTTTTGAACTCCTGTCCATTTCTCAGATTAAAACTTGTTTGAATGTCTCCGGTATTAAATACTGGAATCGGGCAGTGTAGCTATATATGAGAAAATATAGATTAAATATACATGATGTTCTTTTTGTCTTCCTGTAATTGTAAACAATGCATTTTAAGAGCATATTTCAAGAAAAAGTTGCATTCATCCCTGCTTTCATCTTCAATACTGAAGAACACTGAAAGCAATTAAGCTTGTATCTTATTTTCACAAGTTTATATTGGTGTGTGTTTAAACACACTCATGAGTTGGGGCTTGAGTGAACTGGCTGTGTAAGTATAGCTTTTAAAAATAGATCTGAATCCGTTTGAGAGAACAGGGTTGAAATATGATAAAAAATTAAATACTGTTGTACAGTTACTACAATCTAATTTCAAATAATGAAATCTGTGTCCTAAGTATTGAGTATCATAAACTTATTGTCACTTCAGATTGCTGCATCTCAATTTAAGTACATTGTAGGCAGAATATTTTAATATTATTAAACGTAATACATATACTTTAGAATTAAAAAGTTGATAAGTACTAAATATATCTTTCTAATTCCAAATTGTAGCCACTTTACAACCAACCATCAGACACAAAGGTCTACCATGAAAACATCAAAACGTAAGTGCTTTAGTATCTTGTCCCTGTGCCTTTTAAGGAGCCTGGACTTAAAGTTTCACTCAGTTTTTCACTGGTGTGATTTCCAAATATGATGTGTGCACTTTAACTATGTTAAAAACTATCCAGTTCATGTAAGCTTGAGAGTTCTGTGTTGTAGAATAGTGCTGCAAGGAATGTGATATAGGTACTGCAGACAGTGGGACACACTGACTTTCCATCATAAATTAAAGACAAAAATAATAAACTTTTTTTTTTTAATTGGTAATACTTGTATTTTTCAAAACCTGAAATACAGTGTTTGACCAAGATGTGCCTTATCAGCTTTTCAAACGTTATTGGTGTCAGTAAATGGTAGGAGGAGTTTATTTATTTATTGACTTTACCATGTACTCATTTTCTGTCATGGGCTGTGAGCAGAGTTACTGTATGCTAAGTTTACTTGTTATGTAGGGTAAACAATTTACTGATTTGAAGTAAACTAGTTGTCTTCTACTGTAAAAACTGTGATTTTCTAGGAAAATTAATCTTTCTTTTCTTTTAAATACAGAACTCTTCTCAAATTTGAATTAGTTCTTCTAAGTTCACTGAAGCAAGTATTGATTATTAACTAAAATAATTGTTAATAGATTAATTTTTAAATGTATTTAATTGAATTAATTTATGCCCAACTTTAAATATCCATAAGAGAGACTACCTGTATGGGAAAATCATTGATAACATAGAACAAAACTTAAATTTTTAAGTGGTTATGCCAAGCCAATATTGATTTGGCTCTGTAGCAATGTTATAGAATACTGAAATAACGATCAATATTGCAACAAAATTCAGCTTATTTTCAAAATACGTATTGCCTCTAGACTTTGATGAAAATAATTGCTGAGTTGTAATTACTGCAAAAGTACATTTTTCTTACAAATTATCTTTGAGGAGATCCCACTCTGTTCTGCGAGGAGGTCAGCTATGAAGACTGAAGCCTTTTCATGGCTTCTTCAGGATGATAACTGGGAATGTTTACTTTCATGTCTTGCTCTGCAACTCTGTTTCTGAGACAAACATGATATACTACTGCTATAGCACAATTAACAAATTTAAACCAGTATAAAGAACAACACTACCTTAATAAGACTCTTTTATTTAATCGATTTCTGCACCACCAAAAAAGAAATAAATTGTTAGTTTCAGATGTGAAGAAATGAATAGTGAGTTATGTGCGTATTACTGTCATAGCATTTAATTCTATTTTATATTTTTTTGTAAGTACAGAAAAAATACTACTTTAAAATGCTTTTAATCGGGGAAAAAAAAGTAATTCTTCTCCTTTAAATGTACCTGTATTTCAGTTCCGCAGTACTAAGAGGGTTTTTTTTAAGGCAGTACCAAATTTTGAGGATTTTAGGATTGAGTTGCAAAGACACTTCTTTTTCTTTTCCAAAGTATAAGAACGTTACCAAATTTAGTCATTTTAACATCTTTAGGAGATAACCTACCTTGAAATTGGAAGCTTTCATGTCTCTCTTGTTTATTTCAGTCATCTTTGAGAATATTTTCTCTTAGATAAAATACAGTATAAATTAAATGATTGTTATATTGGGATTTTTCCCTGTTTTTCTACATCCAGGAATAGTTTTCACAATAACAATCTGGCATCTGCAACCTACATGGGCTTTGTTGAGTAGATTTGAAGTTCCTGAATCTTCTGTGGTTCACTTTTTTTTCCAATTTTGTTTTCTAGAAACCAGGTGATGAGGAAAAAGTTAATACTATTTTTTAAAAGAAGAAATCATGCAAGAAAACAACGGGTAATACTACTATGTTTTTGTAAAAAGATCACTTTCTTTTCTTTTTGTCTGGATCCTTGACATACTTTCTCAAATGCGTCATGTAAATTCAATTGATTAGTTAAATAAGATCTTAAATTATGTAGAGTTGTTTGCAAATGAACTGCAGGCTTATAAACACAGTTTACTAGTTATCTAAAACAAGGAAAAAGGTTTATTTTTTTCCTTTCCTTCCTGTTCTTTTCTTAGAGTATGAAGAAAGAAGGTGAAAAATCCTTAACTGTCATGCCTGGCCTTTGTCTGAGCTTTTCTTGTATAGTAGCTATAGTATCTGAAAGAAAATGAGGCCGGTCTGATTCTGAAGACTGAAAGCATTTTTAATCAAATCTGTGCATGTTGGATGTTAGTATTAACTAACTTAATGCTTTCTCTTGCATATCACTATATCAAGTAACATACATTTTTGTGGGGTGGTATCCAGAAGAATATTTCAATTATTAAGAATAACTGAAGGTTAAACATCAAATTCTACCATGAAAATGTAATGAAGCATTTCTCTTCTTACAGTCCTGGTCTTTTTTATGTAGGAGCATAATCCTCAAAATCTACGTTCACTTTTCCCTCTGCTGAAAATTGGTTTTATGTTGTCTTCAAAATGTAAAGCCACTGCTGCAGAATATGAATCTGTCTATGAAATGTCTACAGGAGGTGTACTGATCACTTATTGTATTTGTGTTTAGTTAAAAGTTTACTTTTGGAATTTAACAGGAACAGAAAATCTGTCAACGTTACGATCAGCTGATGGAAGCATGGGAGAAAAAAGTTGACAGGATAGAAAATAATCCACGCAGAAAAGCTAAGGAGAGCAAAACAAGAGAGTACTATGAAAAACAATTTCCAGAAATCCGGAAGCAAAGAGAACAGCAAGAGCGATTTCAAAGGTATTCCCATGGATTTGAAACATATTTTCAAAGTATCTTAGTTTTTTGAAATTAAGCTGAAGCATTTTTATAAATAATGGATAATATGTTTATTCATATTAAGTAATTAAGTGTATTGTTCACTACATTTCATGGTGTTGAGCACAATTTTCAGTTCACATCCTAAGGATGTTCATTAATGAATGAACGTTTCTCATACAAAGTGGAATCATGCTGGTCAACGGATTGCAGTGTAATCCTTTTTTGATGTTGACTCAAGCATGACATTTTGCAGAGCCTTGCAAATTCACCTGTAAAACTGGACAGTTGTTGGAAATTGCAGTACATTGCAGAGTTTGTAGTCTTGAGACTACTTGAGAAAGAACTGTCCTAACTAACTAATTAGATTAGTTAGGTAACACCATTTTAAGAATCTTGGAGGCTGTCATTGTTATGCACGAATCTGAAATTATTGCTGTTTTCCACTTTATCCTTACTACTTCTATTTTCCCCTAACACTAGAGTTGGTCAAAGAGGGGCTGGACTTTCAGCAACTATCGCTAGAAGCGAACATGAGATTTCTGAAATCATTGATGGACTTTCTGAGCAGGAGGTGAGGCTATTGTCTATTCTTTGCTATAGAAGCATAACAAATGACTCAATATCCCTTTCCTGGCAATTAAAGGTCTCTTTCAAAAGGTTTGTTTTTTGATAGGAAGAGAAGCTTTTTGGGCTGGTTTGGGAGAGTCTGTGTGAACTTTGACTTGAAGCAGGTCTTAGAAATACTTCTCATTTATGGGTCATGCTTCCTAATTGCATTTATCCTAGATTTTTCTTATGTGTCTGTTTCATTGCAGGTGTTGCAACCAGCTTTCTTTTTATATCTGTAAGAAATGTGTGCAAACTCTTCCTTTCTAAAGCCCTGCACCATTTTACTTTTTCATAATATGGCACTATCTCCTGTTCCCTTTAGCTTTGTTCATTGGGATAGTGACAGCTTCTAGAAGAGTTAAGAAGTAGACAGAAAAAATGTTTGAAGCTACCTGTGAATGTATACTGTGGTGGAGCTTTAAAACATTGTGTAATTCAACAAATGTAAACATTAGTAGCAACTTTTTGTATTCTTTACTTTTTGTTTTATTCTTTGCCTGTAGAATAATGAAAAACAAATGCGTCAGCTCTCAGTCATTCCTCCCATGATGTTTGATGCAGAACAAAGACGAGTGAAGTTTATTAATATGAATGGTCTGATGGAGGATCCCATGAAAGTTTATAAAGACAGACAATTCATGAATGTCTGGACCGACCATGAGAAAGAGATTTTTAAGGAAAAGTAATGGGCTTTCTTCTCTCTTATTTTTATTGCATTGCAGATAACAGTTAAACACCTAACCCCACAGTAAACATCAGTTAAATTAGAAATTCTAAAGGTTTTGTGCAGTGATATTTGATAACGTTCTTAGTTGGATGAATGAAATATTGCAAAAGGTTTAGACTACTCCAAATGTTTTTGAACTACGTAGATTTGCATCCACATAGTCTGTAGATAAAAAATTGTCTTTAAAATGGCTTAGTTTTCTGATAAGATTAAAATGTGAAGAGTAGGTATACAATCTCGTTATATTAGTTAATTGCTAATTTTAAGTGCTTAGTTCAAAATTTGTTCAATTTGAAAACTAGACTTTTTAGACTAATTTCAATCATTAAATCAAGGGAGTGCTGATGGTACAGATTGTTTAGAAGACTGCTTTGCTTATTTCGTCATGAATTATGTTGTTAAACTTAAATAATTTCTGATTTGTAAAAGGTTTGTCCAACATCCCAAGAACTTTGGTCTAATTGCTTCCTACCTGGAACGAAAGGTAAGACCTTTTTTAATATAAGTAGAGCCTAGGGTGGGATCCCTAACTTTCCAAATGTAAGTCATTTATTCCAGCATCATTTTACCTTCTTGGAAAAAATCTGTAATTCCATAAAAAATACTGCTTTGACAGAATTTCATAGTGCTTGATCAGTAACAACATCAGCACATGCAAACATATAACAAAAGTTAGTGGAATGACGCTACTGACAGCAGTAAAAGAAAATGACACTATTTAGTTTTGATCTTATTTTCTTTTTGAAGCAGGTAAACTGCTTAACTATCTTATTGTAGATAGATAAGGGCGTAATTGGCTCTGCTGAGCCACTGTTACCTCTAAGAAACTTTGCCTCCACCTTTTAAGTCAGTGGGATCCCACTGCTGGCTGAATTAGTCTTTAGATCTGATTTTTTTAGTCTTTAGAACTAACATTGCAGAGCTGATGTAAAATGTGGCGGAGAGTTGGGATTTTTTAAAACTTATAGCAGAATCTTGAGTATGTAGGACTATTATGATAAATAGAAGCTTTTGCGTTTGCAAAATGTTTATTATATGTTAAATCACACAGATTGAGGTAGCTGAGAGATATTATTAATATAGGAGACCTGTGTTTAACACAGTCTAATTTTATACATGGTTGTGTTGCTACGTGTATGACTTCGCTTCCCTACTGATCAAACAAATAGTGAAGGACTAGGGATTGAATAGTTTTAAGCATTGAATTAAATTAAATAACAAAAATGTATTTATTTTGTAGGAGTAAAACTTTTTTTTTGCCTTTTCACTTTAGAATGTTCCCGACTGTGTATTATATTATTATTTGACTAAGAAAAATGAAAATTACAAAGCACTTGTGCGAAGGAATTACGGTAAACGCAGAGGAAGAAATCAGGTATCTAAAATGCATTTGTTACTTGAATATTATTGTTGTATTGTTTCATATTTACAACTGTCTTGCAATCCTGTATAGAAAGCAGGTTATGGTATATGCATGAAGTGGAAAAAAGGAAAAAGTAATTTTTCCACTAGTACACTCTTATCCCCTTTAAATATAAGGAATCCTGACATCAAGGGTTTTTTTTGGTTAGCTAGTTTTTAATTCTGTGGAATATCTCCTTCCTTTGCACGTTTGTGACTTTTTTAACATGACAGCTTATTTTATTTGAGGATCCTGCCATAGACATGGAGGTTGAATCCATCATTAAATCCCATGGTGGAGCCAACAGAAATAAGGTTATACATGTGACTTGCAGTGGAAAAAATATAATCACTTTATAATGCCAGTGTTTGTCAAAAAGCAGAAATTAATGGTAATCATTATATGGTGGTCAGGCTTGAAGTCAAACTGGAACTTAACAGCAAGAAAAAGGAGACCAATTTAATGCATGCAAATTAAAAATTCTGCTGATTCAGGAAGAACTCATTTGGAAGTCTTGGAAACCTTTGGAGGGGAAAAGAGCAGCATATTATGAGGAATATATACATTTGCTAGGCTACCAGGGTTAGTGTGGATATTAGAAAACAAAAATAATGTAAGAAACTCAGACTTTATCTTAATTAAGAAAACAGGAAGAATGCTGTATATTCGCTGAATGTGTCCCTACTCTTTCCATTTTGATTTCCTCTTGCATCTAACAGCATTCTGAAAACAAAATAAAAGATACATCAGTAATGAGGTTAGGAAAGAAGATCCTATACGTAATAAAATAAATGAACGAAGAAAAAGATGTAAAGATGAAGCCTGCAGATATTTTGAATTTGTATCATTAAAATGAATTTAACAGCTACAAATCAGTATAGATTTGCAGAAGAAATTTGCAGAAGAAAACACTGCAGAAGAAATGCAGTGTTTTGTTAGAACTGAAGCTTGATTGGGGGTGCATAGGAGAGAGGAAGGTCCTATAAAATTCAGGATTTTTGAAGTCCTTAAACTTTAAAATATGAAAAGTTGTGGTTTATTGGACTTAGTCATATCCCAGCAGCAATACTGAAGAGAAAATTGTTGAGACTTTGAGTTACTTTGGGTTATTGTGACTGCATAAATCCGTATTGAAATGCAAAACAGCGAATTAAGTAAATAACGCATTTCAGGGTATGTGAATCCTTTCTTTCTAGTAATGTAAGTTTTGTGAGAATCCCAGTAAGTGTATTCGTTATATTTGTAACTATATTATAAGTAAAATTACTGCACATGACTTCAGCTGACAAGTTGATCCTACTGGCTAAAACTAGTCAGCACGTTATGCTTCTATGGTGGTGGTGTACTTGGGCCTTTTGAGTTGTGGCCTGGTATTCTAAAAGAAGAGATTTTGTTGATGAAGACGTACTTCTCTGTACCCCCACAAATTATGGACAGCTTGGGTGAAGGTAATTTTCATTATGCAACAGACTTTGCAGTTAGTGAAAGTAGAAGTCTGACTCCAGTCAGAGATTCCAGGAGAGAATGCTTGTAATGTATCCTGTATTTTGCCAGAACTCCTATTAGACTTTAAGTCTAATAATGCTTTCTTAATAGGAAAATGTATTGTTGTGTGTCTAGTAGTGGTAAAATAATAAACCAAGGATGCATGGCAAATACGAAGCAAATAAATAAATGAGACTTGTCCAAAAGAGACTTTTAGACAGTTGTTGTGAGAAGTAAGTGCAGAGAATGTTGCTGTTTTAAGTGGCTTAGTTTTTATAAAATGAGATTGGCATGATCATAGCAAGTATATACACGCTGAGCAATATCTTCACCATATGGTGTTCTGTTGCAGCTGTTCTAAGAGGTAAGGAGACATAACTGGTTCAAGCTGTAACATAACGTAACTTTAAGTTTTGATGCATTCAGAAGATCATAATTGTATATTTACACATCTTTCAGCTTTATTGCATTTCAGAATATCAAAACTGGTAGAAATCAAAATCTGGATGATTTCTCAACCCACAATTTGTTTGCTTTCCTTGAGCAATGCTTTTAGTCAGGGAAGATTTTAATTAGTTTTGTGTAGAAGTGCATACGGACTTGTGAACTTAGCTAACGATAAATGAAACTAAAGGTGCTCTGCTTGGCTTTACAACTGCTCTTGTGAATACTTATTTCTACATAAATAACAGTAAGTATGTGAGTTGGAGCACTGAAGTTGCTGTGGTTGTTCACTGGACTTGGATCACTTGCTCTTTGAATTTTAAGAGTTGTAGGTCTTAGTTGCTTGTTGTTAATCCACAGTAAGTACGTTGCTAAACTGTTCAATGGGCAACTGCTAGACAGACTTAATGTGTGCTCTGTGGTGAGGATGCAGGCAAGTGTCAGGCTTCATAGATCTGAAGACTGTTAAAGAATACTTGCAAAGTCAAGGAGATTCTCTAAACAATCTAAATGGGGAAATCTTACCATTTCTGGAAGTTTATATTCAGGAGTATTATAATTAGTGTTTAGCGATGCTATAGAAAGGAATTAGATGGTACCAAAATACTTGTTTATATTTCTTAATTTTATTAATGATTAATTAGCAACACCTATGTAAGATAGTTGAAAAAAACACTTGAGAGTGTTGAACTCTCTTGCTTGCCAGAACTTTTATCTTAAGGTTGCAGAATGTAATTCATTCCCCGTGTCCCTCCCTCACCCCAGCTTTGTTTGAAGCTGATATTTTTTTGTTTCTCTGAGTAGCAATCTGAAACTTCCTTGCTGATTGGCAAACACAAGACATGTAAGATTTATGATGTGCTCCAAGATGTGCTTATGCCTGCCAATGACAGGTGCTTCAGCTTGAACTCGTAAGAGTTCATATATTTTTGTAAATTAGAAGGCAAGCAAGAAGAATGGTGCAGTGGAGAAGATATTAATCATGGTAATGATGTTGAAATGCTTAAGAGATTTTTTTTTAGTGTGTACAACTTGACTCAAATTTCAGCAGAGGCTTTTACTTTAAGGAAGCTGACTGCTAGATTAAGGCATGTAAAGTTAAGAGATGTAAGGCTTATTGAATTCTGGTATGCTTTTGTCCTTAAATAGGATTAGAAAGGACATCTTATTAAACACTGCCTAAACTGTTCCAGAATGCACACAGAGGCAACTAAACAGGTGTGTCTTACACCAAATGTGGCTTAAAATGAAGAGCAAATTTTTGACATAGTATTAAATGAAAGCATGGCTATATGAAAACACTGCCCACAGATAGTCTGTGGGGCTGTCGCTTTGCAAGTTTGGTCAGTGAATGCTGGAGTTCATGCAGCAAAAAAGTCAGTGCTTTTGCACTGGTTTCGTTACAGATAATGCCATAAATAATTAATTGAGAGGAGGCTCTTTCTGCGTAAAGTTTCTTGTTGCAACTTGGTGGCAAAGCAGTAGTGTGTGTGGGGGGGTGACTTTTGCAGTCTAGCTGCCTGGTCAGCATAAAGCAGTGTCCGTGGATCAACCCGCATGGCTCTGCAGCAGGTGGGACAGCCCAGTGATCCGACGAGACAGAAATTTGCTGTACTTGTGGGACGGCCAATCGTGCTGAGCTCCCCGGGGATTACCTCGGGTGACCCCGGGGAGATTAAAAGGTTGTATGTGAGACGGGCAACTCTTCTGTAGGCAGCTTAAGTGGCAGAATGACACAATTTCCTGGAATAAACATGTTGCTGGGTCAGGCAGCTGCTGCTAAAGAGCCGTGTGATGTTGGTGCTGTTGTGGGTTTTGTCCTTTTGAATCTTATCCTGAGCTAAAGCCCGTCCCCTTGCCTGGATAGTAAAAGTTTTAAGCAACAGATGAATGTGCAGGTACGTCGCTGACTGAGGCTTCAGCTGTTTTAAGGTTTGTGTTTAACCTGCCCTTGACCTATTGATTATGCATGTTCAATAAATTCTCTGTCAAACAGAGAATCCTGTTGTTTACAAAATGTAATGTTAAGGTAACCAGCAAAAACAACAGAAGATTTTCAGCATCTGTTTTGTAAATGTAAAATACAGAATTTTTTTGTCTGAAAATGCATATTTTAACTCCTCGCTTTTTAGGCCAGTCTGTCTAGGACAGTGGAAATAATTTCCTTTAGCACGTGTCTCTGACGTCTTTATTGAAGGAATGTTTTGGATAACCCAGTAATGCCAATATCTTACGTGCTAATAGTTTGCAGGAAGATAATAGTGGTTAGCATTTGGGGTTTCTGCTCCAGTTCACATTATTAAAATGTCAAAAACAAGTCCTTTCTGTGACTATTTGCAGGCTCAGTTTTGCTAATGAAATGGTGACACCTGCTGCTACACTTACAAGAAGGTTCTTCTGTAAAAAGGGAAGCCTATTTTGAGGAATCTTTCAGTGAGCTATAAACTATCTAGCGAAGTCCTAAAACAGCAGTCTTCTGGATCTCTGTCCTTGTCTTTCTATGAACTCCAAGTGATAATTGGGCATTTGTTCGGAAGGTAGCCTTATAGAAATATTATGTGTATTCTGCCTTTCAAGGTTGATTTGCAGAGTCTTAAGACCCAGTAAGGAACAACTCAGTTCTGCACACATCAGATTTGAGTGGATAGCATTTAGGTATGGCAGTTCTGCATCTGTGACTCCAGCTGAAGTGGTTTGTTTAACCCATTCATGCCCAAGCCCCTTTGGTGTAAATCCCTGTGAATAGTTCGCTCTGCGTGGCCATATCTGACTCCCCAACCTCTTTACGTACTGTAGTTTCTTTTGAAAGCATATTTAAGGCAGAACTTACGCTGCAGTCATTTATTTGAGATCATCTTAGGTTTTTCCAGAGAGGGGACAGAGAGCTCTCTCTTCCTCTTCCCTCTCCCCTTGTCTTTGACTGGAGTTCTGCCCACCACAACTCGTGTGGCATCTTGCGTTTTTGTTGTAGCGTGCCCAGTCCAACAGCCTTGGCTTTTTCTGCTGCACTTGGAAGATCACCTTGTTACAGATGCTTTTTCAGCATAAATGGACAAAACGGGTTAAGCTCTGCGTGCTCATCATGGACTTGCTGGCTTTTGAAGCTCATCAGAATTCATTTGCTTCGTGTAAGGGTTCTGGGAATTTGGGGAGTGAGTTACGTGATTTACTTAGTGGCAGCCTTACTGCTTGGTGTTTTAATCTGGAGAGGCAGGAATTTGCAAGCAAGCCACAGGCATAGAAATTCCACAGTGTTGGGAAGTGTAAGATGTGTTTGTCGTGTGCAGGTTGATTTTTATGGATAGTAAACAGCAATAGTTAGGCTCCTTTTTATGCTGAAAAAGGTGCGTGGCCTATGCTGCTGGACTGACCAGCTTTTTATCTGGTTAATAGTCAGTGACTTAAAAAGGATCCAAAGGGGAAGTATCTCACGCTAATTAATACTTGCTATATAATCTGTATTTAGGAGAATTTCTATTCCACGTTATCTTTTCAGGCATATGACTTGATTGTTTGTGTAATTTGTGCTTCCGTGCATACAAACACCCCAATTATGTTCGTAACACTATGAAGTGTAGTAGATTACAAAGCATCAGCTATGCTACTAGCTTTATTTTATTTTATTTTATTTTATTTTATTTTATTTTATTTTTACCTTAACCAGTCCAGTTCAGAAAAGCTGTTTTGAGAGCTGAAGTCTTCAAAGTACAGGGAAGCAACACAGTAGGGAGAAAAAATATGCTAAAACTTAAACAAATTTCTTCTGTTTCCATATTTGATGTAGTTTTCTCAATACATATTTTTTTTCTGTGTGAATACGTGTATTTTTTTAATGTTTAAAACTTCACAGGGTATTTAGCTTATCTTTTGCTAGGGTACTTCTAACAACTAAGGCAGACAGGGAATGCCACGGGTAGTTTATTTTTTTTGTGTGATAAGGATTAAAAAAAACAATGCCACATGTTCTTCTCGCGTTTTTGAGACTTTATTTTATTTCTTTTTTTAGCAGTTGTAAATGGTCATCCTGGTAATTCTTTGTGATTATGTGAGGTAACAGAAATTCTTTGCATTAATTCCTCTTTGAAGTAGATCATGTCTTCTGGAGAGTTTAAATCAAATTTATCTGCTTTCTAAAATGAGGTATTTTTTCCATGTGGCAGTCATCTGGCTTCACTCTGAGAGATAAGGAGTGAGTGTCCTTTAACAGAAAATACGTAAATAGGATAATAACGGGTAACGGTAATTACTGTGTCTTTTGTTAGTACTTATATGCTTGCAAAACTATAATCTCAATACAGGCTACAGTGTATTAAAAAAATAAAAATCTAGGTTATAATTTTCCTTCTGCACAACATAAATTCACTAGAAATATAAATCTAAAATTCCTGACGTTGTTTTGAGCAATTGTATTTCTTAATTACTAACAACAGCCTTGAAAAAGGTGGCTTAGATTTGGTCTTATTGTTCATGGTACAGTATCTTCTGTTTTCAAGTTGGGAGCTGTTGTGTTTTGCTTTTTTCAAATGTACAGCATTAAAAATGAAATTTGAGGGGAGCAACAACGTTACTACACAAGATGTTAGACCTTTCCTAGGCACTTCTAACAATGTGGCTGTTCATTTTTAGTACAACGTATGATAACACGTTTATTTGTTAACACGTACAAGTGTATGTTATCGTGTCTGTGCTCACTCTGCAAAAGAAACCTGTACCTCCACTGAATTTATAAGACAAAATACGATATCTGAATAGGACAGCTGAACAGAAGAAACTCAAGAGAAAAATAAGCTGAGAGCTACTGAGGATCTACAGCTAATATGTAGAAACTGAATATTCTGTGGCAGAGGGGATTTTGAATTTTGGGAGATATGCTCAATTCATTATAGTTCCAGGGTGTAGACAGGTATTACAGTTTTCGGCAGAGGTGTTTTACTGTTTTAATGACAGATGTGCAGTAACTGTAACTTAAAATATTATTGGGTGACAGGTAAGGTAATATCAGTGTTTGTGTTGCTCTTGAGTATGAGTTGCTGTATCTTTCTACATACTGTAAAAACATGTAAATTCCATTTTATTTTAGCAACAGATTGCTCGTCCTTCTCAAGAAGAAAAGGTAGAAGAAAAGGTAGAAGAGGAAAAAGCAGAAAAAGCAGACAAAAAAGAGGAGGAAAAGAAAGATGAGGAGGAAAAGGATGAGAAGGATGAATCAAAGTAAGTATACATGGACTGAAAACACACTAATTCATTCCTGATTGCAGCAACTTTTTATTACAAAGAGCAAAACGTAGTTGCTATTAGTCTAGCAGTGAAATCTGGACTGAAAACTTTCTATTTAGGTTAATTCTTATGCATTAAGCTTTTTTTTTGATATATAAATTTCTTTGTCTTGCTGATATAATCAGACTGGTACAAAAAGCCGCAGTGATTTTTCTTTTTTGTTTGTTTGTTTGTTCGTTTTGTTTTTTCTCCACGGGTAACACTTTACATCTCATTGGCTTTGTTTTTTTTTTTTTTAAATGTTCTGTTACAATGTCCCTATCTTCTTTGCAGTTGATAATTTCATGCATCCGTTACTCTCTAGCAATTCTAACTTTTTGGCAGTAAGTGAATTCTGTTTCACTGTTAAGGTGTCTTGGTTTTGTTTTCTTCCAAGTCAAAATGGGAAGTAAGATCTGATGTATGGTTTTTAAAACCATATTCAGGGATATCTGCCCATAAGGGCTACCTGAATGAGTCTGAATCACCTTTGTTAACTATTTTCAGAGATAATACCAAAGAAAAGGACAAAACTGAAGTTGCACCAGAGGAAACAGAGGAAAGGGAACAGGCCACTCCTAGGGGCCGAAAAACTGCCAATAGTCAAGGTCGTCGTAAGGGCAGAATCACCAGATCAATGACAAATGAAGCTGCACAAGCAAATGCTGCTGCAGCTGCAGCCACTGAAGAACCACCACCGCCTCTTCCACCCCCACCAGAACCTTGTGAGTAGCATTTATAGGACACTTGGGGACCCATCTGGTAGTCAGGCTCTTCACTGAAATAAAGTTGTGCTCTGTGCGTGGAGCACACTTTGGGGTTGTTTTTTTTTGTTTTGTTTAGTATTACATCTTTATTCTTAGGCCTGCTCATAATTTTGTGACTGGTACTGCTAAACTTCATGAATGTAACTGATTAGTATGTGTGTAATCAGATGAGTCTGTTAAAATCACGTGTGGGGCAGGGGGAGCCAGATAAGCTTTTCAGTGATAACTACTTTTTGTCTGTTTGCAGGGTTAATGCTGTGTATCCATACAGATCCAAATGCATTTGACAAAGATTGACTTACAGGCTGTAGCTCACAGAAGTTGTTGTTAAATAAGTAGACCTGATATTTGAGTACTTTGGGGAGTTTCATAATCTGAAATAGATCCTAGCAAGTAATTGTTGTTGTTTTTGCATTAGATGGCAAGAGAATTCTTTAAAATAGAAGTGTTACTCTGTTGACATGTATTGGTAGAAAAAACTACCTTATCTCTGGCTGCATGTCTAAAAAGGCTGACATAATCTGTGGTGGTGCAGAAACACTATCAAACAAAATACCTCATGGCTAAATAATTATTTAGGGTAGTGTGGCAATTTTTTTTCCTGCAGTGCTCTGCTGTAGCAAAGTTTATTGCTCTTAGCTCTTCAACTACATAGTTAGAGGCAGCTAGATACTTTTATAGATGTTGTAACAACTTTCTATTGCTCAAATATTCTGTACTTCCTGAAGAACAGAGTAAGTGGGCATGCGAGTTCACTTGTAGCTTAAATTATCAGAAATGGACATTTTGCTCAGTTGATAAACTTTTTTTTTTGTCAGCTGCTGAACTAAGACAACAGGTTTTTTTCTTCATTTTGATGAGATTTTCTGGAAATCCAGAATAGCTTTTGAGTGCATCAGATATTTTATAGTGCCCTACTTGTATTGTTCGTTAATGGAAGCTGTTGAATACCCACTAATTGATAAATAACCATTTCAATCCTTTCTGCAGCAGTCAGTGAAATAGGATGGAACTAGCTCACATCACATTGGATTGTGAGAAAAGTGCAGAACTTTTGGAGAAGCTGCTGTATTGTGCTTCCTTCCCCCCAGTTGTGAACAATATTAAAATCAGTGAAACACTGCTGTGTTTTGTATTTTACCCTGAGTTGATTACATACTTGCTATGTAAGGTCAGGGTTAAATTACAGTTGAGAATCAGTTTTATTTCTTCAGGCCCCATTGTAGTCAATGTACTGATTAAGACAATCATATAGGCAGTAAGAGCACAGAAAGTTCTTCTGTAATTTTTAGAAGAATATAGCATGTTTGAGTTACAGTAATATCTAAATTTAAGAAACGTTGCCAGATACATAGAAAAGAATGGATCACAAGGAAGGAAAAGGGCACTGCTAAGGATGTACATTTATATCTTGGTTTAAAGGAGGCTGACTATTTCCCACTGACAAGAGCAGTTTTTCTGAGTGACTTGAACAAGCCTTAATATAAACAGGATAATAGATTATGGGATGGTCATAAAAGGGGCTCTTAGTCTTTTCTCTGATCAGTCATGGTTTTTCTTTCAGCTTCTGCAGAACCTGTGGAGACATCCCGCTGGACAGAAGAAGAAATGGAAGTTGCTAAAAAAGGTAAATATTGTAAAACTTCTGTTTTACTTCAGAATACTTGTACTTACTGAATTATTGAAAACATATTTACTTCAAATTCTATAAGTTCAAATTCTTCGCAGCACTACACTGAATGAGTAACTTGAAATTTGCTGGTTTTGTTTAGTTCTTAACACAAGCGTCTTTAACAGGCAAATGCATTTTTTGGGGGATGTGTTGACTTATTTCATATGGCCTTCTTAGAGCTGTTTGATGTTGTACTTGGTCCACAGAAGCCTGAGAAACAGATGTGAAGATATGTATGTTGTATGTAAACTTTCAAGTTTACAAAATGTCCTTTTGTATAAGGCATTCTTCAAGCAGAAAAGTTAGTGTATTGTATAACTTGTTACTTGGTAGATACTGTCATCTGTAAATATTATGCATAAAATAAACATTTTAGCAAAGGCATTTTGTATTAGCGACAGCTAATACATAGTATCTTCCCTTCCCACTAGTTCCATTTATTAGGGTTTGGATAGCTGAATTATTTATCATAGTAAATATCTGTTCCTATATGTTTGAACAGGCCTAGTAGAACATGGACGCAACTGGGCAGCGATTGCCAAAATGGTTGGGACGAAAAGTGAAGCTCAGTGTAAGAACTTCTACTTCAACTATAAAAGGAGACACAATTTGGACAGTCTCCTTCAACAGCACAAACAGAAGGTAAGCGCAGTGGGCATTGACTATTTTACAGGGAAAAACTTGGCGTCTCTCTGAAGTCCTTCATCGTGCTTCACTAAGACGGTGTTGCAGTAACCACTTCTTTCCTTTTCCACTTGTTTTTCTTTTGCAACATGTATCTCCTAGAAAAGGCAGCTGAGTCTCAGTGACCTGTGATACTAATCACTTCATACTTCAAAATGCAATAGAAAATTTTCTATCAGATAGCACACTCAAGCCTGAAGAGTTCCTTAGCTCTTTGAAAATGACATTCCTTATCAGTACACCAACAAGTATAGAAGTTCAGGTTATCACTGTAGAACATTTACCTTGAAACATGTCGTGTCATGCAGTAACCTTACAAACCAGAGCAAAAGAATTAAGAAAACAACCAGGAACTGAAAGTTCTGGGGCATCTAAAATAGAATACTGAGAGCTGGAATCCTCTAAGCTGTGGTGTCCTAGTCTTCTCTCCACTGAAGTGAAGAGCTTCAGCGTCTGTGTTTGCTGCAGTAGTTCCGTTTCTCCCCCAAATACATAAGGAGTCAGTGCTTTGTTCCCAAACATGCTTTTGGTGATAAAAAGCAAAAGCTGGACAAAAGTTGAAAGAATATGCCCTTGTGAATGAATATGTGCTAAACAGAGATTCAGTGCTGTTTATTTTAATCTGAGATTAAGAAATGGGAATGCATGTTAAAAACAAAACAAAAACTTGTAAATGTTCAGTATGATATAAATATCATATATTTACCAGTCTTCACGAAGGCCCCGTGAGGAGCGAGATGTATCACAGTGTGAGAGCGTAGCTTCAACTGTGTCAGCTCAGGAGGATGAAGATATTGAAGCATCTAATGAAGAAGAGAATCCAGAAGACAGTGAAGGTAACTTCCAGGGAATGGAACTCCTGTATGCACTGAAAGAGAGGGACAGACATATGTTTAGTTTGTGTCAGTAGTGATCAGAAAGTTGTGTGCCAATTCATAATGCGGTGCTTGATACTGTGTTTCGGTTGGATTTTAATTGTTTGAACGCACTTCACTAGTTGTATCTGGAGGGAGAAAAAGCATTTTCAGTATTGAGCGGCCTGAAAATACTAATCCTTAGTATTTTGAGGTATTTTGACTATTCTGTTTTCTAAAAGATAAATTAATAGCATCTGGCTGAAAAATTGTGCATGCTGAAGTAAGTTGAATCAAAGATTTGTGACCTTTGTTAGTTAATGCTCTCAGTAAAACAGCTGGGCAATTGTCTTGTGTTTTGAGACAGCAGACATGCATCTCATTATTTTTAAAAAGATAAAAAGCAGCAGTTGACTGAAACTTAATTGGATCTCATTAAGTTGAACCTTTATTCTAAAACTTTTTTTCAGGTGCTGAAAATAGTTCCGATACAGAAAGTGCTCCATCTCCAACTCCAGCAGAACCTGCTAAACCAAGTGAAGAAACTCCACCTGATAATGCTGCCTCGAAAATAACCACTGAGGCAGCGGCAGAACAGGAATCTACTGTTAAACCTGCAGCCAGCACATCTCCCTCCTTGACAGCCCAAAGTGTATCAACAGCTGAAAGTCAGACCTCTGAGCCACAGGTTAAGGAAGAAATAAATAATGAGGCAGAAGAACCTATGGATGTTGACAGTAGAAGCCATGCAGTTGAAGCTAAGCCTGTGCTCAATCTTCCAGTACATACCAAAGTAGAACCTGTAGAGACGGAAATGAGGTTACCAGAGAATATTCAAGTGAAAATAGAGAGTGATACCAAAGAGAGGGAGATGGAGAAACCCAAGGAAAAGTCAGAACCTGAGGAAATGGACTATAGTCTGTCACAACAGGTTAACTCAGCAAGACAAGAACCCCATTCAGATAATGATTCGAGTGCTACCTGTAGTGCTGATGAGGAAGTTGATGGAGAGCCTGACAGACAAGGGTGAGTTTAATTGTTTAGCATTCATAAATTGCCATCTTTAAAAAGTGGTTTTACTTAACAGTGGTCAAAACCTGTCATCAGTAGCAACATTTTTGTTAAGAGTTCTTACTGTGGAAAGAATTTCTAAAGAGACTTTGCTGTAAGTACAATAGGGGTAAGCGTTGATTAAAAAATCTGATGAAGCTCAAAGAAAGTTATTGTAACACAGAGCAAGGCAAAATTCCATAATTGACTGGGTAGTTAGCAAACTAGCACAACTACCTGGAAAGCTAGAGAATAAGGGAAATTGAGCCATGTGGGATCTGTTCAGAGAATGGGAATCACGTTAAACAATCATCTGGAAAGGACAGCAGCTTACTAAAACACTGAAAATTTGCCAAAGTATGAAAAAAGATTCAAGATGCTCCTGGCATGAGTTTCCAAGATGAGTAACTGTGGTATTTTCTGGTGAGAAGGGGAAGCTTTTGTTGCTGCATGATTGTCTGATACACAGACACTTAAAAACCAATTACCAACTCAAAAAAAAAAAAAAAAAAAAGTGGGGGATTTTGTAAATCCCCCCATCTATCCACTAAGAAAATCATCAATGATTGTGTAATTGGATCTGTACTCAAGTTCTTTGTTTTTTTTTTTGTTTTTTTTTTTTTTTTTTGCTGCTTTTGCACAGTACTTCTGTACAAATCTACACATTCAGAAGTACACATTTCTTTATAGGGTGATTCACTCACTTGGGAAATCTTGTGGGCTCTCCATTTCCTTTAGAGAAAAACTGTTTGAATGCAGAGCCAAAAATTCAGCATGTTTTAATTGATTCTTATTCTCACACGTTCAGTTTAGTAGAATGTATCCAAACCTTGAATTTGATAGGAAAAACAGCCTGAGTATGTTTTATTAGGAGATGACAATAGCTTAAAAATAATAAAAAATCTAAGGGCATAAAATACTCATATATATTTTTTTTTTACATTTCTAGAGGGTATACAAGCAAATAAATGTGAGTCCTGTACCTAATTACTGCCATTGAACCATATTATATCAGCTGATAGAACAATCTCTTGAAGGCTATTATTAATAGAGTTGTGGAAGGTATTTCTCACCCCCTACCAGCCTGTGTCTGTAAACTAACAGACAGATGTCCTGAGAAGTAGATGACCTCTTTCTTCAAAGTGTATAAGTAGTGTCTGCGTGCATCTAGTTGTTCCTGGGAACTTGGCCCTAAACAGTGTGGATAACCCACACAAGTAGATAGGGCTTTAAATGGACAATGCTGCTTATCTTTGAAACCTTTGTATCTTTGAGGGTAGATGGTTCATACCACTGATGATAAATGAAATCTTTTACTGTTCTGTTGGTACAATTCCTATGTAACCATAGCGTAGCTTCAGAGCCAATGCCCCCTCCTTCCCAGTGGTCTTAATATACACACAGTACTGAGGATAGATGTTAAATGTCAAAAGTATCCAGTATCATTGTTCCGCATATGCTCTTTTGAAGAGGGCAGTCGGTGGTGTTTCTGCACCCTCTGTCTTCAGACATCATCTTTTCTACTTCAAAAATGCATTAGCCCTCCCCGTGAAAATAGTCTGTGGTACACTACACTACTGTTTATGTATTTCCTATGGACTAAATATATCTAGTGCTTGCCATCTATTTTTTTCCAAGGCATTCTTTATAAAGAAGGTTCCGTTCTGGTAGGACTGCATATATAGAAACTGCATACATGAATTTCTGGTTTTCGAGATTCTGAACAATTCTTCTGGTATTTCTTTGTATTTTACAATATAGCAGTATCTGTCGCTTGTTCTACCAGATGTGCTTTGGGACAAACAAAGCATGATTATTTATTATTTTTTTTTCTTTGTCCGGTGTGTTAAATGTGTTGTTTTTTTCTTTTTTGAAGTTGAGAGGCTTACTTTTGCCTGTAATTTTTAAAGTTGTTTAATCTTGTTCTTTTTGATTATATTTATCCCTTCCTTCTTTCTCTTATTCCAGTATCTTCAGGGAGTCAAAGCCCTCACTGTTAAACCCCACTGGGTCAATACTGGTGTCACCTACAATAAAGCAAGGGCAGATGGACCTACAACAACTTCACCACCGAGCTGCTGTCATACCACCAATGGTATGGGGTCTTTCAAGTGATGTTTGAAGGAACATGTTGTCCTGAGAACTAGCTCTAGTACTAAAGCAGGAAAAAAAAAGGAACAAGGAAATGTATTGTTTGCTTTGTTATTGTAATACTTTTAAGTGGTAAATTAAATACAAACAAATATACAAATGTCAGCCTAAAAACAGGCACAGACCATTTGAAATGCTCATACGTGCACTATACACCTGCTCAAGTGGAGCCGTTGAACAAGACAGTTACTTTAGTAAATACCTGCATTAATGTACCCAATGTTAACATCTTCCCCTCTTCGTAGGTTTCTTGCAGTCCCTGTACTGTTCCTGTTGGAACACCAGTGAGTGGTTATGCACTCTATCAACGGCACATTAAAGCGATGCATGAGTCAGCACTGCTGGAAGAACAACGCCAGAGGCAAGAGCAGCTGGATATGGAGTATCGAAGTTCCGTAAGCCCATGTGGCACTTCCAAGAGCCCTAACGTCGAGTGGGAAGGTAGGTAGTTTTACATCTGTCATGTCATGGATGTAACCCTGCATTTTATGTCCGCACATTCCACTGTCTGCCACATTTAGGAAGGAAAATTTAGCGTACTGTTGATTGTTACCTTCTGATAGGACTTGATTGAAGGAACCTCTTTATTATAACAGGTGCTGCTGCAGTTACAGTGTTGGGGAACCACCTTATAATTTCCTTAGATAAAGCAGAACTGGCTCCATTGGGGTGAGATCAGAATTCAGTTTTCATAAACTAAAGGTGAAGTTGCAAGAGAATTGCTAATAGACAATGAGCACAATTAAGAGGAATATTTTACTGCACCAGAGTACATGGACATTGAGCCCTGGAATACTGCACAAAAAATGGTAGAACTGTCATGTTGTAGCCCGTCAGACTATGGAAGGGCTGTGAGAAAGGTTTTTCTTCTTGCAAATATGGAGGTTGGTTGCTTTTGCCTAAATAGATGCTGCTTGGAGGCATGATTTGAACTGAGATCTCAGATCTGGATTTTTATTTCCAGAATGTGGCTCTTGTATTCTGTGGTACAGAACAAATCCAGAGCTGTTCACAGAACCTGTCAGGGTTCCTGAACAAGGATGTTTCTATTACCATTGTTGGTTACAGAAATGTGATTCAGATGGGCAATTTACGTTTCTATTTAAGATCCAGCAGATGCATTTAGTAGCTTTCATAGATGCTTGCATTATGTTTTCTCTCGGTGTAAATTGGCTGTTCTTTCAGTCTTTGAACTGAAATTATTCTAATTCTCTTAACAACGTGGAAATTGCGAACAGCTTAGCAGATGATTGTCTTTATTTATGCAAGAAAAGCATATTCTATGGGAGGTCCAGCTATTTGCTATAACTGTTACCTCTAGATACCCAACTTTCTTTCCTGGTAAATGAATAGGTCCAGAAACAACACTGTAATTGGGAAATAAAACCAGTGTGGCTAATGTGTTGAATATTAGTATTAGAGATATCATCATAGATGCATAATTCTGCGTTCTTTGATTTAATGTCCTTGTGCATTGTGTCTGTTCGCTCCGCGATGTTAGCAGTGTAAACTATCATGGTCTTTGAAACTTGAGTGCTTTGCACTTAACATGCTCAACAATTTTAAAATTACGCTGTGAAAACACTTCATCTTAATTACTTTTACTGAAGTGAAATGAAGGAAACATACCTTTTTTTTTTGCCTGTTAAAATAGTGAGAAGGGAACTTGTGGATTGAGGGGGGAGGGTATAGGGTTGCTGGTTTTGGAAGTTGCTTCTTTAGGTAGAAAGTCTGGGGATGCTTAAAAGTACCATTTAACTAAAATACTATCTGAATAACTCTTGGCATTGGCAGTACTGTGTTATGAACTGTGGGAAAGTTCTAACATCAAGTCTCTGCCAGCAAAAATCAAGGGTGTTACTGAAGCAGTGAGGGGGGGATAATGTGGTTAATGTAAATGGGTTCTACAAGTCTGGACACCTTCATCTGCAGACTAAAGAGGCTGACATGCCATCAGATCATTGCAGTAGCTACTTCCTAACATACGTTGTGCATGCCAGCTTGTCCATCCACTCGTGTATGTAGGAGAGAACCCACAGACTGCTTAAAAATCTGGTATTGCATACATTGGAATATACACATCCAGTGACTGTACTGCAGGGCATCTAGTCAAACTGAAGGGCATATTGTTGATTGGCTTATGACAAGCTACAAAATACTTCACCATTAAATATAATAGTAAAAAGCTCCTTTAAGGAGCTATTATGGGATGACTAGTGTCATCTTTCTTTAACGGTGGAGATAAAAGATGTAGTTTCCCAGCTGCAGTAGACTTGTTCTGGCTTGTAATTTTTAATACTTAAATTGTCTGTTGCCAAACGGAAGGAATTTGAAGTTGTGGTACTGGATTTTTAGTTTTCTAAAATCAATATAAATACATTTTCCCTTTAAACACAATTGACAGGCAATACTGGTATTTGAACTTTGATTTGTTGCTTCTGTGGGCAAACAAACAAGAAAAGATGGCTTTTTGTCTGGTGGAATTGGCTTGTAAGTCTGGCTGAACTTGCGTGTAATCCTGGCCAATGCACAGTGTTTAGAAAGAAATCTTTAATTTAAATCTTTCTGTAGTAGAGCTTTCACTTAAAGGAACCAGCTACTGGTTTTCACCAGCAAAGCATGAGAGAGTTTATACAAATAAGTTTATACAAGTGTGTAACATAATTTTAAAAACTGCAGTCTTTGCCAGGGAGTGTATTCCAAGATGATTATATGTGTGTGTGTGTGTGTCACAGTCACTCACTGATTTCGAAATAAATGCATGAATCTGGATTACTCAAAAGAGTAGGAGGACTAAATACACTTACCTTCCTCTCGTAGCACTGCATGCTATTGTAAGAGAGGAAAGTGGTACAAAAATTGCTATCCTTATGCCTTAGCACACAGAACCATTTATTCCTTTTATTCAGAGAGAGGCTACATGCCTGACCTTGGCATTTTTCAGTTACTTTGGTGTCAAGTGATATTTTGAATTTAATTCTTTCCTTTCTGGTCTAGACGTGTCCTTGTAATTAAACTTGTGTACCTGATGAGTACAATCTGATAAAGTAATAAGCCCTTTGTTAAAATTCTGTAGTAAACTGGACCTTTTGACTCTTATTTCTAATCTTAGGGTTCTTCTTTCTTTAACTGTCATAGGAAAACCTGTAGCCTATATGCCTTATGCTGAGGTCAAACGAGCAATAGAACAGGAAGCACAAGTGCAAAATACAGCAACGAGGTCAGCATCACCATACAGGCTGTCTCCAAGAGAAGTCAATAAAGCCTCTCCCCAGCCTGATATGAATGCAGCTCGCTACAGTGTCCCACCAGGTAAATACTTGCTTTAGTATCGTAGCAATATACAGTCTTTGGAAGCTATTACTTTATGTAGTATCAAATTATTTTCTTAAACATTTTTGTGAACAAACGAGAGTAGTATGTTTTTTGTGTGTGTATGTAGATGGATGTTCTGTATTCTTGTTTGGTTTTGTTTGCTTTGTCAACTACCTAATGTGCATTTTATTAAGCTAATAGGATTATCTGAAAATAGTTAGAACAGCATAGGAACAAAGTCATCCAGAATTTTTTTTTCAGCTCAGTAAAAATACTGTCACCTTATGAAGGAAGAATTGAGGAAAAAAAGAGCTGCTACTAGGCTTGACATAAGTTTCTGAATAATTGCTTAATACTATGTATTGAATGATTTATAAAATAGTGAAATAACTGGCAAATCTTAGTTCTGAAACTTGGATTATTGCTTCTGCCTTCAGAGTATAATGCCATTCTGAGAAAAGATAGAACCAGTGAAGCTTAGATTATACTTGCCTCAGTTGTTCTTATTCTTTAAGTAGACTACTTTATTTAAAAACAGAAAAGCAACAACAAAAATATGCACCCTGTATTGTTAGCTTTAAAAGTTTAGTTTTCTGAGTTTGCAATTTTGCAGTGCAGCTTTTACCATTTTTGAACTTCAGTGCAATGTTAGGTATTACCTAATCAATGTCTAAGCACAATATATACATGGACGTAGTGAGCTTCAGAGTTGAAAATACAGCTAGATAGCTTTTGGGTATTGTGAGGTTATTCCTGTTGGAAATTGTCAGGTGAACTGTGTTATTTTGGTTCTTCTTGTCTCTCTAATGACTAATAGAGCTGAAACAGACTTTGTTTAACACACATTTTTCCCTAAGTTCTCCAGCCAGCTCCTCACCAAGTAATAACCAATATACCTGAAGGAGTCCGCCTTCCAACAACCAGACCTACCAGACCACCACCACCACTCATTCCATCCTCCAAAACAAGTGTGCCATCAGAAAAACCGTCATTTATCATGGGAGGCTCGATCTCACAAGTAAGAGAACTACTTGTTGAAAATCTCTTCTTATAACATTTTTTTCTGCCGTTCCACCGACCATCAATATCTTTTACTCAGTTATCTGTTCACAGCATTAACAGTTAAGACCTGTACATGTCACCACTAAAAGTCCAGGAGTTACAGGTGCTTTATAAAATAGAACATGCTGCAGTTGTTTACATTTAATAGCACAGGTGAGGATGTCCAGTTTAGGTGAACTGCATCCCCGAACTAACTGTGACAATAGAGTCATGTTGTTTTGCACATTGATATTTTGCAATGGTGTTCTGTAGCATTTTAGGATCATAGTAGTATTAGCAGTCTCCTTTAAACATAGAAGTGAATTTGCATTCCAGAAACAAGAATTAACGTAATATGTTGTTTCAGGGAACACCTGGCACTTACTTAACATCTCATAGTCAAGCTTCCTATACCCAAGAAACAGCAAAGCCATCAGTGGGCTCTATATCTCTTGGGCTGCCAAGGCAGCAGGAGTCAGTCAAAGCTGGTAAGAAAAGAAAAGCTGACGTGCATTTTTTTTTTATAGACTATTTAATAACTCATAATTAAGGAAGGATTATTATTATTTTATTTTTTTTTCTGAATAGCTTCCCTGCCCTATATCAAACAAGAAGAATTCTCTCCCAGAAGTCAGAATTCCCAGCCTGAGGGACTCCTGGTCAGGGCACAACATGAAGGTGTGGTTCGAGGTAAAGTCAGTCATACAGCTTAAGAAAGAAACTTTGTCAGAGCCTGATGAAACTGAGAGAACTGGAGCCCAAACTACTGAAGTGTTGTTATTAAGTATTAAAGGATTAATCTGCTCCCTCTTTTCCAAGGCATGTGTACATCTGTTTTTGTAACAGCTCCTCCTGTCTGCATGTCTCATTTAAAAGCATTTGTTTCAAGACATGCCAGTTTCAAAACTAAATTGTTGGGCATACACACAGCAATACTTGTGAAAGATATAAATACATCAAATGAAAGGAAACTAAATACCATGGATTAATGGCTTCGTGTGATGTAAAAGGCTAAGTCAAAAGGGGAAATAATTTAGCTGTTTCAAATGCACACTATTAACAAGCTGAAAGTTTCCCTGTATTTGAGTATAAACTAACAGTTCCCATTAAAAAAGTTTGTATGTCAAGTAAAACAGCTGTGTTTTTTTTTTTTGATTCCCTTATTTATCTGGATGTCTTTTTTTTCAAATCAGGTACCGCAATACAGGAGGGAAGTATAACACGAGGAACTCCAACCAATAAAGTTTCTGTTGAGACCATTCCTTCTTTGAGAGGCTCTATAACTCAGGTATTTGTCATCTTACTGAGAAGGCTGTAGCAAAATAATGTATTTACACTATCACCGTGAACATATTTGCATGTCTAAAAACAGTAAATTAAGTCACAGAATAGGAACTGCCCTAAAGAAGCTGAAATACAATCAGATGGTTAAATATGATAATCACTGAAGTCAGTGTTGTCAGGATTTCATCTTCGTGTATTTGAATATTTTTATATTTCTAAAATAAAACCACCAGAGCTTTTAGTTATAGCTAACTGAAGGCTTATTAGTGATTTCCATGAAAAATAGCATCACACCTGAGTTCAAATGTTACAATCAGTCATAGCCAGTCTTGCACCGATGCTGTTTAAAGCTGTTTCATCTCATCATATTTTAAATACTAGTGTTTTATTTATTTATTTCCAAAGTGTCAAACTGCTTGCAAATAATTGTTCTGAATTATATTTGATTTAAATGCAGGGTACACCAGCACTGTCCCAGTCTGGCATAGCAGCTGATGCATTATTGAAGGGAACTATTACCCGGCTAGCTACAGAAGACAGCAGCCCAGAAAAGTGCCGGGAGGAAGCTACAGCCAAAGGCCATGTTATTTATGAAGGCAAAAGTGGGCATATTTTATCTTATGATAGTGAGTATTTATATATTCTACTTGATTCAAGTCAAGACTGCAGCAGGTTCTGTTTTTATAATCCATAGCTGAAGTATATCTGCTTCCGAATGTATAAACATCAGGCCCTGGGGTGCCATCCTGAAGAAGTACTGACCTACATGTATTTTTGTGGGTATAAGAGTTAAAACGATCCAGAAATTGTCTGTGTTCTGATGAGTATCCTGTACTACGTAGTTAAAATACAGTTCAACTATTGAATTTCTGTGCCATTTATTTCCAATTTTTCCAGGAAAATTTTTATTTTGAAAGGTTAAGCAACCAAGTTTAAAATGTTCTGTATTAAACTCAAAAGAAATACTTCCATTAACTTTGAACTGCAGTTGAAATACCAATACATGAGTAACTTAACAAATCTTTTATTTAAAAAGACATGAAAGATCTTTTTAGGGTTGAAATTTAATGTTTCAGTACTACATTGAAGTTACCATTAAAGCATTTGTGTTTTGTGGTCTCATTAAATGCCATGCTCATAACTTTTTTTATTGTCCACGTTTTCTAACCATACTCCTGTAAATTTTACCAGCTATTAAAAACGTTCGTGAAGGAACAAGGAGTCCAAGAACTGCTCATGAAATTAGTTTAAAAAGAAGTTACGATACAATGGAAGGAAATATAAAGCAAGGAATGTCAATGCGGGAGTCTCCAGTGTCTGCACCACTGGAAGGTAAAAACAGCTGCTCCTAAATTGCTTTGCATTTTATTCAAGTCTTCTGCATTACTTTAAGATAATCTACAATTGTTTATGGGGAAAACAAAAAGAAGAATTAGATTTATATCTTACCCCGTTAACCAAATCTATATAACAACCACTACAATAAAAGCATGCTGGGGTTATTACTGGAGTAGACGCTAGTTTTCCTGTTTCTTTTGTTGGTGGATGTTCCAATAACTGCAGGTGATTCAGCTGGCACTTCCATGTGTCAGATCCTCAAAGAGGAGTAACTGATTCTTCACAATCCCAATGGATTGGTGCAGAGCTCAAACAGCTCTCAGTTGTACTAGCATGGACTCCATGGACACAGCCATTGAGTTAAATATTGCTTCTTAGCCATGGCACAGTGATGTACATATGTTGGTATGACCTTTTACATTCCTGCAATAAACCTCCTAGATAATGCCAAGCAGAAGACTTGTACAGCTGCTGTATTCTGCTTCAGGGCTTCCCTAGTATTATTTTGATTTAGTAAATTGTAATCAAATTAAGACTGTAAAGGTCAAGTAGGGCCATTATACAACTTTTTGTGATTATCTTAAAAATAAAAATAAAAAACAAAACAACAATAACAACAACAACAACAACAAAACATATCAAGATGATGTTTCTTGCCTAAACTCTGGAGTCTTATTCCTGAAGTGCGTTCTATCCCACCTTTGGATAGCCCTTAAAGGATATTTTCTGTAAAATTTCATTACATGTAACAATACAGTTTAGAAACCTCTTACTCATATATAGAAATTCAGTGCTGCTTTGAAGTTGCTCATGCATTTGGCTTGTCTTCCATCTTTTGTGGGCTTATGAGGCAAGGCTCTCTGGGCACTACGGAGAGTATCTGTAATGTATGTAAGAAGAAGAGTGGGTTTTGTTTTGGTTTGGTTGGGGTGGGGGGTTGAACATGTTGTTCTAGGTCTTTAAATTATTTTCTCTTTTTAAATTTAGGTTTAATCTGCCGTGCACTGCCTAGGGGTAGCCCACATGCTGAACTTAAAGAGAGAACAGTGTTGTCTGGTTCTATAATGCAAGGTAAACTTTTGCTAGTTTAGAAGGCAAGCATTAACTACGTTCCCAAAAATCTGGATTTCTGAACATCAAAACTGTTATTTATTAAGAATGGTGGTTGTGTTAAGGGCAGAGCATATTTTATTAAACTGTTTTCAGAGCATAAATTATCTATAAGCAGCTTTTGGATATACTGTATATAAAGCTAAATGTTTAAACATAGCTTTTTTATTTTTTGGAAAATAGACACTTTTTAATACAAATGCTTGGTAATTAGCAACGTTTTTACTTTTTGTTTTTAAATGAATATTAATACTTCCCCAGACCTCTGAAGATGTATGCTATTGCCTTTATTTCGGCATCTGAAATAACCTGGGACTCTTTCAGTAACTTGAATATTTCTTTACTACTATTATAGTTACACTATAGACTACTGCAAGTCAAAATTCTAGTAGTTACTCTGTTTATTTAAAAAAAAAAAAAAAAAAGACTTAGTGATTATTAATACACCTGATGTGACTCTTTCTTTCTATAAAAGGCACACCAAGAGCAACATCTGAAAGTTTTGAAGAAGGCTTGAAATACCCTAAACAGATTAAAAGAGAATCACCTCCTATAAGGACATTTGAAGGAGCCATTACTAAAGGGAAACCATATGATGGAGTCACTACTATAAAAGAAATGGGCCGTTCCATCCATGAAATCCCAAGACAGGACCTGTTAAGCCAGGAGAGTCGCAAGACTCCTGAAATAGTGCAGACAGCCAGGCCAATCATAGAAGGCTCCATATCTCAGGTAAACATAAAAAGCACGGCTAGACTCATACAGTTACTTACATATTCAGTAGTGAATCAATTCCAGATATTTGAGTAGCGTTAAATGTGTGGGTGTTTTGTCTGTTTTTTTCTTAAGAAATATACCAGTGCATGACATGTAAATATCTTGTGTATTAGAAAAATCCTGACACTTCACCTGTAAGGAACATATTTGCAAATCTGTGTGAGAGAACTGACAAGTAATAGTGGCTAAGATCTAGTTGTATTCTGTGCTGATGAGCTACACTATCAGTCAAGAACATGATTTTTTATTTTATTTTATTACTATTAATTTTTAAGCAGTAGTAAAACATTGACATCTTACCTGATCTTTCTTTTCTCTTTTTTTTCAGGGTACACCCATAAAATATGAAAGCAATTCTGGCCAGTCTGCCATCAAACACAATGTAAAATCATTAATCACTGGACCAAGTAAACTACCCCGTGGAATGCCTCAGCTGGAAATGGTGCCAGAAAACGTGAAGGTGGTGGAGCGAGGAAAATATGAAGATGTGAAGACCGGGGATGCAGTACGTTCCCGTCACACGTCAGTAGTCAGCTCTGGTCCCTCTGTTCTCAGGTCAACTCTTCATGAAACTCCTAAATCACAGCTGAGCCCTGGGATTTATGATGATACCAATGCACGGAGAACACCTGTGAACTATCAGAGTCCAATGTCCAGGAGTTCACCTATGATGAATAGAGTTAGTGAGGGTATGTTATTTTGATCCAAAGTAATACAAGAACTTTGAATACTTTCATTTTAAACTTACTATTTTAACCATTTTCTGTAATCTCTTCTACTTCTGTTTTACTCTAATGGTTCCTCTTGATTTGGAGGATGGTTAGAAGAATTTAAGAAGGCCTTAGCTGTTAGTTCAAATAAGAAAATAAAAATCTACCGTATGATAACAGGGAGGTAGGAAAGTAGTTCAGTCTCCATTTGCATTTGATTATGGATCACACTGAAAGAGTTATCTAAGATCATAATGTTTTGAGGGCAGAAGCTATTCCTTTGTTATATAAGCCTCTAGAAGAGAAAAATAATGTGCTAACAATTGTAATTCTAGGATTTATGTTTTTAACCAGAGTTTTTCATATAAAATGCTTTCTGTGATTTATTGTAGCAAATTGCAGGGTCCTCTAGAACTTGCCTTGTGAGCCAGTGTGTATTTACCATTTAATCTTCTATTGAAAATAGGTATTTTCAGATTTTTTTCCTTGTTTTTGTTAGCTGGAATATCTTCTGGGAAGCCAGCAAATCATGAAAGGAAAAACACACTTACTCCAACACAGAGAGAGAGCGTGCCAGCAAAATCTCCAGTCCCAGGGGTCGATCCTGTAGTGGCTCACAGTCCTTTTGACCCTCATCATAGAGGAGCTACTCCTGAAGTCTATAGGAGTCACCTCCCTCCTCACTTAGATCCTGCTATACCATTTCACAGAGCTCTGGATCCTGGTAAATGTGTTTGTCTTGTTTTTGATTTGTTTGTTTTTAGAAATATTGTATCCTTTGCACAGAAAATATGCCTTTAAAAAATAATTATTGATACGCATATATAAGGGCTTATACACACTGTTGTGGTTTGATATTGAACCGAACCAAGATAAGAAACCTAACTTATTAAAATGTTCTTGTATAGTACTTCATAATTATATTCAATTCTCTTTTCTTGGAGAATAGATTGTTTAGATTTTTCTGCCCATGTACAGTGCATAAATTCAGTAAAACATTAGTATTAAAATGCTATTTTGATCCATTTGGTTCTGGCTAGAGAGAATTGATAGCACTTTCCATTGAAACTTCAGTTCTGTATCTTGAATACTAAATCTTTTTCCTCCTTCATCCTCAGCTGCTGCTGCTTACCTGTTCCAAAGGCAGCTCTCACCTACCCCAGGCTACCCAAGTCAGTATCAGCTTTATGCAATGGAGAACACACGACAGACAATCCTAAATGACTACATTACCTCACAGCAGATGCAAGTCAATTTACGTCCTGATGTAACCAGAGGATTATCTCCTAGAGAGCAAACTTTAGCTCTCCCATACGCGGGAGCAAGAGGTATACCTGTGTTTTTCTGATAGTCTTTAAAGCGTATTATAGATAATGTGGTATGGCTTAGCAGAGAGTCTTAAGGAGCTGTTAAGTGATCAAAACTCCAAAGTAATGCTTTAGAAGATAGGAATATCACCAGAAAAAAAAAATCCAAACAACAACAAAATGCGTAAAGCAACTGTCTTACAACTCCGTTCACTATGGAGAGATTTAGACTTCTGTGCAGGGGTTTTCTAACGGGACATAATTTTGAAGAGTTTCATATTGAAATGTCCAGTGCAATATTGGAACAAAATAATAAGCTATGAATCCCTGGGGTTATATGGCATTCTCCCAGGAATAACAAGCTTAACAGGAAGTAGCTGAGCTACCATTTTAGTTACTGGATGTGATAATCTCTCTATCATTTAAATCAGTTTTGATAGTTATTGGAAGAAAGGAAGGTAACAAAAGTAAAGGAATTAGTCCAGTAGGACTAATTATCTTCAGGATAAGATATTAGTTATTTAATTGGTTGGAAAAGAAGAGATAAGTGTGTGTTTTTCATAGTAGGGGAAGTTATATTGGAGTACTGGTGGGTACCTGTGAATTTCAGTGTTACATTTTATTTTATAAATATAAGAGATCTGGAAAAGGGAGTGAATGATTACATGTAATACTATTTTGCTAATAGATGGGATTATTCAGAAGAGGTTAAGTGTATCTTTTTATAAAGGACAATTAAAGGGATTGCTACAAATGCAAATTCTGATTTAGTGTGTTCCTAAATTGCTGACTGCCAGATATATTTTCCACTAAGCATTTATTAATGAACAGAATATATGTGTGGACCTTCTTGTGTGTCATCTCCTAACAGGAATTATTGACCTGAACAATATGGCTCCCACTATATTAGTGCCTCATCCTGGAGGAACAAGCACACCACCCATGGAGAGAATTACTTACATCCCTGGTACTCAGCTTACGTTCCCTCCCAGGCCTTACAATCCTGCTTCTCTGTCACCAGGTACAAGCTGTTACAATTTGATTTTGTCTAATCATCTGACATACTGAGATAGTTGACCAATTTATTCTTTATTAAGCTGTCATTAATATTATGGCTTGTTTTGTCAGGAAGTGCTATTTCTTTGCACTTCTCACTTGGATAGCAGTATTTTATTTTTTTGTTGTTTTTTCAAATTATAATCTGTATTGTTGCAGTAGCAGGTGAAGGAGCACTGACAAATTCAGAATTTGCCTTGTTTTGTCAGGTTTTCATTAATTTTCATTAGTAGTCAGTTATCAGTTCATTAACCTCATATTGTGTGTTAAAGACTGGAATTTGGCTCTATAAACTGTCTAGTTTCTACCTGTATAGAAAACACTAGAGTAAAAAGCTGTTAATTGAACCTTCCCCTGACACTGTGTTAAGCTTTTGCCTTAAATAAGTGGATAGACTTGACTGGAATGAAAACAGATTTGGGAAATTTGTTGTAAGTGGATGGCAGAATGTATTGGAGAGTGTTTGCATCAAATTATGCTTTAACTTTAGCATCTGTTTTTGCTATTTCAAATGTTTTGTCCTGTGGATGTTCCAGGACACCCTACACACTTGGCAGCTTCTGCAGCTGCAAATGCTGAAAGGGAACGGGAAAGAGAGAGGGAGAAGGAACGGGAGAGGGAGAGGGAACGAGAACGAGAGCGGGAAAGAGAACGTGAACGAGAGAGGGAGAGAATAACTTCAGTCCCTGCTGAACTTTATCTTCGACCAGGTGAGTGTGCATTGTTACATTTGGAACAGTGTCGTTGTAGACTAACTATTTTCTATATCCACCATAAGCAACATGCAGCTTATTAACAAATTACAGAGTATTGTTTGATTTAGCCTTCACTTAGGGAAGGTTTCTAGCACCTGGCAGTTCTGTTCATAATTGAGACTTCAAGTTTTAGGCTTCTTCATCATTCTGTCATAGTGATGTAGTACCTAGGGAATGGCATGAATCCCAGTCATGCCTATCACTAATTGCATCTCATTTAAAGCATTATAAACAGAATGGTCCCATTTAAATCCTTAATATATACAATTGCATCCAGAGTGTTGGAGACAATTGGGAAAGAATGTGGAGGAGAAAGCATTGATACATTGTTATACGTATCCTACGTTGTTATAAGAGTAATTTATATGTATATTTGGTTTTTTCCTCCTCTGCTTTATTTTCTGCAGGTACAGAGCAGCCTGGCAGACCTGGTAGTCATGGATATGTTCGGTCCCCATCCCCTTCAGTTAGAAGCCAGGAAAACATACTGCAGCAAAGGCCTAGTATTTTTCAAGGAACCAACGGGACAAGTGTAATCACACCTTTGGATCCTGCTGCTCAGCTCCGTATCATGTATGTTTCTTGTCACTGTCCCAGAGATATCTGTTCTAATACTTGAGCTTATTGAAAGGTGTGTTTAGTCTGAGGAAGATCCTAAGATACAAGGATATACCACAGTTGTCTGGCTCTTTAATTTATTGAAAATGATCCTGTCCATTTGTACCAAGTCCAATTTGGATAGAAATCAGTTTCACAAAAGCTTTGCTTTGTTTTACTCAAGAAATGGCTCTGGTCCTTTTTCATGTGATATAATTCGGAATATTCAATGTTTGCCAACAGGCAGCTCACCCCTGGAGCTCCCTCCATAACTCAAGGGTTGCCTGCTTCACGCTACAATACTGCTGCTGATGCCCTTGCGGCGCTAGTAGATGCTGCAGCCTCTGCTCCTCAGATGGAAGTTGCCAAAGCAAAAGAGAACAAGCATGAAGGAAGCAGGATAGAAGAGAATATGGGACGCAGGTCAGCTGTGGTTACTGAGCAGCCGCAGATGGAACAGAAAACACTGGAGGTAGAAAAGAGGCCTGTCCAGTGCCCCTATACATCTGCAAATTTTTCTGGTGGCAAGTCCCAAGGACAGTCTTCATCAGTAGTCTATTCAGAGGCTGGTAAAGAAAAAGGACCTCCTCCTAAATCCAGGTACGAGGAAGAGCTGAGAACTCGAGGAAAGACCACAATTACTGCTGCTAACTTCATAGATGTGATCATCACTCGACAGATTGCTTCAGACAAGGATGCACGAGATAGGGGCTCTCAAAGTTCAGATTCTTCCAGTAGTTGTACGTATCTTAGTAACTACTTACTTCTTTGCTGTCTTAGCCTTTTAGGGAGATGATAAAATGTGAAATGATTCTGATATTTAATGATAAAATATTCAGCCCTGCACAGATCAGATGCTTGATAGGCAAATACAGTTTTTGAATATAGTGCAGTGGCTAAAGATTCTTGTAAAATTTAGTTGATCACTTTATTTAGGTTCCATGCTGCATTGTGAAATGCAGGATAATAAAACTGACCATATCATAAGTCAGGAGATGTAAAATTACTGAATTTACATTGGAACACTGTTTTGTGGAAATATGTTTCACTGTGATTCTCATGAGAAAGACAGACAGTTTTGACTTCCATTTCACTGATGTCATTTTAATGGAAAGACAGCATCGCTACGTATAGGCAACCAAAATCTTGAGTGATATTCAAACCTTATTCTGCAACTTTTGCTCGATATACAGTATCTTCCCACCGGTATGAAGCTCCTGGAGATGCCATTGAGGTGATTAGCCCTGCAAATTCACCTGTACCTACTCAAGAAAAGCTACAGTCCTATCAACAAGAGACACCTAAACCAAGCCAGGCAGAGAGTAAGTTGGTCTACTTATGCAAATGTGTTGACAATTATTTTGCTTGTATTTACCATGAACTCAAAATATAGTTAAAATATATCAGGAGTCTTTAGGTCACTGTTTACCACGTTTTTTACTTTTAGAAACTTTTGCTGGAGTTATGTTATTGCAGGATCTGTGGAAAAACTTGAGCAAACGTATTGGAACTGTCACTTGGCATTGAACAGCTCCTTTACATTACAGCCTAGCTGATTCAATAAGAAATTTATTTTGCATGTATTATTTAAAATTACCGCATGTTGGTGTTGCTATACACATTTTTTTGATCTCTTAGTAAAGCTCAGACTGCTACAGTACCATTTGCAGATGAGAAATGAGCTGGAATTCACCAGTGTTGTGGAATTAAGCTTTAGCCTTCGAAAGTCCAGGGCCTATAAGTAGAGGGGAAAAAGTGTTCATTAGACATGATGCCTAAAGTCTGTTATAAAAAATCTATTATAGAAACGCCTATTGTTTTATATTTGTAAGCAGAGAACTTTAAAACCTTGAAGCTTCAGTAATACCTTCATAACAAACTGTCCTTTTGTTCTTCAACTAGGTGACCCAAACAGGCAATATGAGGGGCCGATTCACCGTTACAGGACACAACAGGAACCTCCTTCACCCCAGCAACCTCCACCTCCTTCCTCCCAAGCAGAAGGGATGGCACATGTGCCCAGAACCCATCGACTTATCACCCTTGCTGATCACATCTGTGTAGGTTTATTTGTGCACATCTTTTCAGATGTGAAAAGTTATGCTTTGATTATGAAAACAAGGTTTGGAACATTAATAAAACTAATAATTACAGAGTTGGTATTGGGAATATTATACAATAATGTTTGAACTTATTTTCTCATTTGTTGCAATTAGTCTCATATTCATCTAGTTCACAAATGCTGAACACTACACTGTAGCCAATGTCTGACCAAAGTTTCCTTTTTCTTTTTTTTTGACCACAATCAGCAAATTATTACACAAGACTTCGCTCGAAACCAAGCAGCTTCTCAGGCCCCTTCGCAGCCTCCCACTACTACATTCCAGAACTCCACCCCTGCTCCAGCGCCTGTTTCTACCCGAGCAAAGACATCAAATCGCTACAGCCCTGAGTCACAGTCACAGTCTGTCCACCATCAGCGGCCAGGTGCTAGAGTGTCACCTGAAAATCTGTCTGACAAGTCCCGGGGAAGGTAATGCATGTATTTTGTTTAACTGTAAATTTAATTAATTCCCAAGTACAATATTTACAAAAGCTAGTGCAGTAATCTTTATGTAGATCAGAAATAGCAGTATCCTTTGGTCTTTTTTTAGGCAATGACTTGCACTGTTTTTGACAATTGCTTGGCTCCGTAATATAAAAATTTTCCCTTCACTACTAATGCATAATTTCCAATCCTTCGAGGAGTGAAAAATTCTAATCGATTAGAACTTTGTGGAAGAAATCCACAGAATCATTGTGGACAAATCAGTGCTATCTTCTAAGATCATCAAACATACTAAAACATGAAACACACATAACTAGAAATATAGTTTTATAACTACTGGAATGCAATTATGTGTGTTAACTACTCTGTTATATGCATTAAGAGGACTTACCTGTCTCTGAATTCCAAATGCAGACCTGGAAAATCTCCAGAGAGGAGTCATGTTTCTTCAGAGCCCTATGAGCCAATCTCGCCACCTCAGGTCCCAGTTGTACATGAGAAACAGGAAAACGTTCTATTGCTTTCCCAAAGAGCTGAGCCTACTGAACAGAGGTACGTGTAAAACTGCAGTTTAAAAGCATTATTCTGTATCACTTGGCTTCGAACAGTATCTTTATTAAAAAATCATTTAAGCAATCTTCCTCTGTTATCAGAGGCAAGTTTTTAATTGCTGTTCTTAATAAGGAGGATGAAATTGGAGGAACAGCTGGGATGACTATTTGGGCTTCTAGCTTAAAAATGCAGCCACCCACCAATATATAGCTAAAACTTTAGCAAGCATGCACGTTGCAAGGCAAAAATAGACACCCCTGAAATGTTTGAGTGCATTATCTCTACCGCTCTTCTAGCACAGGCAATGACCATGTTGCTTTTTCTGTGAGCTTTAGAATCTTGAAAAAGCAGGTGTTTCTGGACAATCATTAAATTGGTCTAGTCCCTAAAAAAAAAAAACAGGTTGAGGAAAGATGATCTTAAAGCATATTAATGTTGGCAGTATCTGCCACTGATTGTTTTTTGAAAGATTTAAATGTACAGTGTGAAAAACATTCTCTTACTTTTGTCACATTGGTCTTGGCAGGACTGACTCTCGCTCTCCAGGTAGCATAAGTTACCTGCCTTCGTTTTTCACCAAACTTGAGAATACGTCACCAATGGTAAAGTCCAAGAAACAGGAGATATTTCGAAAGCTGAACTCATCTGGTGGAGGTGACTCAGACATGGGTATGTAGGACTTTTCTATGAATTTTTGCAACTTAAGCTCTATGTGACTGCTGTCCACAGATGATCTAACCTAAATGTTTCAATTAGTGTGAGTGAATATTAATCTATTAATTTAAAACATATTGTATATGACTGAATATCTGTAAGATTTATTTTTTATGCTGATGTATGTAAACCGTTGCATTTAAGCATTTTAATATTTAATTTGAGAGGTGTAAATGTTTAGAAGAAGCATAATTTTTGAGATAGTTTGCTTCATATCAACATTGACTACAGACAGAGTTAACTAGAATAGTGTCAGGTTTTAACAACTATTATGCCTTTTTCATTTTGAAAAAGACATCTTCTAAGCTGGATTTTTTTTTTCTTGGACCATATGATTATGACTATCAAAATGACACATTCTGGATATTTTAATGCAGTCTCAGTAATGGATACTGTCCCAGTGGAATATGACACTATAACTGTATTTTTTTCTCTTAGAAATCTTACTATAAATTTGTATCAAAATTATCAGTAGTAAGAGTTTGAGCTGTTTGTGAATTCAGTACCTAATAGAAAGTATTTATTTGAAAGCAAATGCTTTTGCAGATTTCATTCTGAGAAACAAGGCTGCGTTAATAAGGGTTGCAGTATTCTCTTTATTGGATCTCCATTGTGTGCACAATACATCTTGCTATGTTGAAAAAAGTACAGGAAATAGTTGAGAGTAATTCTATCATATGTATTAAGACTAATAGGGTTCACTTATAATGATCATCGGTACCATGGAAAACTCACTTAAATGTTATGTTTTAATTGCAGCAACTGCTCAGCCAGGGACTGAAATATTCAATCTGCCAGCAGTTACTACATCAGGTAAGTTTTTCAGTAAAAGGAACTGTGCATGTTTCAGAAAAGGTAAACTAATGCAATATACTTAATGTATGTGCTTTGAGCAGTGCCGTAAATGAGGAAGATGATGTAAAATTTGAAAAGTAACACCCCACAAAAAAGGTTTTTTCCTTTGTCCTAAGGAAATTTCACATAATATTTAAATGGGAACTGAAGCAAGAATTGTTTTATTTCTCTGGTGTCTGCAAATCTTAGACGTAGAAGTCATGAAATTGGTTAGCATCTCACTTACATAGAATTTAAATATAGTGTAGTTCAACAAAACTAGATCTCAGTTCAGCAAATGCAATTTACTTTATAAACTGGGGTATTTAAAATACTTGCTGTTTTTTTCTGTGATAAATAACATTTAAAAAAAAAAATTCCTGTCAGATGAGGAAATTAAACAAAACCTGTATGTTCTAACGATAAAGGTGAATGAGGCAGAGAAATTAAGTGAAATATGGGCGGTAACTTCTAAATCTGAATCTGAGTTGTACTGTAGATTGCCTTTACATGGTTGTAGCCAGTTGCCTCCCCTTCTGATACAATTATTCTATCTTTAATTGGAGAAAGTAGTGATCTCCATCAGATGAGATGGAAGGGTAGGCTTTCTGAATTAAGTATTTGCCACAAATCATACTTTGTAAGATGAATTAGTGTGGATCATTAATATGAGAAATATTCTTCTGGTCTGTTCTCTTACAACTGATTAGTAGCTACAGATCTTACTTAATATGCTATCACAATCAGCATGTTTAACTTCCATTGCTTTTTTTTTTTTTTTGGCTTAATGTAAAATTTACTCTATTGCAGAGTCTGGCATTTAGTGTTTGCTGGCACATATAACTTACAGCTATTGTGAGCTGCTTTTGAGCATGTAGCTTTGCATTTAAAAATACATTTTTTCCCCATCTTTCTGCCTATCTCTAAAATCTTTGTCCACATAATTTCTCTGAGATATGTTTTTTGCCTCCCCTCCCACCTTTCCATGTATGTTTTCTTTTATCTCCCAGGTGCAGTCAGTTCTAGGGGTCATTCCTTTGCAGATCCTGCCAGTAATCTTGGTCTAGAAGACATTATTAGAAAAGCATTGATGGGAAACTTTGATGACAAGAGCGAGGATCATGGAGTTGTAATATCACAGTCCATTGCAGTAGCATCTGGCAGTTCCAACGCTGCAGTACCTGCAAGTAGTGAGACGCGTAGGGAAGAAGCTAATCCATCGCCTAATTCAGGTGAGGTATTTCAGCTCCCAAATATTTCATGGTTTAAATAAAATAAATAAACGAAGGGCTTGAATAAATTCAGTGTCACTGAAAGTCATTCCCTTTCCTCTGGAAGTGACAGAGAGACGGTGTTTCTATTCCCAGTAGTGGTCCTGGCTTTTCAAAACGGTATTGGTGATTTCAGGTGCACTAGCCAATATCTCTTGGAGAATGACAACACTGATGAAACAGGGAAGAGATAATGGGTTGGCTTGATGAAAAATACACATGTAGTACATTACCTATAGGGAACATGCAGTGATGGGAACTAGCTTGAACTGAAAACAGCTCCCTTCCTAAGGTTGGAAACATAACTCTCATGGTAAGAATAGGGATTTTCTAGCAATAGTGTCATTAGTGACTGTATAGGCTAGTCTTCTAACTAGTAAATCAGCATTGCAGAAGAAAGCATCAAGTCAAATCCTTGTTTGGTGCTAAGCGATAATCTCTAGAAACAAACCTAGAGGCTAAAGTGTAGTGTAATATTTTTGGAAAACCTGTCCCTTCTATTTCCAGGAGGGGGAGTCAGCAAGCAGAAGTTAATTGGCAAATCAAATAGTAGGAAGTCTAAGTCTCCAATTCCAGGACAGGGATATTTAGGAACTGAAAGACCTTCTTCTGTCTCATCTGTACATTCAGAAGGGGACTACCACAGACAGACTCCAGTGTGGGCCTGGGAAGATAGGCCTTCATCAACAGGTGAGAAATGGGGGTTCTCTTTCCAACTTAATAAAGTAGATGTGTTATTTGCGGAAAGGTCAGATGCAGACATATAACACTGGCAATTATCAAAAGATTACATCATCTAGATCTGTGGTGCAAGGATTTCCTGAAACAGATTTTCTGCTAGTTGTCACAACCAAAGCCATACTATCTTTGCTATAGATCTCTTATAACCTCTTAGAACGGCACATTTTTGACTTCAAGAAACTCTTTCATTCAGGTTCAACACAGTTTCCTTATAACCCCTTGACAATGAGGATGCTCAGCAGTACACCGCCAACATCAATCGCGTGTGCCCCACCGTCCATGAGCCAAGCAACCACTCACCAACAGAACAGGATATGGGAGCGAGAGCCTGCACCACTGCTTTCAGCACAATATGAGACTCTGTCTGACAGTGATGACTGAACTATGCAGATTCTTTTTTTTTTTTTAATTTGCGGGTCAAAATAAAAAAGTTATTTTTGACTTGTGCCCAGAGAGACTTTCCAAGAGAGCAAGGGCCACACAATGAAGAATTAATGGAGAGTCCGTTAAATGCCTTCTGCACAGGCCGTGTGTTGGAGGATTGTGATCAAGAAGGTTGACTTACTAAAGATAAATATGTAAAGAGTTTTTAAAAATGTGGACTATTCCTGTTCTACATCTATTTGTAAAGAAAACCATAATGTCTTTAAATCATTCTTCTGTAAATAGAGAGTACTTTTTGCAGTGTTTTTTCCCTTGCTATAGTATCTGGTGTACTTATGTTCAAATCATTGCCTAAACTTTGGGGGTCATTTTGTAATTTTTTTAAGCATTTTCTCCAGTGTAGAGTACTCTTCATAACCCTAGCCTCCCTACCAGCCTAGCCTAACCATACCCCTAGCCTCCCAATCAGCCTAGCATCATTGCCTGTTTAATGCCATGCCACTTCTTGCAGGCATTGTGCTTTTATATATATTTTTTTCCTCTAGACACTTCTCAGTGGTGTTCAACTCTTGTGAAAATGTTGATTTTTTTTTTTTGACTGACCCCTTACTGAATTGTGTACATTAACATAGCCAGTTCGCTGGAATAAGATGATATATTTCTTTGAATTTTGAATTCTGCCACATTGTAAATTTTTGGTGCAGTTGATTTTATTTAGTAACACTGCAGAAATATTATTGCATGGGTATGTTATGGTTCATTTTAAAAAGGATAAAAAAAAAAATCAAAGCAAAACAGAAAGAACAGCTTCTGGAGGCATACCTCACTGTTACGCACACTGGGAATTTCAACTGTGCCCCAAACGCCTATGTTAGTGTTTTCTGTTTCTGCATTGTATGCAGTTGAAATAGGCTACTAAATTTTATTGTCATGGTTAACCACAGCAAATGGCTTATCTGAACAGAGGCTCTGGGTGGGTTGATAAGTCCTTTAAGAAGAAAACCTCTACATCCTGAGTTTAAATAAAAACAAAACGCTTTTATAGAATAATTGACCAACACGAGTCAACTATTTGGCTTCTGTTATAACCAGTTTGAAATAGGTACTGCAGTTTTTACTTTCCTTAGTCTGATTTTAAAATCTTTATGTAATAATTATTTTAAAACCTGTGTCCACATCCCCATCCCTAATCTTATCAGAAAACTTTTCATAGAAGTCCTGAAAAATGCTTGGCTTAACTCCTAAAGTGTGCAATACATATTAGGGTAAAATTTTCTTTTAATTGTATATGGTACTAGAGAGTCATCTTAATCATTCATCTATCAATGCCTGCTATTATATGCTTGTAGCTCATGTATATGTGCATCTGGTTAGCAGTATCACAGGGTCTTCTGCCATCCATCTTCAGGAGCATCCTATTGTTTGCTGCACTAACCTCAGGAAAGTGAATCTAAATCTCTGGGGTAAAAGGACCGATTTACAGATAGCACTAAGCTGGGGGGTAGGATGGTCTGTCAGATTCCATACTGCTTTTGCATCTCATTGAACAATCCTTGCCTAGAGGTTACTTTCCAGTCACAGTCTTTTACATTTAACTGTGTTTGCAATACATTGTATGAAGGTATAATGTAGCTATGTAACCTTGAGTCCATGTAAGCTCAACATTTTACAAAAGAACTGTGATGGTCCAGTAGTACAGAATTATTTATCAATAACAAACATATAGAGAAAAGCCTTTTTACCCTTAGTGTAGGAAAGAGAAATGACAAGGGAACTCATTTGGAAATTTGACAGTGTGTTGTAAATACAGAATTATTTGCTACCTTTTTTCTAAAAAAAAAAAAAAAATATGCATCAGCATAGAGCACTTGGCAGTCTTAAAGCTGCCTGCAGTCTTTCTTAGAGGAAGACTTTCTCACCTTCCTGTCCTTTAACCTTCTGGCTTAAAGTAGTGTTTGTTTTTTTCATTGTATTTTTAGGCCTGTGCTCTTATCTGTAACTTTTTTTGTTCCTGTGCAACACATACTGGAAAACAAGTTCATCTGCCCTTTTTGTAGCTTTTAATTTGCAGTGGACAGTTAAGTTTCTTTCTAAAACTCAATTATTAATTGAACAAAAGAGGCATGTACAGACAAAAGTCTTTGCTAACTGTACTGTAAGTATAGCATGTTCATTGCAAAGCTTCATGTTACTGCTGTTGCAGCAGCAAGATATCCAAAGTAGGATAGTTACTTTCTCCTAAGATGCAGCGTGAGTGGCATTTGCATGTAAAATGTTGCTGCTGCTTTTGTTTGTTTTTTAAGTTCTAACTTCTCCAGTGTAAAATCCTCTCCAGAGCCTAAGTTAGGGTTTACCACAATTCCAGTACTCTTCAAGTATGGAGCTACATCTGGCCTGTTTCAAACAGGAAGGTGTTTATAAATCACATTTACGTAGTTTACTACAGATTTTTAATGATTTCTGATCAGCACTTTCACAACGCTGTCATCTTTGTTTTATGATTCTGATATGAAATCATTTAAGACTTGAAAAACCCATGCATCGTAACTCTTTTTTTTCCACACAATGTCTTCAGTGTAGATAGTGACTTCTGGATTCAGACCAATCAATAAAGGGGATCAGTTCTCCATTTGCTTTTCCTGTGTCTCCCTCTTGTTTTGCAGCATCAAGCTCTGTTCATGAGAACAAGCAAAACACTTCCCTTAGGGGGTGCTGCAGGGTTCCTAACTGACACTTCTAGTGTCTACAGATGGAAAAAAAAAAAAAAAAAACACCAAAACTCAAAGATTGGTTCTAAGGTTAGAGCCTTCTTGTTGGTACAAGTGTGCCTGGATCAGCCCTATCTTTAATTCAAAGCTTTGTTCTCAGCAAGCTAGATGCGTGACAGTTTTAAGCTTTATGTATGATAGTTTCTAGCTTCAATGAACATCTAACTCTAGGAAATCTGCATGTGCCTCTTCTTAGCTCAAAGTAACAAAGAGCTTAAGCCACTATTAATGCTACTACTGTAAGTAAACTAATAATGCAATTAACATTGAGAGTTGTACTAAACACCTGAAGTTCTTACAAATGAGCAGTTAAAATAATGCTTGATTAGTGACAGTTACAGTTAGTTCTACTGTCATGGAAAAACATGGATTTCATAACTTCTGGTTTAAAATCTTTATCTTCACTGTTAGGCTTCCTTGCAGGGAAAAACTGAAATTTTTGTTGTGCAGGCAGACTGTTTGTACATGCCTTTAAGTGAATTTAATAACTTACAAGCCTGATAGTTTGTCACATACTATCTTTTTCCAACAGGAAGCCTCAGCATTGTAGCACTGACAGCTCATGACCTGTCTAAGAAAGGAAGACAGCTGTGGCATTTAGTGTGCTCTTACTGGGGTAAGGTAGCAGAGGGTTTTAGTTCTGACAGCAGCTCTGTTTAGTAACATAGTCTTACCCCTCCTTTGAGAAGAGGTGTTCTATCTTTGGATAGACATTTTGAAGCCACACCTGATCTTTTGCAACCTGTTTGAAAATGACACAGGGCTGCAGCCCTGTCACGGTACATTCTCTTGAGGTGTTCTACTGAAGCTAATGCATATTGAACTGCATCTGACAAGTACACCCTGTTGTGCTGGCCAGCATGTAAAGAGCAAAGACAATTCCTGCCTTACTTTGGATCCTCCTTCCTTAATCTGACATTTAGGCAGTGCTACCTAATGGCAGACTGTTTTCGTGACCTAGCTTTAGGATAGCTGTGTTTTGAAACCAAATACTCTGAAGTCAGAAATAACAAGTGACTACAGGTATTAGTAACAGGCTAGGCTTGCATTTTGCTGGCAGTCAAGACTAAGTTCACTCATTAGCACAGTAGATCACTATAACTATAGACTACACCACAAACTGAAATACAGTTACGACTTCACAACTTTATTTTGGACTAAATAGGCAATAGCAACCCTTCTTGATAAGAGGTCCTTAAGTTCCTGATTGCTCTTCCTCTGGAGAATTGCACCAGTCCCAGCCTGTTTGTATTGACCCACCCTTGCTGCTGTCAGACACCTGCAGTTTGGACTCTGGCCAACTCAGGCAGAGCCCTTTCTCCTCTTGGCCAGTTCAGCTAGTTCTTCCTGGATGTGCCGGACAGAAGCAACATCTCCCTTCTGTTCTGCCTGCTTCAGAGCTTCTTTATATACTTGTCTTGCTTGCAGAAAGTCTTCTGTAGCAAGAGGAAAAAGGGGCATGGCTAGCCAATTATACCACCCATTTTCAGAATCCCCTCCTGAAGGTGACCACAGGCAGAGGACAAGCAAAAGACTACTTGGAACATGTTAAGAACTCGGGAGGTTCAGAAAACATTCAGCATAAAGTGCCAGCTGTGAGAGCTACACAGCAACTATGATGACGTGACAAGATGCTGTTTCAGCATCACAATCTCCTTGAAACAAGTCACAAGCCATATCTTCTGTCCTTTTGGAAGGGTTACTTAATGAACAGGACAAGGGAAACGAGATCCCCCTGGCTGACATTCAGATGCACCAGTACTGCATTCATCTTGGACAAGATCCTTCAGCAGCTGAATTCGGTTTGAACACAACGCAAGTTGCCTACACCAAGTCAGCAGACCCAGTAATTAAACTAAAAACTGTAATGCACAGACAGTGACATAGACAGCACATTTACTTACTTTTGTGCATCAGAATTGCTGCCAGGTTGTTCAGCACCATGTGCTCCTCAGGGTGTTGAGTCTCCTTTGCCAGTTCAGCTGCCTTTTTCACATAGGAGTATGCTTCATCATAGTGCCCCTGAGCATCCAACACAGTTGCCAAGTCATTCATGAGGACCACAGTCTGCACAAGGACAGAAAAGAAATCCTCAGAGCGAGACTCATGCCGAACTTCAGGCCAACTGGAGCCCCACATTCGTAGCCCTGTCACACTAGTAAAAGTATTGCCCAGAGAATGATTTTAGTAAGAAAGTGCCTTATTTATCTATCAGCATGCTACATGCTCAATTCTTCCTGGCAAGAAAACAGAACCCAATTCAGCGCTGTGTATGTTCAAAGCCAGCAAAGCTGCTTTTATGGCTGCCTCCTTCCCTGTGAGAACAGTTAGCCTTTCTTTCCCCAGTAGTCCAACTACCATTGTACACATCACCTGTGGATGAGTTTCTCCCTGAACTTCCTTTGAGATCTGCAGAGCCTTCTCGTACATCTTTTGGGCCACGGGGAGCTGGTTAATGTTTAGGAGATAACGAGCATAGGAGTCTAGGCTCATCCCCAGCAAGAGACGGGTGTTGGCTTTTTCTTCAGCTGCAAACAGAGAACAGTGGAAGTGATCACTTCATAAGATCAAGCATGAGTTCACATCCTACAAGAGCAGGAAACCCATGTGCTGTGAAGACAATGGATTGATATGAAGATGGTGCTTGGGCAACATGGAAGGTAACAGCAAGGACAGAGAAACAAAGATAACGAGAGAAACCTTTGGCAGTTAAGGCACTCCCACCTGACAAAACATCTTCAGGCAAATCCTTTTGCTTGGCAATCTTCTCCTCTAAGGTCAGGATGCAGAACTCATAGCCAGCCAGGGCTAACTTGTGCCTGCAAAGTGCAAAAACTCATCAACGTGAGGCTTCTTCCATCCCCAAAGGGATGGATGTGAATGCCTTCATTTCCTTACTCTAGGTGGCCTGTGAGAAAACACTTCCTCTCCACCAGACCATTCTTGCCTTCAGCGCTCTATCCTTGATCATGTTCTAGACCCTTTTCTTGACCCATGCACAAAAGGATCCAAGAAATGGAGAGGGCCCCCTCCCCCAGACAAGGCCAGCTACGGCCACCCACGCCAATGCTCCATCTCTTAAGAAAAATAAAGCTGCAAGTTACCAACCACCAACTGCAGTCAAAAGTCTTCACTCCTGAATGCACGTTTTGTGAGGTGTGGATTTAAGGCTAGAGAGCTATGTCCTCCATAGCTGCTTCTACCCTAAGCCAGACAGATCATAACAGCAATCACTGCGCTGCATGACAGTGAGCAGACAAACTGCACGCCTGTGGGCGCTTTTCTGTTGGTAGTATCTTGTCACAAAGCTTCCCCAGGCACTCTCTTCTCAGAGAGAAGAGCTCCTGCTTGGCTACCACTGCCACTGTGAAGTTGAGATTAAAGCAAAAGATGCCGTTAGCAGAAAACTCACTGTTTCTGAGCAGCATAGATACTGGCCAGCTTGAGGGACATCTCAAGGACTGCATTGTCATCCTGCCAGGAGGACACAATGCAACTGTTACTGTTCTAACATCTTCCCAGTAGAACCATTACTTTGCCACAGAACAAGTTTACACCTTGAAATTGCCCATCTTGTTGTCACCAGCACTGCCATCCATTAAAGCAAGTTCCTAACAAGCCCACCAGGTCATAGCTGGTATTGCCAGTTCCAGGAGGAGGTGTTACAGCACAAGAAATAGACCAAAGAACCATGCACAACACTTAATATTTCCACGGGAAAGCCTTTATCAAAAGAACCTACCTCCTTTGTGTCTCCTGCTAGCAAAAAGCTCATAGCTGCTTTGTAGAGCTTTTCTGCCTGAAATGAGAATTTTGAAGAGAACACTGAGCAATGCTGACACTTCAAACATCTTTACTCTTTACAGAAGGAAACTGCTGGGAGAAAACTGTCTCAAACTTTGCAATACAATTGCTATCAAGACCAGTGGAAAGTGAAAGGCCAACCAGAGCCTGATGCTAGTGTTAATTCAGGACTCCTACGCCAACCACGAGTTTATCACATCTGTGTCTCTTCACTGCTTTCCTGGGTTCTCCTTGTGACAGTCCTCTAGATGTTCGACCATGGCTTTTCATAATAAGAAATATACCTTCCCTTGCTCACCACATTGGAGCTTGCAATCCAGCTGGGAAAATACTACTCTAAGCAGCACGGGATCGCAGCCCCAAGGCAGGTTATTTTGCTGTAGAACACAAGATTCCTGCCTCACAACTCTCAAGATACAGCAAGTCACACCGCACCTCCAAGATCTTTGACAACACCCCACATTGTGTATCAGACTCTTACAAGGAAATAAAAACAAAACACCGGGGCTACTCACGTTGTCCAGCTGCCCCTGCATGAAGGCCACGTTTGCCATCTGGAAGAGACAGACGTTGCGCTGAAAGCTCCACCGCTGGGCCCAGCCTCACCACCACCTCTCGTCCTTCCGCACACGGCTTCCCAGCACCACGCCGTGCCCGTGCCCTGCGACACGGCCCTGCCCCGAGCAGGACAGCACCGAGCAGCAGTTACCATGCTGTAGGTGTAGACGATGGCCCTCTTGTCATCCGCCTGGTGCGCCAGGTGCAGGGCTTGGTGCAGAAACCTCTCGGCCTCCCCCAGCTCGCCCTTCATCACGCTGAGCTGCGGGGGGACACAAAAAGGGAAATTTGGGGGTAAAACAAGAGAAATGGGGGTAATTTGGGGTGGTGGGGGGGGGGAACACCTCATGCTGCCCTGTCCCCCCTCACCTTGGCTCTCTTCAGCAGCAGCACGATGGCGGCCTCGCCGTCCTCCTCGGCGTCCCTGGGGAAGAGCGAGAGGGCTGCGGGGCGAGGCTCAGCCCTCCCCCACCCCCCGCTGCCCCCTTCCCCTCCCCTCACCTCCAAGGAAGCCCAGAGCCGGGCCCGGCCGGGCCCACCCCAACCTCCACCGGGCGGCTCCCGGCCCCGTTCCCTGTCCCGTGCCTCCACCCCGCTCCTGTCGGGCCCCCGAGGGCCGGGCCCGTGCCCGGGGGAGCCCCGCGGGGCAGCGCCGCACACCCAGGGCCCGCCGCAGCCCCGCCGCCAGCATCGCCCTCACCCCCCCCCCGCAGCCACACGCGGGCCCTTTAAGAGCTCGCCCTCGCCACGTGACGCGGGGGGGGGGGCCGCGTCACCTGTTGCCATGGCGACGAGGCAGACTCTAGGCCTAGAGAGGCTCGAGTAGGCCCCGCTAGGCCGCGAGGTCGCCGCCGCCGCTTCAGCCCCGAACGGCCCCGAACGGCCCCGAGGCGGCTCCCCCTGCCGGGGCCGATCCCGGCTCTGCCGCCCCGCTGAACGGGCCCGGTCTGCGATGTCCGCCGTGACCTGAAGGGCTTCCCGCTGCCTCCCGCTCCCTGCAGGCCTGAGGCGGGTGCCCCGGGGATGGGCAGCACCCTGCCGGCTGTGGCGGAGGAGCTGCTGAAGGAGCTCAGGAGGGTGTTTCAGGAGACGGCGCACGGTACGTGACGGGGGCGGCTCCGTCCCTGCGGGCGGTGGTGTCAAAACCTCCAGGGAGCAGCAGGTGGGGGCTTCGCTGTCGTGAGGGGCAAGCTGGGGGGTTGCTTCCAGCTCCTCCGTTTCACAAATGGCATTAAATTAGGGATAACGAGGAGCAGCCCCCTTCTCAAAGCCAGGCCCCTTCAAAACTGAGGCCAAGTTGGGCACTTTTGGGACCTAGAGGCATTCTGCCTGCCTGTAGTGCAAGTGGCTGCATGTGAGGGGTGAGCGTTTCCACACTTTTCCGTAGTTGTTTTGTTGTGCTGCTCCTTTTATAGAGCATTTTATGTTTTTAACCTGAGTTAAAAGGGAATTCTTTGTAAAAATGAACGTGTTTCATCACTGACCAGCAGAGGGTGTTGCGTTAGCCAGCCCGTGGCAGGGAGCTGCTTGCCCATTGCTGAGGTGGAGGCGGGAGCTTCCAGTTAAACCTTGGCCAGTTCTAGCTGCTAGTTAAGAACGATGCCACTCATTGCCCTCTGGATTTCTAACAGAGTTCTGTAATCTGTGCAAAAATCTGTGTAAAAGAATATCGCTGTTTGTGTTTACTGGGTAAGAAGTGCAGAATGGTTCTTGCAAAGGAATTTGTGTAAGGAATATTTCTACCTGCACTAAAACCAACCCAATAAACATCCAGAGGAGTCTGTTTGCGTGCTGAATTTGAGTGGGACATGGACAAAGACTTAATATCTAAACTGGGTAACCACCTGGATAGCTTTTTGGCGTACTTGCAGTATGGCTCCTGTCAGGTTAAAGAAGATCCAAAATGTACATGTGACTTTTTAAAGAGCTTTATAAAGCTTATATACGCTTTATATAAAATTTATCCCTAAAGCACCAAAACAGTATGCTGGGACATAACTGAAAAGAAACTGATCAATCACTTCAGAGACCTAAATTAGAGGAAAGTTGGAAAAGTCAGACCAACGGTATAACAGTCATAGGGAATATTTTGAGTTTCTGGAACAAAGGCTTTAAAGTCAGAAGACCTAATTTTCCAGTGGAATAACAAGGCACAGTACACTGTGTCCCATTAGTGATAACAGAAAGATCAGATTGGGTGATCAGAGCCTCAGCTGTCAGCTAAAACAAACAGACTACTTTTCCGAAGTGCAATTTTCCGTCTTAACAAGAAGTTCTAATAAATGAAGATATTTTTTTTTGCGTGCGTACTGTTTTAAAAGTCATAAACTAGTGGTGCCCTGAAAGACTGTGCTGGGAAAAGAACAACATTGTCGAAGTTTTGATGCCACAAAGTTCTCTACTCACGCCAAGAGAGTTTCAGGGAAACCAATATATGTATTTTTAACCAGCTTCTTAAAGAGGCAGAGCAAGATGTTGAAGCTCTGCGCTTGTAAAAGTAGGATATTGTAAAAGTTAGGGTATTTGGACTTCCACGTTTCTTTTTAAAATTAATCCCCATGGTCTGAATGTATGTGTAATGTGTATTTAATTGCTGTACTTGATAAATGCATAAAGAACAAGGAGTCACACTGAAAGTGCAAGGGTTGTGGCCCTTGCAACAAGGGGGATTGATGATTTTCTTGAACAAGACTGAGGAAACTTCTGCTCCTGCATTAACTAGGAAGAACCCAGCTTTGGGCTGGGAGCGGGTGCACGTTGGAGTGGAGATGGTGGAAAGGAGGGGGCTGGAGCCTGGTGGGGTGCATCAGGCCCGGTGAGGGGAGCGGCAGCGCTGCTGTGAAGAGGGCCCAGGCCCAGAACGGGACGTGGGAGGCTCAGGACTGGAACAGAGGGGCGGGCAGTCTGGTGGGAACAGCAGGGCACTTGATTGTTTTCAATTCAATGTGGTTGACACAGCAAGGAGCTAAGACTGACAATGACAGCGTTGCCTGACTCGATCCTGCGTGCCGTTGGGTTTTGTGGAACTTGAGCTGTTTGGCCTGGTGTGCTCAGCCAGAGCTCCAGACACAAGAGGTGGGGATGGCAAACTCCCACCCACGGTCACATCTCCTGTCCCCTCACACTGTCCTAACTAAAATTTTCTACCATGGCAGATCATTTTGCTACTCCTTGTTTCTTTTTGGTGACCAGAAGGGATGGGTAGAGTCTTGTTTGGCCTCTGGGGGTAGATTAGAATGATCCTACCCTCCCGAGGCTAGCCTGTGATGTTATTTTATGCAGTGGGGGAGTTCAGCAAAATCACCCTTCGTTTTCTTTTTGTTGCAGTCCCTGATGACCTGCTGCTGGGGTAAGTATCTTTTCCTTTGCTTCCTGTCCCAGTGTCCTGTTAAAGGGCAGTTGATAACTTGCTGTCATCGTAGTGCGGCTGGTTTTCTTCTGCCTTTGACCAGTGCATATTTCTCAGGCACAGTTTCTAACTAAGTGCGTGTGCTGGTAGTGGGAACGAAGGTTCTTGTCTGAAGGGTTTTTCCAAATTCATGAAATTATCTCTGTATCGCTGAATCTCCTGTGATGACTTGCACTAATTTGGGTGGATAAACATGCAGAAACCCAGAATGTTTAACCTGAGCTCTGAGTCCGCCCTCAGATCCAGAATGAGTTTTCTGTGAGAGTGGACTGTGTTTCAGTGATTCATGGCACTGGAACGCTGCGCTCCACTGCGTTCCTATCAGTGTGAGCACAACGGCGTCCTGAGAGCCCTTCTTCTGCTTGAGTCATGCATGTGTGCTGGAGAGGGAGAGCTGAATGTATCTCTGTGCACCAACCAGGTAACAATTCCCTTGAATATTACCCAGAGTTTTCTTCCATTTAGTGTAATTGTCAGGTCAGCTTTATAACCTTTGCATTGACTGACGCTCATGAATATGTCAGCAAAACACAAGAAGCTTCCTAAGAGATCCAAGTTCTGCAGTCCTCACGGAGTGGTGATGAAGGTAGAGAAAAGGCACCATTGCAGTGAGAAAGACTTTTTTTTTGGATTCATATTTAGCTTTGTGTCCTTGCCTGCCTGTAAATTAGCCAGGAGAGGAGATTACCAGGAACCCTTCAGGCCTTGATGGCTTTGGGTCTAAAGTTACCTAATACAACACTTGTGAAAGGTATGCTTGCTGATTCCTTCTTCTGGACCACAGTGGCCTTTCAAGGGTAGGATTATATTTGACAAGTCTCTTTTTTGCTCCCTTCTCCTCAAAAAAGAAAAAAGGAGAGAAAGTGCCTTGTTAAGTTTAGTAACACTTGGGTGGTAACTCTTGGCAGTTGGATTTCCACCAGTTCCCTGTGACCAAGGGCTCTGAAGTATTCTGATTTAATTTCTGAATCTCTTCCAAATATCTGAAGAACTTCAATTTCCTTTGGGCATTCCCCTTACTTATTTCCTGTTAGACTGATCAAATTATGTACATGAAAAAAGAATTCCCCAAATTTGAAAGAGTTACTGAAACTCATTAAACTCAGGCCTATTATAGTTCCAAATCTAATCATTAAGGAATGCCTTACGTTGAGTGTTCCCCCACCCACCTCCTTTCAGTCTGTCAGATGAAACCAATCCTTACTGCCTTGAGTTTGTGCAACTGAAGTTTTGGTCTTCCTGGAATAAATCTGTCTTCTTGGCTTGTTATCAATGAGATTGACTCAGCCGTGTAGGTCAGCCGTGCTGTTGAGACGCCAGGGCTCTGCCTTGGCTCTTTGTGTCTTCACTGGAGTTGGAAACTTTCCTCTGCTTTCTCCTGTTCTCCTGCTCGTGTTTCGTGCTATCTTTTCATCACTGCTGATTTTCTTCTTGTTTACCCTTGCAACTAATCTAGACTACGCAGATTTTTCTCAGTGGATAAAAGGTCTGTAAAGATTAGCTCAGTTGCCTCTGAGCTCTTTGGAACTCATTCAGAGTGGCCGGATGTACAGGTCTAGAATAACTTTTAAGCTTATGAGCTGTCTGGACAATAGACTAAAGGTACAGCTCTCCAGGTCTGACGTATGGCTTATCGTAAACCCTTACACGGCATCAGTAGGAGAGAAAATCCTCCTTGAATAGCACTAACTCTGCAGACAGGGAGTGTGTTGATGGAACCTGCTGTGCCCTCAGCAGTTGCAGCTCTTTACTTTTCCACTTGCTGGTGTAGAATTTTACAGCACCAAGCGCAGCAGCGGCCAGACCCCAACACGTGCCTTTATGGTGCTGCCTTGCAGCACTGAGACAGAGGAGAGAGTTATGCAGAGGCACAGTTGTTCTGGAAGCAAATGTGAACCTGAGCAAATCTGGCTCACCTAGTGTCTTCCCCATCCCAGCAAGCTGCCATCTGTAAGTGCCGTGCAGTGGTGTGTCCCGGCATGGTGATGTGTCCTGCTTGGAAGGGAAGGAAAGGGAAAGTTTTTTAGGGAGCATGGAATGATGTAAGGCGTGTGCTGTTCCTGGGTGTGTATCAGGAATGAAGTCGTCCCTGGGCCTTGCTGGTAGATGAATTATAGACATGAAACTACAGCTATTGAGTGGCTCCACTTGCAGTGTAATGCCTTAAGTATTTTCCAGACAGTCCTTAGCTTCCTATTGCTGCAATTTTGGGTAGAAAAAGAATAATTTGTAACTCAGTTGTGACTGTGATCAATGAGACATAATCACTTTAGAATGGCTCATTTGTTCTTCTGGGTGTAAACCAGTTTTCCAGGGATCGGGAAGGAGTCCTGTTGCTCAAGGAGTTATGTATCATCGGTGCTCTTTGCTCTGAGGCGTGATGTGTGGCTGTGACTGAAGGTGGGATTCAACTGATCAGTCAGCTGCTCCAGGGGAACTCAACCAGGACTGCCACGCCAGATATGCTGCCCCAGAATAACTCCTCACCTACATAGCTAACGCTGCCTCACAGCCACGGAGACTGACTGTAAAAATCTCACTTCTGTGTCTCTGATGCACTTTGTCTCATTTTCGTTCAGGACAGGAACCACTTCATGTCCTGTTTGTGTAGCAGGCAGCCAGAAATGTGCTTGGGTCATAGTGCTGCAGAAGAATCACATAAGGTCCCATGTAAAAAAATAAAAATCCTTAAGATGCCTTGTAAATAAATCCGAGGTGCGTATTGCAAAGAGATGTGGGACTGCTTGGGAGCAGCTTGGGATTTTGGAAGTTCTCAGGAACACCCCAAACCACGTAGGTGCTCAGAATAGCCGTCAGAGGGAGGCTGTCCTTGAGGACAGAGTCCCTGAGAGAGGTTGTCATCTGGGGTTGTCTCAGAGAGCTGGGCAGGGACTGGCAGTCACTCGGTGAAAGAAAAAGCTGAGAAAGCCAGGTGGACACATCGCTTGTTAGCGTAGTGAATGGAGCAGTAACTGGTGGGATTTTGAGGTGCAAAGGGAATTTTTGGCTACAGGCCTCCTGTGGATTAAAGCTAAGCCAGGTGGTCTCCTTCTGTGGCATGACCGAACTGGAGACACTTTCTCTTTCAGGCTGAAGTTCATATTTGGCCCAGCTGCTGTCCCAGCCTTGGATTTGGTGGATCACCGTTCTGTCACCCGAGTCGTGTCCCCCAGCGGAAGGACAGCATACCAGGTGTGGGCATTGTTTGTCTCCTGTTTCACTATCTGATGGTTTACAGTTGACACCTGACCCAATATCTTCCTAACTTGCAGAGCATGGCAGTGCACTTGGATAAACACAGAGGCGATATCAGTGTCTTACAAACCCGCTCTTCCAGCAGCCAAGAGGAACATTCCTAAATACTGTCCCTGCAAAGGGCCTTCCCTCCTTTTCTGGAGGTGCTGAGATGCTTTGGGGTCATCTAGGGTAAGAGAATTGCTGGGAAACCAGGCCTGGGTAGCGACACAAACATTTTTCACGTGTTCAGGACTTGCATTTCTTGGTTTGCACGTGGAATCTTCATCACTTCTGGGGCCTTGGAGAGGAATTCTGCCCCTCCAAAGCGGCATGATTCATAAACATAAAGGGCTCAAGAACACAGGCTCCAATTTGAGGTGAGGGCTGGCCGGTGGGTATTTGGTGCAGCCTAAGAAGCACTGCTTCCAGGACCTTTAGACAGCAGCTGCCTCACTAATTGAATGCTTAAAGGCTTTTCCTTTTTTACTGTTGCTCATCTGAATATGTCACTGGGCAGAGAGTGGTCACATTGTCCTCGCAGAGCTTTGTCAGGCCTCGTGGGCTAAGGCAGAGCATTGCAGGCCGGGATGCACTTCACTTGCCCCCCTTTGTGTGAAGGATGAAGGGGACAGTCAGAGCCTCTGGGCAGCCCAGGGAGCCTGGATGTGTGCTTACCCACTGACAGTTTATCTGTGCTGTGGCGGAGCTATCTGCATCTCCAGAGGCTTGATATTCATCTCTTAGACTGAGGAAGCCTAATGAGATGGAGAGGAAATCAGAAGCATGACAAGAGGGTTTTGATGCTGCAGGGAAGGAACTCCTGGACAGGGCGGTCAGGGCTGGCCATCAGGAGGTGATGTGGGACAGACCCAGCCCTCAGCCAGGTGCCGTGCAGCTGATGGCAGCTGATGGGGCGATGTTTGCTGCTCCAGCAGCGTGTGCCGGTGCCCTCCCACTGACAGGCAGCCTGCAGGAAGCAGTCCCTGCCCGCAGCCTGCAGCCCCACGTGTCCTTCTGAGCAGCATTCCTTGTAGTGCAGCTCCCTTGCTCATTAAGGCCATGCTGATGAGTTCATTTACAGAGGAATCTGAAGAGCTGTTTTCTCTGGGGGCGTGAGGCTGGTCCCATTGCGAAATTCTTCCTCAGCACAGCTGTCTGAGAGGCAGAAACAGAGCAGAGCCTCTCTCGAGGCCGTCAGCCGGAGCCTTGACGGGAACACAAGCTGGGGCTGCAGAAACCAAAGCGCTGAGCAGGACACTGCACTCAGGGTGGCTGAGTAGTGTCACTGGCTCTCAAGTCACGCTTCTGTGTGGTGCAGGCGCTGGTCCCAGCTGTGTGCACTTCTGCAGCAGAGAAGCACGCCCAGTGCAGTGGGGGCAGGGATCGTCTGTGAGCGTTTGGATGCAGGCTCAGTCATTCCTCAGTCCGCAGAAGGTCAGCTCTGCCCTGCCGTTTGCACCCAGATGTGGGTGAGCTGGAATGTGAAGTGGTGCTTTCACCCACAGCTGGGTCTGGAGAGCTCTTGTTGGTGAGGCCACGAGGTTGGTCCTGTTGTGAAACTCCTCTGGGTCTTTGTAGCCAAATCTGAGCTGTTGATACTTCCCAGGCTAAAACGCTGTTTGTTCCATATCACTCAGCACATCTTGGGCACTGCTTTGGGGGAAATGGCTCTGCTCAAGCAGGCCTTAGGACTGCAGCCTGTCGTGTAGACAGCTTTTGCCCTCAGGAACCGAGATGCGAGAAGAAGCCCTCAGTCAAGTGAAAACCATGAGTTATCTATTAATGCCCAGGCATTAATGCCTTTGCTACTTAGTACGGGGGTGGCACTGACAGGGTGTTCAAGGCCAATGTTACCTTAGGGTTGTAAATCATCCCAAAAGAGCTTGTGTAATATCTGCCTACACTGCAGGCTATTGCCACCCCCGGTAATTCCAGGTCAGGGATAAGTCCTACCTGCTGCAGAGGTAGCAGATGTTCGCTGGTGGTGGAGCTTGCTGGATGGTAAGTGGTGAGCAGGAGCGGCTGGGGCACCTCCTTTAGCTGTGCCTGACTTGCAGAAAGGTTGTGAGCTGCAGGAGTGAAGGCAGCTAGCAGGGGTCAGTGCTCTAGTCCTGCCACCAGCCATCACTTCCATTGCTCATGTCCTGCATTTTTATTGGTTTCTTCTTTTATGAGTCTTTTAAAATTAATTTCTTAGAACTCCAGCAGCCTGTCCCACCTTGAGGATGAGAGCACCAGGCCCTGGCACAGAGTGGTGCTGCCTGGCAGTACGCTGGTGCCAGAGCTGACTCTTCTGTGTCCCTGCATGCTGGCAGGGACACCACCACCAAGGTTATTTTTCCTCTCGGTGCTGCCAACAAGCGCCTGGCAACAAGGGCAGCGGAAGGAAATCTCCGAGCATCTCAGGGCCAAGAAAGCACCCCAGCGCCTGGCTTGGCTGCAGCTGCCCAGAAATGGAGGCACCTTTTTCTCTTGGTCTTTGGAGTTTAGATCCTGCCTTATTAGGCAGAAGCTGCATTCTTGCCGTCTAGGTCAGGATGGGGGATCTCTAAGCTCAGCCCAAATCTGGCAGTCTGTGACTTCCCCCCCTCATCAAAGGAAAACACTTCTGAAAGAAAGGCACCATCAGAATACTTCATCTTGGAAAAAACAATCAAAGGGGCTAGAGAAAAACAAACTTATCACAAGTGAAACAAACAGCCTGGAGTATAAGAGGGGCCAGGGTAAAGGCCAGACTCTGAAGAAAGTCTGATTTCCCCTGAAATAAGAATGTGGATCTTGTGTCCTGAATCTGCTGGGAGAGATGAGGGATAAGAGGTGCAGCACGGCGGGGGGAGAGCTCAGACCTGCAGGCCTCACCCACCGGGCAGGGGCTGCAGAGAGAGCTGCAGGGGACAGGGAAGGGACCTTTAGCGAGTACAGTTCTGGACTCTGAGGGACGATGTTCTTCTGGAGGGACTTCACAGTGCTGGGGACCTCCTGGGGGAGCAACACTCTGCAGACCTCCACTGCCTTTTTCCTTTTTTGAGGAATTTTTACGTTGAAGTGCACGTGCCATGAATCCAACCAGAATGTAAAGCCTGGTATGAGAGGAGCGTGGTGTGCCGTCAGAGCCCGGAGCTCATGCACAGAAGAGAGCTCTGCTGTGATGGCACCTGTGTAACGCCCCACTGCTCTCTGGAATACCCCCTAAGACTTAGTGCCAGCCACTTGCTCTCGCTGTGGCAAATACAACACACATTGTGGCACATGGTCTGCTGGAACTGCATTTTGGGGTAACTGGGTTCAGTTTAAGCCTCAGAGCATCAGGGAAGTCCACACTGTTCAGGGCAGGTTTCTGCTCCTAGTCTGTGAGTGTGTTCTTGAAAGAGGAAGAGGGCAGAGCAGATTGCTCTTAAAATAACTTTCTGAAAGCTACTTTCCAGTCTTGAAGAAGGCAGAAGAGAAATAATCCCTAGGTTGGCTTTTCTGTATCAGGCAACCAGCTCCAGCAGTGCAGTTTGCCTGTCAGCTTCATGCTAGAATGAGCGCTTCCCTCACCTGGCTGCCCGCGTCCTGTGCCCGGGGAGGAATATGAGTCAGTGCCCGCCTTGCAGAGGAGCAGCACGTGGGAAAAGGAGGCAGTGCTGTTCCCAAACCAGAGGTGAAGTAGGGAGGCTTCTTCTCCGGAGACTTGAACTTTGTTTATTCAGGCAAAACTGGATTCCAATGGCTGCAGCTGTTTTCGGGAGCAGAACAGCGAGAGCCTTTGCAGCCTCCAGCGCTTGGTGCTGGATAGAAAAGGGCTCGCTGCAAGTGCTTACTGCTGCTCTCCTTCCATCCGCAGGTCATTGGAGGCCCTGGACTCATCAGTGTGCTTTCTGTGACAAGACTTTGGGTTATCTTCAACCACCCAGGGTCTGACAGTACTGGGTTGGGGCCTGGCTGTAGGGAATTTGGGAGACTGCGGTGGGGCTCTGTGCTCAATGCCTCAGCCCTTTTCCTGATCTCTCAGCAGCAAAGTCACTGGAGCCAATGTCTGCTACAAACACAGGTGTACGTACAGGAGCTTTCTTCTCCTGTAGGGAGAGAAGTATGTAGAGATGCAGAAAGCTGAGGAGTTTCAAGCTTAATGTGTGTCACTGCAGAATTTGGGGCCCCTTTTGTATTTTTGTATTGCAGCATCTGCTCGCCTGCTGCATGCTGTGAGTCACTGTGGAAAGGATGTCAGACCAAATACAGGCCAGGAGTTAAAGAAATTGAAAGTGAATGTTCGCTCTGACTCCCACACCCTCTGAATAACTTTGTTTCAGGTCCTTGGGACCTCGGGTAAACTCTACACCTGCTACAGCTCCTGCCACTTCTGTACCTGTCCTGCTTTTGGTTTTACTGTACTGCAGAAGAGCGAGAGCCTGCTGGTAAGTTGTCTGCCCTAACTTGGGGTCAGGGCAGGGTGTGGGGCAGAAGGCTGTGCTGATTTCTCCTCCCCGAAGCACAGCAGCCTGAAGTTTCCAAGGGAGCAGATACGTGAGTGTGGACTTGGCTCTTTGCTCTTTGTGGCCTGGACCTACCTGGTTCTGCACCTGGTGTGCTCGTGGGGAGGGCAGCAGGATCCGGTAACACTTTGCCATCTGTCAGACCCCTGTATGTGTCCTGACTGCAGAGACCTGGGGCAGCTCGAGCTCCAGGCTTGTTTCTTGGTGTGACAAGAGGGAAACGTGTACCTGGGGAGGTGAGAACTTCCCTGGACACATTCTGGCCTGGATGCTTTTTTGTGGGTGTCAGATGGAGCGTGGCATTCCTGCACTGCTCCTGCTGTTAACTTTTCCATGCTGTTATTTGCAGTGCAAACATATCCTTGCTGTCTACCTCAGCCAGGCCCTGGGAGCCTGTCAGGAGCTAACAGTCTCTGAGGAGCAGCTCACAAACATCTTACTGGCTGAGGAAGAGGACGAAGGATGAAGGACTTGGATCACATGCAGATGTGCTCGCTGTGTACCCTTCTGGCTGCACAGCCAGCACGTCTACGAGGCTGCCATTGCAGCTGCTAGGTTTCTTCCTGTGCTGTAGCCAAATGTGGCATTAATTAGCAGCTTTGCACTGATTAATTAATTAATAAATGTTAAGAAGCCTGTGCTGACTTCGGTTTCATTTATTTAAGCTGTTCTTGGGATTTCTGAAGATGTTTCAACTGATCTGTGGCAATGTGGAGACACAAACAGTCCGGCAGGTCTCTGGGTGACCACGGAGCCTCATTAACCGCGCCCACTGTGGCTGCCCCCAACCCTGCCCAGGAACCACCAGGTTTTGGGGACTCGGCCTCGCAATGAGTGAGCCCGCAGTGGCTCTTGGCAGCAGGCTGCTCAGGGCAATTTCCAATCCATTGATGGCAAACCCGTACGGGGGACTGGGGAGGGGATTTCCTCAGCACCTCCAGCCTGGTGACAGCTGTGTGGGCCTCGCTTCAGTGCTTACTGTAACACGGGGGCTTTGGAGGAGTCACCGGTGGTTCTGCTTTTAGATCGACCTAGTTCAGACGAGCCGACCACCTCCTGCTGGCAGGCAGGGCAGGGCTGGGCCCACCAGATACAGGCAAAAGAGGCGACTGCTGCTCCCCTGCTCCACACAGCAAGTGAGCCAGGAGCCGGCTCCTTCCAGCTCCGTGACTTCCATGCTCTGAGACTGGTCTCCTCCCCAGGCCCAGTGTTTGTGTGATACACCGTGTGAACACAACACCGCACAAAATGATGGGGCACAGGCTGAGCCAGGTTGTGTAGGTGGTAAATTAAGCATTTTGTATGTAAATAACAAAATCACTGCAAATACAAAATCTGAGCAACATGAGGAAAACACATCCATCCTATGTACATCAGAGCAGTAACGAGTGACAGCTGCACATCCCCAGCTGCACTCTACAGAAAGTTCCTCTGCCATTTTCACATTTTTATAGAAACTTTCAGAGCTTTTTTTGAGGAGGGGTGGGAGGGTGTCCTATTTTTATTTTGCCTTGAAATGACTTTGGCTCAGATCCACGAAGGCACTTAAAGTGCCTAAATGCCACAGTGACCCAGGCCATAGTTACCGGCACATTCACACAAGGAAATGCCTCATCTGTGTAGAGGGATTCTGGCTCATGAGAGGCATATGGAAGGTAGCAGTCGTGCATGCTGCTCTGCAGTGCTGTCACCCACAGTTCTGGGACATCTCCTTGTGTGGTGGTGCTGTGCACTTCAGTCTGATCTGTGCTGTCCAGAGCTCGGTTCATTTTCGGCGAGCAGGAGGGGAGGGATTGCGTTCTTTGTTGGAAGGATAAATGTGGCTTGCAACCACTTTGCAACACTGCCAGACCTGCAGGTGAAACCCTGCTTGTTTCCAGCCATGATTAACAGAAGGAACATGGCCAAAGATAATACAGAAGGGAAGGAATGAAAGGAGAGCCAAACCCTGCCTAAATGGTGGGAGGCGGCTACATGTGTTAGCTGGACCACGACCAAGGCAGATGCAGCAAAGCTGAGTGGGGAGGTTAAAGGAGAAACCCTCTGGACAGTAACTTTGTTCAGATTCATCTTGGGAATGCCAGGATCTGAGATACCGAGCTGTGGCTGAACTTGGGCATTGCCTAAGCATGTGCTAACCCCACCGGTGCTTCACCAAGGCCTGGGTCTGGCTCTAACGGCTCAGCTGCTGCACATGGTAGTGAAACCCACCACTTCCAGCAACCTGTGTGCGTGGTGGGCCCTCAGGCATACCTGCAGCCTGCAGGTCACACAGCTGCCACTGCAGATGCTGCAGGAGCGGGATTTCTTCAGATTTTCAGGAGCTGGATCTGTTTAAATTTCCTTCCCTGCCACCTGGCTCTGAAAGGGCTGCTCCCCACCTCTGGCTCCCTGCATGGCTGAGGAGGGCTGGTATTCTGGGTTACCACTGAAAACTCCAGCTTTTGTGATGTTTGGTGATGTCTGACTCCTTTCCTCACCCCGTTCCTCTGCTGTGGAATGGAAATGGCCCGCTAAACAAAAGGCCTCCCAGAAACACCGGGTTGCTGGCAGCAGTCTGGAGACGTGGCGCTGGTACTTTGGAAAATACGGCGCTCCTCTTCCCACCTTTGTGTAGCTTTGTGTACCACGGTTACATATTAAATCAGCTGCAGTAATTACCCAGCTGTGGCTGCAGAGTTATTAACTCCCAGCCCAGACTAACACCACTCTGCTGCTGAGGGCCTGCCGGCCGGGGCTCTGTGGCTGTGGCGTCAGGGCCCTGCAGTGCCAGGCCAGCTCCATCCCCACAGCGCCTGGCCAACAGCAGGCTGTGAGTCAAAGCATTCTCTCAAGCAAGTTCGTTCCCTTCTTGTCTCTTCTGCTACTGATGCAGGTCAAGATTAAAAAATTAAAAATGATGATTAGAGCACTCACAGCTTCTGGGGCTTGTAGGAATGAGGTGAGCGGCAGCACCCAGCTATCACAGCTAAAACCTGCGCTTCTGAAACACTGCAAGTCTGTCAAGTTTTGATGTGGAAGCAAAAAATAAATAAAAATTGGGGGGGTGGGGGGGGAAGTGTTGCCACAGCTCTTGGAGAGTTTGGACCATGACAGCCAGAGCACATCTGCCTTCTGCATTTTGATAGCAGGAAACAGATATGAAATAAAACCTGAAGCGTTGGGCTGCACAAGTTAATATATCCTGTAGAACAAAGTTATTTAAAGGCAATAAAAGTGCTGTTCTACAGCTTCAGTCAACCCTTTTCTAAAGTTTTCTCTTTTAGTAAGTATGGCTTCGATAATGGGGCTGGAATACACGGCCAGGTCTGATCTTGTTTCCCCATCAGCACGGCCGCGTCTCTCAGAGCCTGGGACACGGATTCAGTTTCACACCAGCAACTGGGCTAAGAAAGACTTTTTCCCATCGGAGAATACTAACTGCATCAAACAATTGATGGAATAATTAGGGTATTACCAAAGTGCTGTCAAGTATGAACAACCCCAAAACACACAACATTATTACTCCTATATCAATAAAGAGATTAAAAAATAATAAAAATAATTAAAATAAAAATCCGAGGACTTGACATGAGCAGCACGATTGGGGAAACACCCCCAGCAGGTGGGTCCTCCACAGTCAGCATCTGACCTGGAAAGGAAGCACAACGCGACCAGCAGCGCTCACGCAACCTGGCTTTACAGTAGAGGGTGAACTGCACTCAGTCTCCCCAGTCAGGTTATCCCTCTAGGAGGCACTATGTTAATTACAAAAATTAAAAAAAATACAGCTGCATAACTGCATAGTGGTCATTTGTGAGCACTCCCGGAGGAGCTGGCTGTAACTGTCACGTAGGCACAGGGAGGAGTAGTGTCAGGGTCAGGCTGCAGCGCCCCGGGAGCAGGCTGTGCAGGGTCAGAGGGTCCCAGGGGCCGCTGGAGCGTTAGCGTTGGTGACAGTCAGGTGCTGCTTGTTGTCAGTGGTGCACTTGGGGAAGTCGTCTGTCTTACAGAGGATCTTGGAAATGATTTTGCGGAAGGTGTAGCGGAAGTCCCTGATCCTGTAGGCATAGATGATGGGGTTGATGACAGAGTTGGCGTGCGAGAGGATGATGGCCATGTACATCACCCACTCGGGCTTGGATTTGGAGAACTCCTCGTGGAAGTGAGTGATGCAGTTCAAGATGTGCAGGGGCAGCCAACAGAAGGCAAAAAGTCCCACGATGATGGCCAGAGACTTGGCTGCGTGGACCTCCTTCTGCAGTGTGGTCCGGGAGTTGCCCATCAGCTCGATCTGATGCAGCTGTTTGCAGGCAACAATAAATATCTTAATGTAGATTCCCAGCATGATGACGAGCGGAAGCAGCACGCAGCCAAAGAAGTTGAAGTACACCATGTAGCTCATAGTCACCACGTTCTCAAAGAGGCAGGAGATGAAGCAGCCGTGGTGTTCTGCCCCAGTGTCAGGCCCCGTCTCGTTGGTGGCGTTGGGACAACCGCTCATGGCTTTATTCCAGCCCATAAGCGGCGTCAGCCCGATTGCGAAGGACAGGAGCCACAGCACAGCGATGAGGCCTCTCGCTCTCTTCCCCGTCACCAGACTGTTATACCTGCAGCATCGAGACGAGAGATGAGATAGGGGCATTAATTACCTGAACGCTCATGACTTCCCTGCAGTTAAAGTCATCGGTGTTTTGACCAACGCCACAAAATCCCCACCCACACCCCCATGGGAACCTCACCTCTGTGATCCTCGAGGGGTAAAAAATCTCACCTCTGCTCCACGCCTACGCGAGGTGATTTGGGGAGCTGAGTCACGTACTATTCCCGTGGGCTGCCAAGCACTGCCCTGGCCCGCGAGCATCAGCCCGGTGAGACTTCAGTAGGAGGTAAGGGCACGGAGTCTTAAAAAAGGCTTTATCATTGCATGAGCCTAAACCACTGACTACACGGATGGCCAGCACACAGCAGTGGAAGGCTCACTCCGCAGCCAGCACCTGGCTCTCCTGGCTCAGCACCCACCGCTGGGCACGCCACGGCGCGCTGCTGGGCTTCGTGAACTTCTGGGCTGACCGATTCCGGCCGAGCCAGTGCTGGCTCCCACTTGTACGCTGTGATGGGCAGCCAAAGGCTTAACCAGCATCGGCCCACACTCCTACAGCCCCTACACCACAGGCTGCTTGCTTCAACTTGGGCTGCTCTTATGCCTGCAGCAATGCTGGCTTTTACTGCAGATTGCAGCGGTCCAGTAATGTGCTGGCCATCCCTGTGCTACCTCGTACACCGACGTGGGAAGTACACATGTGTGTGGAAACCATGGATCCTACCAGTTTCCCAAACAGTGCAATTGCTGGCTCACACATGCCAGACTGCAGCCCACGCGAGCTTGTTGTGGCTGGATAACAAACACCCTGGCAGAACTCTGAGCCAGCATCTGCTAATGATGGATTGCTCAGGAGATTTACAAGCGAGGGTTTGTGTCTCCATTCCAAGTGGAATGCCAGAACCTCCGGGCTGTTCTCCCTCCTTTCACCTTCCCTGCTTTGTGCCCCCTCTGACAGTGCTGATGGGCGCAGCTTCCCTTAGCTCGCAGGGCTGGCATCAGCCTCTGCTGCTTGAGTACGTGACACTGCAGCTGGATGTAAAGACCCAGATCTTAAAGCAAACGCTTTCCTTGGGCTGCTCTCACAAGTTATGAAGAATTTCAGCAAAGGCCAAGTTGTTGCAGTACAGGGGGATGCAGAGCCCCCCACATCTCCAAAACAGGTGGTGCAGGCACCTGAGAGGGCAAGGACGAGCTGGTGTGGGTGTGATGAGAACAGATGCCAGCATCAAAACATCACTTGGCTCTCGTTTTGGAGGTATGAAGAACCCAGCAACTGCCAGAAAGACAGCACGAGAAACCCATTCCCGTCCTGCCCGCGGCCAGTTCGCATCCACTGGCCCACGGACGTGTCCCCCCTTCCCACACCCTCCTTTCACTGCTTGTTTACTCTGGCTTCGCTACCCTGCTCCTCCTTTCCTAAGAACGTTTGTTCTGATTTTCTTCCGGCCCGTGAGGCAGGGGAGGGTTTTTATTCCCACAGAGCCGCAGCTGTGCATCTGAATCACGCTGGCGTCGCCTCCGTGCGCGCGCGGCCGTCTCCTCCTGCAAGCTGCAGAGGCAGCGGGGCCAGGCCGGGAGGAGCAGCCGGGGGGCTCGGGCTGGCTCCAAGCACCCGGAGGAGGCAGCAGCCCAAGGCACAGGTTTGCTCCTGCATTTCTCTCTCGTTACTACTGAGCCTCGCTGCCTCGGATGAGCAATTATCGGTCGGGGCATCAGTGAGGCCAAGCCCTTTGCTTTCCGAACGCTGTGCCTGCTGTCAGGAGCCCAACCTGCTCTGGGGCTGTGAATACTGGAAACTTTAAGATGGGATTTGGAGCAGGAGCCCAGCAATCTTGGCAAAGTCGGAGCCTCGAGCTACTGCTGGCCTTGGCCGGGCTGAGTCAGTGCTGCAGGGAGGACCAGGGGCCGCTCCTGACCTTTACGGCTCTACATGTGGGAAGAAAAGAAATGCGGCCATGGGAGCCCACAGGCTGTCTCGGGCTCCCCAGCTTGTGCTATTCACTCAGCTGACCGCTTTTGTTGCTGCTCCGCAGCCTCGGTGCCATCACATCACACGAACCATTGCAGCAGCCGTGGAAAATGCAAAAGCCCAGCTCAGAAAGTGAAGGAGCCGAGGCTCTGTCTCACTGGAGGCTCTGTGAACCGAGTGGCTCAGCCACGTCCTGCACCGATGCTGCCTCTTGCTGAAAACACATGGCCCCAGTGAGGTTTTTTCATTGTCACTGCTCGCTCTTCCCTCATGCTCACGAGAGGAGGGAGCTGGGATCAAGCTGAAGCAGGAGCCCCATCGGTGCGAAGGAAGAGATGGAAAAATGTGCTGCTGGCGGTGGCAAAGGCCCTGCAAAAGCTGCTCGCTGAGAGGAGGCCCACGTGAAGTTGGGGATGGTTTGGTGCTCCAAAAGTGTTGCATAATTACCCTCTTGTTACAGCTACGTGGTAAGAAACCGCCCGCACTGAGTTAGCAGAAGCCAAGCACACGCTTACAGGCGTACAAAGCCACCACGCGGAGCCGCCGCCACAAAGCAGCATCAAAAAAAAACCCTTCTCCCTGAGCACGCGGAGATGAACACAGTGTCACAGCCCTGAATGCGCCAGGAAACCACTCCTTCACTCTTTCAGGCTTAATATTATCAGGCAAGAAACTGTTAAAGTAAATTTACTCACCTAAGTCCGCTCAATTAATGCACAACAAATATTGAATCTCCTCCATGTTTCTGCTTAGGGGCTTCAAACGCTGCTTTAGTGTAAATGACAGCTGAATGCTTAAAAATGATTTATGGGGATTAAATAACCTGGCGGTGCATTAGTTCCTTTTACACAGCCTGGCAAGGTCTCTTTGCTGGCATAATCATCACCAAACAGCTAATTAGCTCAGCTCCCACCAGCGGAGAGGCTGCAGAAGCACCGATGCCATCCCCAGCCACCGGCGCTGTGCTGCGATCACAAAGAGAGTCAGGTTTCTGTTTTTCCGACAAAAATAGCGATGCACTGGCTGTCAGTTAATAGCCACGCAGCCCACGCTGTGCTGGGCCAAATATTTCCCACGGCGTCTGGCGGAGAGGCCCCCTGAGCTGGCCGTGGGCTGGAGGTAGCAGCCTTCTCCCGGCACCGCCTCTCCTTGGTAGGATGCTCGGGGTTTTGCGGGGTTTTTCCCCCCCAGCAGCTCTCGCTGCATTCCCACTGCTGTTTGCTAGAGCTGGCCAAGCACCGAGTCCTGTGCTGCACGTCCCTGGCATCTCCCCGTGAGCTCCTGCAGTGTCCCCACTCCGAGATCACCAAGCAGCGCTGCTGCTGTCCAACAAGGAGCAGCCAGGGCATAATTCAGCATTTAGGGGCATGAGATTGGGGCCATGAGGCAGCAATGGCCTGGGGGAACAGTCCCGAAGGGGCCATTCCCAGCCCAGGAGGAGGAGGAGGTCAGGAAGCCGTGCTGCCACAGCCTTTTCCCACCCTCTGCAACTGAAGACACAAAAATGAGCTCCAGAACCTCCTGGAGCTCACCTGGAGGAGCCAGCAGTGTCCCAGCTGTGTCCTGGCACCTTCAGAGCCTCCGGGGTTGTGTTTCGGGGCAGGCAGGCCCTGGCTCCCTCCCCATTTCACCCCATGCCCAGCGTGCCGGATGCAGGGAGCCGAGCAGACGGAGAGCTCGCAGCACTCACCCTCCACAGGTGCTCCGCTACAAACAAGCAGCGATAATTTATAGGTTTCTATTTTAAGGGTGAAGAAAAAAAACACAACACAGACACCTCCATTCACAGGGGGAGAGAGCGGTTCGGCTGCCAAGCATTGTATCCTTGTCATCTCCTCGCAGCTGTACTTTTCATCATGCTCTTTTTTTTTTTTTTCCCTTTTCTTTCTTTTCAGTGTAAGAACACAAACTGCGCACCCGTGCTGCTGCTCCGTTTGCTCCACGCACAGCCACGGAGCAGACATCGCCTATTAGACGAAATATCCTGGCAGGGCATTAGAAATGAATCACAAATTGCACCTTAGAGAGAGAGAGAGAGAAAGAAGGAAAGAAGGAAAGGAAGAAGGGAAGAAGGAAGGAAGGAAGGAAGGAAGGAAGGAAGGAAGGAAGGAAGGAAGGAAGGAAGGAAGGAAGGAAGGAAGGAAGGAAGGAAGGAAGGAAGGAAGGAAGGAAGGAAGGAAGGAAGGAAGGAAGGAAGGAAGGAAGGAGAGAAAGAGAGAGAGAGAAAGAAAGAAAAAGAGAGAAAAAGAGAGAGAGAGAGAGAGAAAGAAGAGAGAGAGAGAGAGAGAGAGAGAGAGAGAGAGAGAGAGAGAGAGAAAGAAAGAAAGAAAGAAAGAAAGAAAGAAAGAAAGAAAGAAAGAAAGAAAGAAAGAAAGAAAGAAAGAAAGGCAAAAACAAGAGCTGCGCTGTCTCCCCAGGAAGGAGTTGGCGGCGAGTGAGAAATCTGATTAGTGGCTGCAGCGCGGGCCGAGGAAGCCGGACATCTGTGAGCGGCCACGGCCAGTCGCAGACAAATCGCTTCCTCCCCGCATCTGCCCCCGATGTGCGCATGGGAAGGCAGCAGCAGCCCCCGTGTGCTCCCGGCCTCCTGCCCTTCCTGCCGGGGGCACGGAGCTGGGGGGGCCGCAGTGAAGGTGAGTTCGGTGGTGCCCACCGGGTGCCCACCGTGCTCCTCCCCCAGCAGGGCACCCCCCTGCAGAGCCCCTGCAGCCCTGGCAGGTCCGCACGAGGCGTAAATGTGATGGGAGAGAGGAAGGCTGCGGTCCTACATGGCACCTTGTCCCTCCCAGAGCCCGAGCCACGCGGGGCCAGCAGCTCCCGCTGGCCCTGGCTGTGGTGCTCAGCGCCCGGGCACTTTCCCAGCACCAAACCTCTGCTCACAGAGCACCGAAGGGCACGGGCAGCAGCACGGGCACAGCCCAGGGATGTACTCACGGGTTATATCTGGCTCATGCCAGGCCTGATGTCCTCAGGAGGCTTAGGGGGATAATCCCCTCTCCGGCGGGTGCGAATTCCCTGCGCCAAGCCGTGAGAGCAGCCGGGGAAGGGGCAGCTCTGCACAGCTGCAGGCACAGCTGGTGGCACCGACCCTGCACCCTGCTGAAGCTGTGCCAAAGCACGGCAGCAGCCTCAGCACCCTCCGAGGGCCAGGGCAGGATGGTCCTAAAAGGCTCAGTTCCCCAGTCTGTGCTCACTGCCACGACAAACTGCAAGCTCATACCAAAAGAGGTCTTAGCTCCACAGCAAAATTCTGCCAGATTTCAAAACCCTTTTTTTTTCCATTTAAAAATTAACATACTTTTTTTTTTATCTCCTTTTTTACAGGTTGACCTGACCGAACCTAAAAAAAGCCCCGAACCCCAAAGCTCTGAGTTCTGGCTCAGCCCAAGGTCCGTGCCCCGAGCTGACCCCTGGAAGCAGCTGCGTGCTCCTCTCCCCGACATCCCTGCTGCCCCTGCAGAGCTCCCGGGGACAATTAACATCCTGCCGGGATTTTTGCTCCTTGCCAGGGAGGGAAGTGGCCCCTGAGATATGGGAAAAATATAAAAATTTGGGACATGCACATTTAGGAAATCGGACTGCTGACACCTAAAAATAACTGCTGCTTCCCGCTTCCAGTTTACGACCCTAAGAGCGATCGGCACCGATGTTTTTGTACGCAGAGAGGCTGCATCCGGAGACAGCTGCGATGCCCAGCATTAGCCGCTACCTGCCCCAGCCCCAAACCCCAATGCCTCAAGCACCAAAAACTCCCGAAAGTCGTGGCAGCCTCAGTGCTTAGGCAGACACCAGCCCTGCCCATGGTGCTGGGCACGTTTGCTGTGCACTGAGTTTATAAATCGGTGCTAACCTGATGCCGACGGCACTGCTCGGAGCCTCGGGGTCGGGAACCGTGTGCGAGCCACTCGCAAACATCGGGACACGCGTGTGGGTCCAGACAAAGGGTAGTGCAAGGATTTCCCCTCCAGAAAGGAAACGAAGTGCGGGCAGAAGGCAGAGCGGCTGCAGTTCTCTTGCTGAGGCCCAGCTGGCACACAGAAAACGGCAGAGGAAGGCCGAGGCTCTGCAGAGGATTTTCCCTCCTCCCCAGGGCTCCAGCCCTAGTGCCCATGACTGCTCACCGGTTTGCTTTGTGGGGAACAAGCTGAAGGGAACTGGGAAGCAATTCCTGCAGGGCTGCAGCCTTCCCGAGGGGAGCAGCTCGGGGGGAGCTGGGCTGCTGCAGCGGCAGACGCAGGGTGCCCGCGATCAAGGCGAGGATGCCTCAGCAGCAGGAGGCGAGGTGAGGGCACCCAGCACGATGTTGGGCAGGGTTTTTTGCTCTGCTTTGGCACTCCAAGCACAGATACTGCCCCGTCTCGCCCCAATTCCTTACCCGTTTGTTCCAGGCTCCTACCCCTACCTCCAACAATGAGCCATGCCAAAGGATTTTGGTCGATGTGAATAGAAGGGAACGGTTTTATTCCACCTACAAATCTTCTTTGGCTCGCAGTGGCGGGGCTGCGGGGTGAAATCCAGCCCTGGAGAACGCTGCAGAGCAAAATCTTAGCCCCGCTCCCGTGCCAGATGCTCTGCAGGGTGGATTTGCTGCTGCTGAGACTCCGCTGCCTGGCCCCGATACTCTGCTCGCAGCAAGCGCGGCGGGGAAGGGAGCGTTTGCTAAGGGGCTGAGGTGGGAGCAGAGAGCTATTTATATTTATATTTATATTTATATTTATATTTATATTTATATTTATATTTATATTTATATTTATATTTATATTTATATTTATATTTATATTTATATTTATATTTATATTTATATTTATTTCTAAAGTGCCTATCACCATACTGATAAACACTCTCTGGAACCACTTATATGGCAGAGGTAAGAACGGGAGACGGCCTGTTGGTACCTCGGCACTTCTGTTTCCAACCAGTTAAATAAAAATAAAAATAAAAAACAAACAAGACTTTTGCCCCAGGACGGGTGCTGTGTGCCCACTGCGGCACTGACGGGTGCAGGGCAGCAAGGTGTGGGCAGGATGAGGCCAGGAGCTTTTGTCCTGGAGCTGGGAAGGGGCCGGGAGCCGCAGGCACGGGCTGGACCTGGGCAGGAGGTTTTTGCCCCAGCAAATAGTAAATTTGTCAAACCCAAACCCAAACAAACAAGCAAGTTTCAAGGGACAGGAAGAATTCACGACTTCATGGCCAAATTCAGCAAATATTTTTAGCCAGGCGAGGGAGGGTTCCAAAACACCACTTGGAGATTTTGTACAATTTTTGTTGTGCTCTTCTCTAGCCGGGGACTCGCCAGCTCCTTCCCAGCCAGGATGCCTCCGTTTTGAAAAGCAGCAGCTGCAGGAAGGGTTAAGCAGTTCAGCAGCAACCTGCCAGGCTGCTCAGGATCGCTGAAGCCTCCAAACCTCGCTGCTTCGATTTGACTGAAACAATTTGCCTCTTCCCCCGTGGGATTTTTGGGTTCAGCCACAGAACTGAAAAATCCATTATTAGCCTGGCTGCAGTGCAAACTGCTGCACAGCCTGCGGGCCTGCCCTGCCCATGTGCTTAAATAGCCCTTAAATAACGCCAAATAATATGGCAGGCTCCATCCTCAGTGTCCCCACACGGATTTCCAGCAGGAGCCATGGTGCATGGGACTCAGGCTGCAGGCTGGGCACAAATCATTAAATGCTTGGTGCCGTGCGGCCCGTTACTGGTCCCTGCACTGGTCTCCAGGAGGAATTTTTTAGTGCGAAAGAAACTTTTCCTACGGCCATCACTCCCACAGCCCAAGTCTCCCTCTGAGGGCAGCAGTGGGGCCGGATCCTGCCCACACCATGGGCAGTGCTGGGACAGGCCGGGCATGGGGCTGCTGCTGAGACTGCCCCAAAAACCCCAGGCTGGAAAACCCGAGCGTGGCAGAGAAGTGTTTCGCCAGCAGAGTTTTATAACATCCTCCCCCCAGCCTTCTCTGTTCTCTTTTGATGCTGGCTGTACAAACGAGAAGCCTTTCGGTGCCAGTCCCTAAACCTCCTGCTGCTGAAGCAATGCCCTGTCCCGGCCTTTCCAAGAGGTTTTCCTTGCTGGTCACCCCAGGAGCAACGAAACGCGCCTCGGTGCCAAGGTGAAGCTTAATCCAAACCTCACACCTCGGAGCAGGCTTGGATGGGAGTCCTGGATGGCGATTTACAGCCGAAGAGCTGGATGTGTCTGGCTAGGAGGCAGTCACAGGAATATATATAGATGCACAGAGCAGATGTCCGTGCCAAGGGAATACAGGATTTAGCCAAAGATGGGGTGAAAAAACAGTGCTGGGAAAGTATCTGAGCAAGGAAACCCCCCTGGGGCTTCATCCCACGCAGGTGCACGGATTGACCTAGCAGAAAGTCCAGCAAACCTGCTTGAAAGCTGTGTTAAAAGAGTGGAGGAAACACTTGCTGCTTTGTCGGTTGTCAAACCATTTCCCCTCTGCGTACCTTTGAGCGATCCCTCAAGGCGCCCTGACCTGCCGCTCTCATACCGATTCCAGGGGAGCACAAACCCCGCTCACAGGGCTCCGCGGCCTCAGCCGAGCCCTGCAAAAAGCGTTTGTGGTACAAAGGAGGAGAGTCACAGCTAAAAGCCCGAGCCCAACACTGTGCCGGCGATGGGTGGTGGGATTAAACTGAGAATTAAAAAATCCAAACTGCTCTGGAGCCGCTGCTGAGCCGCCGGACCCCATCCCGAGAAAGCCCCAGAGCACACAAATGGAGCAGGCAGCGGGGAATTATCCGAGCCGGTGCCGGTGGCTGGGAAGGGTTTATAGGACAGCAGCCACTTGGATATTGCCTGCCACAGGGCTCAGCCCCGCTCCCCATCCCGAGGAATTCCCAGGTCCCACGACGCTCGCCCCGCTCAGCACCGCGCGTTTCCATTCCCCGGCTATCGCCTGCCCGGTGCCTGAGCAACATCTGCCCAATGCATGGGACTTACCCTGTGCCGGAATAGGGTGAGCGGGTGGGGTTTTAAAGTCGTTTTAGGAAGAATTTATTGCTTATGCAAGGAGACGCCACAGCCAAGCAGAACCTGGGGAAGCCGCAGCCGCCCTGGTTCAGCTGGGGTCCCTGCCCCGAGGCTGCCCTGTGCCCCCCCAGACCCTGCTTGTGGCCGCTCCCCACAGCACCGTGAGTCCCCCCAGGGGCTCCATCGATGCCCAGTTCCCGGGGAGGGACATCAGAGGCAGGAGGAGAGCAGATTAACAGATTCAGGTCATTTGTAATGCAAAACCTGGGGGTTTGCTGCACTTAAGGAAGCTGCTGCACCTACTCGCTGTTAAAGTGCCTGTAAAATAAATTTAATGCATTTATCCCAGCGTCCCGTGAATGAGAAGGAAGGCAGTGAAATTTTTGGATGAAAGCTTGAACAGTGAACTTGTGCAAACCGAGGTGTGAATCCTTTCTCCTTCCCTCTCCTCCTGTCACTGTGTGCACAGAGCTGACACCTGACATTTACCTAGGTATGCACCCGCTTGTGGCACGCACTCAGAAGGAAAAGGTGTGCACGCAAATACAGCACTTGTAAATGCAACAAAACACATTTTTCAGTCCGTTGATTAAATCTATAAACTAGAGGACAGCCTAGTCAGGCTCTTCTCTGAGTCAAAAACCTGAGTTATGCCCGATGTCACATTAAAGCCCCTTTAAGATGACTTTCAGCCTCCCTGAAAGTATCACAGCCTGAGCTCGGCGGGACAAGGGCTCTCACAGAACAGCCTGCACAACCCTTTCTCTCATGGGCTGGGAAGTAGAAGGAGTGGTTGCTCTTGTATTCAATTACCCGGGAGATGCCCTGAGCCCCAGTAATGGGGCTGTATAAATACCTACATAGATTAGCTCGACCTGTCCCAGGCTCACTCCTGCATCCCCGCGTAGCCTCCGCAGGAAGCCACTGACCCTCCCAAGACAAACAGCCTCAAGACACTGAGCTCCCAAGTAGGTCTTTAAGCAAAAGGCAGGACGCTGGGAACCTGATCCCAGTCGTGCAGTGAGTACAAAATTGCTGATATTTTCACCATCACCGCCTTCAAACATCACGGCACCGCTAGAGATGGGACGTTACAGGGAAAGGCACGGCCCCGGCGGTCAGGGGACGGGGCTGCCTCGCGTCTCTTACCTCAGAGGGATCTTGATGGCCAGGTACCTGTCGATGGCCACCGCCAGCAAGCTGAAGATGGAGCTTTGGGTCAGCACCAGCACGAAGCAGGCGAAGAAGAGGCAGCTGTGAAAATCCACCTGGAAGCCGATGCTGATGGTGATGGCGAAGGGGATGGCCAGCAAGCCCACGGCGATATCAGCCACGGCCAACGACACCAGGAAATAGTTGGTGGCGTTCTTCAACGTGCTGTTGATGGCCACGGCCCAGCACACGAGCACGTTGCCGGCGATGGACAGCACGGCGATGATGAGCTCCAGCACGATGTAGGTGGTTTTCAGAGTGTCCATGGCGAGGAGCCGCGACCCTTCACCGCCACGAGCTGCTCGCCCCGGGGCTCGCGGCTACCAAGAGGCCACGGGGCAGCGCTTCCCGCACAGAACCACCCATCGGGGGCCTCCCCGCAGCCTCCCCCTGGGTCCCGGGGGGCCGGAGGGGCGCGGCGAGCCCCGGCCCGCAGCCCCCCGCCGCCGCCCGCAGCGCCCGACCCCGGGGGCGCATCCGCGGGCTCCGGGAGCTCCGCGGGGACGCGCTCAGCGCCCGACCGCCCCCGAAGCCGCCCCCATCGGCGGGGACGGGGCTTGGACGGCACCGAGCGGACGGGAGCGGCCCCCGCTGCCCGCCGGGGGATGCTCCGCAGCCCGGCCGCTCCGCGCGGCGAGCGCCGGCTTTTTGTGCCCATGGGGAGAGCGGGGCGGGGAGTGCGCGGAGCGGCCGCGATTGGACGGGGAGGGCCGGTCCCGGTGCCCGCAACCCCCCCCGCAAATCTTCCCCGGTCCCCCGACCCCTCCCCGCGATCCCCGTCCCGGTTTTGGGGTTCAGAGAGCGGCGAACGCGGAGCCGGCCCCGGCCCCCGGCGAGGGTTGGGGATTGCCACAGAGCGTTGGGACACCGCCGGGAGGGGGGTGGGGGATTGCCACACCGAGAAAAGTCCCCCCCCCCCGTACCGGCCCACGAAAGCAAAGCGGCTGTTTCATAAAATCCTGACGGCCGCCCGTGGCCCCACGTAACGTTTCCTGGCGTAACGAGATGGCAAAACGCCGTGGGTCAGCACGAGCTGGCTGCTAGCCACGGGGCTAGCGTGGTCAGGGTTAGCTCCACGGGGTCTGGGAAGAATTAAAAACCTGCTGCAGGCACTAAAAAAGGAGGTTCTGAAGCAGGCGATCTTCAAACCAGCAGTGATTGTGGAAATAAATTATAATTCAATAGCTACTTACCTTTTGGTCACACCTTCCGTGCGTTATATTGTGTTCACCATCCAAAGCCGAGCAGATCAGAGGCTGAGCATCACAGAGGTTTTTGTGGCATCCAGCAGTGCTAAATAATCCAGGACAGAAACTGGAAAATATCCCAGACAGGCATGCTAACAATCCCCCCTTCCTGTAGCAAACAGAACGTAAAAGAAACTGCTGTTGCTTTTCAGAACAAACTTTGAATTAAAAACCTGTGCAAGGGAAAGCTTTCATGGGATCCAAACCTAAACAGAGCAAAAACACGTGGGAAAAAAATGATTTATAAATGCTTTTTGTGGACCTGGAGTAAACAGAAACACTCCCAAGGATTAGAAATGCTTTGGATCAGGCTGATTTGAGGGCAGGCTGCTGGTGTGTACTGAGTGAAGCCATTTTCTCCAGGGTGGGCAGCTCTGCAGCAGAATGCTTCAGGACGGCTGGGATGCTCAAGGAAAGCCACGTCGGTGGCACGTTTGATTTGATAGAAACATACAGCAAGGTTCCCTTCACTCCCCTTTGGTAAAAGGATCTGCCTTTGGGGGTGTCGCTGCCCCTTGCCCCCCCACCTGAACACTTCACACCCTGCAAGCTGCCCGCAGGGCAGGGACGACCTCGCACCGCAGCACCCAGGGCAGCACACGCTGCGCTGCCTCCAGCCCCGGTGCCTGCCCCGTGCCGCACGGGGAGGCAGCGGCGGAGCCCCGGGGCTGCTGCTCCTGCCTTCTCAGCCCTGCCTGGATCCTCGACTTGCCTGCACTGGTTTGGTTTATTTATTATTTTGGGATGAGCGGAGCTCCCCTCGCGCAGAGCCTGTTAGGATCGTGCAAGCGAAGGTAAACAATGATGGAAAGGCACTTTTTACCCCAAAGCAACAGATTTACATCAGGGTTTTTACACATTGTTTTCCTAGGTCTATAACATGTGCCAACAGAAGCCTTTTGCTGCTTTATGGCACTTCGGCGAGAAGTGAATGAACTTTGCAGAGGATACGTTTCATTAGGGAAGAATCTGCTGTTGTGATCATGGAAATAGTTTTTACAGGCTGAGCCCGTGGAAATTTTGGTTTATCAAGTCAGACACGAGCAAAGAAATAATCTGTTTCAGGTTTTGATGAATAGCTCATTCTGGACAAGGTCTGTCTCTGAGACAGGCAGTAAGGCACAGCGAACTCTATGGATTTTGCATTATGCTGAGATTCATGGCTCTGCAAAGCACAGGCACCTCTGCCAAGGTCCGGTGGTTTATTTTGGCATTAACTGAAGCAGCTGAACTCATTCCGAATCCAACTTAGCTGCCAGTGTAGGCAAGGAGCAGTGTGCTCGCTCTGCTCTACCATGCGTGGTTAAAACCTGCCGGCAGTTAGAGCAGGACGAGCCCAGTCCCAGGTCCCAGCCAGAGATACGGAGCCTCCGGACCCTGCCCTCTGGCTGTGTTCTTTGAGCCCTGCTTTAATTTGTGTGCCATTAAACATCACCTGGATGTGCCGGCCTTGTAAAGCAATCATCGGGGCAGGCATTGTGAAACTCTGCAGTCCCCGTGGCTCTGTGGATGCTGAGTCCCGAGGTGACAACGTGCATGGCTGTATTCTGCCGGCTGTAAACCAGCAAGGACGTCACGCGCTCAGCAAGGTAAATATAGCCCAAAGCAGCTCATGGAATCCATTCAAGAAGTGGAGCACAATAATAACACGGCAACAGGTCACCGGCGCACTGTTTGGTGCGAAGATGTCACATACGGTGACAAATGAGTCATCATTACTATTCTTTTCCGGGTTTTTATGTTACGCTAGGGATTTGCCGCTCAGCACTCTTGGAGGAAACAACACCAGCCCCGACCAGCTTCTTTCAAGTGTAAGGACTCATCTGGCTCCTTTGTTCGGAGGGAAACAGATTTAAACAGCTCCCACGTGGTGGACAGCGATACGGTGGGGGGCAGGATCGGCACCCTGGCGCGGCCGTAGCCCGCAGCTCTGCTTTGGCAGAAGCCCTCCAACCTCGTACGTGCTGTTCCTCTGTCGCTGCAGTCCCTGGGGGAACAGAGCTGCCGCTTTGGAGGCAGTGCGCTTCCTGCAGCCCTCTGTGATCTTTTGTGTGAGGCCTCTCTGCCTCTGCGCAGGCTCAGGCTTCTCTGGGACTTCCCCGGCCAGCTCTGCCTTGACACCTTTGGTTGTCAGCCACAAAGAAGCAGTGAGAGACACCTCCTACCCCCGGCACACACCAAGCCAGGCCCAGCCAGCCCTCGGGGCCAGGCTGCAGCTGCCACGAGATGCTCCTGAGCCACTAAGGGCCGAGATGCTCTCACTGGTCCTGCAGCCAGTTCTCTCTTCCTGCAGACCTTGGCACCTTCAGCATAATCCTCCCAGCATGTCTCTCCCCAGCAGGCCCTTCCCTTTCTAACCTCTTCTCACTGCTCGTCTCCTCGGTGAGGGCTGTTGGCTGCAGGAAGGACGAGCGATGGCAGGGCTTTGCAGGGCAGGTGTGAGGAGCTGGCCCAAGAACTCGCTCCTGTGCGTCTGTGGCTGCCTCTGCTAGGGCACCAGACCTCAGCCCCAACGCGCTAAATAGGAGCCACTGGCCTGGCAGAACTAGCACAGCCTGGGGAACTGAATCCCCATTACTGCTCAAGTCCTCACTAGCACATCTGAGCTGTTTTGCAGGACAAGACAGAGCTTGTCCTGAACCTGACTCCACAAAAGGGTTCCCAAGACACAACACAACCTGCAAACCATGCAGCAGGTACAAAAGCCCTCTTCAAAGTGGTGCTTGCGATGATGGTCGAAGGGAGCACGATTTTTGAGGCCAATTTGGTATGCAGGCAGGTGAAAGAAGTACCCAGCGCTGCTGGAATATTCATGGTCTGCATCCCATGCTGAGCATTAGCATGTCAAAGATTGCAGGCAGCTCTGCAGTAAACATCTGTGCAGGTGAGTAGTGCAAGGCAGGGTTTGTGGCTGCATTGCTGGAGGCGTTTTTCTGGAAGAGCCGGGGAAAGGAAAGCAGAGAGTGAAATTCCAGAGAAAACTGCTTCCGTACTGAAGACTTCACCAAATCCAAAATATGCCTGGAAAACAAAACAGAAAAATTATGGTAAGGTCATAAACTGCAGATCAACAAACTTGGATTTTCCTAGTCCTGGGGTCACTGCCAGACAAGAAATGTTTAGCATGGTACCTAAACCAGCTGCAAGAACTCATCTTGTAACAATGCAGGTGTGTGAATTCTTTATGCGTTGTGGGTTCTATCTTACACCTTTCATTAGAAAATAAAAAACCACCGCAGGACTGAAAAAAAAAACAAAAACTATAAACAGCAGCGAAATTAAAAAGGATTTTGGCTGAATGGAGGGCAAGGCAACGATGATAGCAGTTTAAAGAAATTTTTCATGCATCTCTGATTTTACTTACTAACCATAACTAACTATGATGAAAAGCCAAGTACCTCTTCCAGCAGGATCTTTACAGGAAAGCTGCAGCCAGACTGCACGAAGCCACGCGGGGCTCAGCCCTGTCCGGGTCTGGTGAGCGCAGGGGCCGGCTGGTGGAGCAGGTAGAGCTGATTTCCCCAGAGAAATCAATAGGAAGTGGCGGTGTGTTTCCAGGCCAACACCAGGAGTGGAAAGCCCGGGGTGAAGCCAGACAGGGCAGCGACACCGCTTGCAAGCCAAACACCCTGCGATTGCTTCATTCACAGCTAGAGCGGCTTCCTGGGCAGAACCTTCACAGCTTCATGCCCCTAAGAAAACAGGCTTGCTAAACGTCTGCTCCACAAGTGTGACTCAGAAGTTCACTCCCCATCAACGCTTCTCAGCAGCAATAAGGAGAAGTGATTCTGTGCCCTGCCAGATCCTGACAGGGCAGAGAAACGCGCTGTTACGCAAAAATGGGATGCTTTGAGTTCCAAATCATAGTATCGTTAAGAGCAAGGAGACTTGAATTGGTTGCAATGCAACTGTTCTGAATGCAGACGTTTCTCTGTGCAAGATGGAGCCAAGAAATTTAAATATCTGTTATTACTGCTATTACAATGATCTCCAGCTTTCAGAGGACAGCTACAGCACACTGAGAAGGCCATGGTGTCCTAGGTCCCACATGGAGCTTGGGGCATCTTTGCCCCCTAATTCCTAGCCTCATTTTGCAGGCAGACCCATGCAGGCCACTAAGGGGTTAAAGGGCAGCTGAGCTCCTACAAAAGCTGCAGAAGACACCCAAAAAAAAACAGGTCAGGCACTGCAGAGGAAGGTGTCAGCCTTCCTGCCCCACTGTCTCCACACTCAGCTTCCGCCAAGCACTGCATTTGCACTCCAAGGCTGTTTGAACCCAAGTGTCATTATTCCAGCCCCCGCTGAACTTCTCCATCACAAAGAAAAGCGAATGTTCCGGAACCTGCCTGCTGCCCAGCCCAGGAAGGTGACACATCGAGCACCAGCTTCTTTCAGAGACCAGCACCCAGAAATCTCACTGCCTATCGGCTTGATCCAGTTTTGTCCATTCTCTGTAAGTACTGGCAGCAGTGCTGTGTAAACCTGCTGCTGGCCACCTTTAAAGCCCGAGGATTTACTGTGTGGGGTTTCCATCCTTGCCACTTTTTCAGACCCTCCCTGGTTTAGCTGCCAGGAGCCTTAATCCTGGATGAAGGGGAGAACCTGGACCACACCGACTGGTGGCGTGTAATTTATTACTGATGTTATGAGTCCCTTTGCAAGCTTCAGGCTGAACTCTTCCTGCCCAGAATGGCTCTCCAGGGCCTTGGCAGCACAACTGCTCTCAAGGGCCGAGCTCTGCTATGATAGCGCTGTGCTATTCAGGCACGTCGGGTTGTGTGAGCCAAATCCCAGTAGATGCCTTACAAATAAGCAACAGATTATGCTCATGGCTTTCACTGTCATGCCCTCCGGGGCAGGAAGGCATATGCTGAAGCCTGGATTTCTGTGGGTTCCTGCAAAGAGCAGGGCTGGGCAGCAGTGCCCCTACAGAGCCTCCTCCCTGGGGGATGATTTCTGCCGGGTCCTGCTACCTGCAGGTCATGCTAGCAATTGTCACATTGCAATTGTGGTGGAATTACTGCAGGTTCCTCTGTGCTGGGCTGTTTGCTGTGGTTTCCATTTTGGTAAGGAAAACAACAGGCATTTTATGTACAACTGAAACACCGATTTGCTTGAAATAGACTGAAATACACATACCTGAGAAGGCCAAGCAGAGCGATGTGTGCTGCTGGTCGTCTGGCTCCCCAGGAGGCTGACCCCGCCGGGAGCACGGTCGGTGTGTCCCACAGGACCACCAACCCCAGCAGTTGTTGCCTTCTGTGATTAGAGTGCAGGAGCAGCTTACGCTCAGAGAGAAAGGATGAGCTGTCTGAGAAGATAAAAACTACAGCACACCAAGGTGGAGCAAGGGTAGTGGCAAAGTGGAGCTTTGCACCGAAGGCGTACAGCTGTCTGTGCAGAGCAGGGTAGGAAAGGCACTTGCTCCCATTTTAATTCTCTAATCTTGTTACTTTCTCTTTAACCTGCTTAAACTCGCGATGTGTGGGTAAGGATGAAACCTCGGTCATTGCTATGTACTTAAGAAGGGACGGAAGTTCATATTCTAGAAATGTGAATAATGTTTACCCACACTGGCATTTTACAGCTTTCGTTTCCCTCCTGCTGTGCTCAATAAAAGACGCTGCTTGTCCCTCCCGTCTGACTGCCAGCATTTCTGGGTGACATTTACTTCAGGGTCCTGCCACCCACACTTTGTGCCGGTCGTTTTTCAGCACCAAATAATGCAAAGCTGTACCTATGAGACTGGAGCCACCTGGTTCCAACCCCTGAAGCCCACCAACACCCCACGTGGAAGACTTCTCATGCTATTTGCATTGCTTATGTTTCTCTCACCTATTTATGGCTCGGATCTCTCAAGCACACGGATAACCAGGACAACTTCTCAGCTAGTGCTCATCTGCTCTGCCTTCCTGCCCAAGCATCTCTACTTCTATTGCAGCCTAAAAAAAGCACAGATACCGAGTAATTATTCTATATCCACACCAAGAAGATGCAGTGGGACACTTAACCTGACTCTAGGAGCTGGTCACTATAGGGGCCAGGAAGGAACTGCTTCCTGTGTACTGCAGCTCACTTCTCATTTCCTTTCTCCCCAGCTACACACTCCTTACAAAGCCAAAGAGAGAGCATGGCTGTTCTGAACTGTAGCACTGCTAAAACTCCTGCTTTTCCAGAAACATTTCTGGTGACAGGCTCTGGACAGCAAGGTGTCTTTGAAGATTTTGAGGCCCATTGTCTCAGGGAAACAGAATGACTACTCAAAGAAAACAGGCAGGATGGTTCAGGAGCTGTACCAGAACCATGGGCTGAGGTCCTGTCCATTTAGCCAGCAGGAGCCTGGGAATCTTGGGTAAAATTCACATTATTAATGTCTAAGAGAGACATGAAAGGATTGGCTCGGAGGCAGGGGAGACTGAAAAATATGCCAATAAGCTTTTCCTGAAACCAAGAGTTTCCTCTTCATCACATTTCATGGCACCACAAATGGGTTCACAAAGGTTCAGACCCTGTTTGTGAGTAGCACACCTGCCTCAGTTCCCATGGGAGGTCTCTGAGCAGTTGGGGAATGCAAACCAAGGCTCCCAGTGCCCATAACAGGCTTTAGACTTTAAACTGAGTGCGCTATCTTCAGCTTCAGATATAGGTCAGATCATAGCATTTCACTTTCATCTGCCTCTGCCAGGGGCTGCAGCTGGATACAAACCTCAGTCTGCTGGAAGCCAGGCTTGGAGCAGGTCTGTGTGTTCGCAGCGAGGTGCAGGTGCATGGCACCGTGGTGACACAAACAAACCCAGACTGCTCCATCTCACAGATGAACACACACCAGTCAGGAAGGGAATTTTTCCTTCCACCCCAGTCCCAGCTCTCTAAGCTCTAGGAGACACTTGGCAGCGAAACCAAACTTAGCAGCAGAGCAGTCCTAAATCTTGTCAGCTCACCCCATCTACAACCAGCCACAAACAATCCTGGGAAAACATTGGCCTGAACTCTCGTTTTCAGTCTCTTGCTGAACCACTTGCAAACATAGCAGCACGGATTACTCACTGACATTCTCCACAGAGAATCCGGCTTTTTCCAACAAATAAATCAAAGCAACTGGAGAACGTTGTGAAAGGAGCTGAGGCAGCAGAGCATCTAACAGCTTACTTCAGTGACAGAAGCACCGAGTCTGGCAGTAAAGACAGCAGGGCTTCAGCATCAATTGCTCCTACACAGGATCTATTTGCTGAAAGATAACAAGGGATTTGCAGACTTTAATGTCTGCAAATAATACGTAGCTGAATATAGTAAATTCTGACAAAAAATAGGAACTGTCTTACATCCTCATCTTACGTCCTCTCCAGCTGAAGATCCTGGACTGTTGATTTTTGCTGGATTCCCAGCCTATGCTTACCTGGCAAAGGCACTGGCACCAGTTTAGTTGACCTGTTGAAGTCAAGTGGCAGGGTGTTGTCTCCATTTTAACATAAATATTATTTGTGTGTGTTTTTTTTGGTTTAAGCTTTGAAACACAATCTGTAATTGCACGATTTTGTGTTCTGTAGCATTTCCAGTTCAAGTATGTAATATGGCAACGGATTTTTAAAAAGCCAAAAAATAGAAGTAGCTTGCTTGATCCCTTGCTTAAAAACAAAGCAAACATAAGCTAAAGTGGCTGCAGTAATATATACTTGCTACCCATTGGTATCTGCAAACTGTACAAAGAATGGATTAACTCTGACAAGAAGTTATCAGAAGGTTTGTATCTCTTTATAGACAGAGAATTGAATTGAGGCTTATTACGTGGTTGCATTTTTTGCTCACTGGTGTGTAATGCAGGATTTCTGCCTTTCCACATCCCAGGACTTAAATCCATGCCCATCAAAAAATTATTGGCTAATAGACACGAAGGATAATATCCCACCAGCACATTTAACAGTTTGACTTACAAAACAAGCAAGCAAACAAAAAACTGACCCTAAACCCCTCGCTTATTGCAGTTACTGTAACATGCAGACAGAAATTGCTAACTTTACATAAGATGGAAACGGGGAAGTCAGCCACACACAGCTTTGAATGAATGTGAATGTTCAGAGTCCTGCTCTTTACACATTAAGCACAATACGAGTCTGCATTCCTGGTGATGTGGAGATTTCCAGAGAGCAAGACGGGGCTGGTTCTGAGAACTCCTTTGCAAAAGATGACTGAGGTGTGAAGATTGGGTCTGGTGCTTTCTAAGTGAGCTATGGCAAGTCTTCAAAATCAAGCGTAGTGGCAGCTCGAAAAAAACTAGGAACGCTAGCTTGCCATTTCATGTGGTCATACTGCGTCCCGGAGGTAAAGCTGTCCAAAGTAAAACAAATCAAAACAACATTGCTTTCCCTGTGACATTGCCACAAGGATGGACCAGGCCAGCATTAAAAATTCAGGGCTGAAACATGATATTTAGGTGGGGAAAGGCAAAGTAGTTTGGATTATGTAAATGGGAACTTCCCACAAGGTTTCATCTACACAGCTGGGCACAAATGTACCTGGGAGGCTGGAAGAGATTTAAATGCCCAACCGTATCTTTTATTTTCTCATTTTCTTTGCTAATTCAACAATTTCCTTTTTCTAATATTGTCACCACCATCATGAGATAAAAAGCAGCTTCTGTGAGAAGTATGCTGGAATTGGAATGTACTGGACATAGCTTTATCTGTTTCCCAAGTGAATTACATACATTCTGAGGCACTTCAGACATGTTTGTAACAAACCAGATCCCAGCATCTCTGAAAGCTCATAGATTGGATATGGGCTGCAACACAGCATCCATGGGGCTGAACTCCTCAGCAGTAAGGCAGACCTCCACAGCCCTCTTTGTTTGTGCAGGCTGGAAAAAGGAATTTTATCCAGGGAGACAGTCTAGAATTCAGGAAGCCCTCCTTTACTTCGTGGTGAATGTTTACAATAAATGTGACCATGAGCATCGTTGCTTGGCATTCCAGTTCTGACAGAAAGTCATTATTTTTGCCCTTTTTCCCCATAACTCAGCCCTACCTGAAGTTCCAAAACAAGCTTCCTTTTCCCTCCCTGTGTCACTAGCCAGATGGTGATGTTTGATCTGCAAGACGCGGCTTCCTTTCAAAAGATCAGCAACTGCTAAGTCGTCTCTGTTATGGAAAAAGAATAGCGACAGGTCTGGTCACTGGCATGCCAGTAGTGTTCGTCTCACGTTTGTATCATTTGTTTCACAGATGAGCAGAGGAATGCATCTTTCCAGCACTATGCACAAACTTAGCATCACCTCTAACATCCTGTCACTACCTACCAGGAGGGTACTTTGCAAGCTGTAACTCATTTTGCCTCCTAACTTACTGGTGATGTACATTTATACTTATTCCAGTCACGAGGCCTTGTTTCCACTCTTTGACTACTTCTTTCTTAATCCTCTAGTCATTTAAGAGCTCCTACTGCAGAAACATGCTGGCGTCTCCTGTATCCTTCCTTGCCTTTGCAGTAGGATGGTTTCCTACTGTGTCGTCAATATGGTTTGTTTCAGAAACTGACACTCCTTTATCCCCAAGACAATCTTCTGAAAGGCATCCAAATGCATCTGTTACTGAAAAAAAATGGAAATTGATGTATTTATGAAAAGAAGATTCTGACAAAATTTTCTCTGCTACCAGTGTAGGAGAAACAATGAACCACGAGGACCTTTTAAAACCTCTCCTGGGAGTCCTGCTTCCCAGCAGTCTGTGGAAGAATCGGCTTTGCATGTAGACATTTGAACCATTACGGCAAACATCAGAAACAGAAAAAGATTTATTAGAAATATTACACAGATTTTTGCATCATACATTTTAATAATGTTAATCTTTAAATATTAGCATGTCCAAATTTGGCAATGCCTAGTATATACATTCTAATGTGCTCTTTGTATAAATTAGATTACGATGTAACATCTGTATCCAATAGAGAAAGCTAAAAGAACTTGACAGTTTAGAGATGGTTATCCTATATGACAAACTCGAGCCTGGACCAATAATCAATAAAAACATTGTGTCCAGCCCTGCCCCACGGATCTTGGCACACGTGCAAGTTAAAAATGTAGAGACCGTCAGTTGTGAAAAATGTTAACTGTGGTTAAGTTATAAGCTTGATTCTACACCACATTGGTGGGTGAGTCTAAATGGCACTGGAGTTGATAAAAAACATCTAGTCTAGCAGAAGTTATTGCTGGGTTTAAAAATATGTCTTAATGCTCAGTGCCCTGAGTCTTTTTAGGCAAAAGCCCTCTTCTGATAGGAAAATGCATAACCTCATCCCATACAGACTCTGCATCTGATCAGATACCCAAGGCACAGCTTTGCAAGCAGCTGGCCCCGTCAGATACTTCCTGCTGGAAGACCTGGTACCCTAAGCAGAGGAAGATGAGGGAGGTACAAACAACCTACAACCGGATGAGCCAACGCTCTCGTTTTCATTGCCAAGGAAGTGAGACAGAAAAGTCAGCGAAGCCAAAAGTGAGATTTTGAAGAGCTGCAGGTCAGGAATCACACGGGGCAGATGCAATCATTCTGCCAGCGTGCACCTATTTGGTTTGGACAGAAAACTTGCACGTACTGTTTGCACATATAAAACAAGAACAATCACACAGAAAACCTGAAAAAAAAAAATAATTATGAAAACCTGCCAAAACTCAAGGAAGAGAATGTGCTTCACAGAGAAGAAACTGGAGAATCTGCATAAGTCAGAAATCAGTCTGCTTCGTACGGCAGCACAGGAGAAACAGGGAAGTCTTTGGTTCCTGTGCATTTTCTTGAATATCACAGGCACAGGAGGGCAAACCTGGTAAAGGCAGCAAGCTGTGTGCTCTCTTCCCTCCTCATCTTCCACGCTCCATCCCAGGCTGCCCTCTTAGGAGAAACGCCACTTGAGATGACAATCGGTAAGGACTCTCAAGCTGAAACCCTACAGACATCCGCATCTGTTGCTGTCCACAAAGGCACAGGCATATATTTCCCATATGTGCCCCCTCTCCTCACACACTGGACTTTCACTCCATTCAGTTTCACTGCATACTTTCAGGAACAGCTCATCAGCCTTTCTAGAAAACCTTCTCAGAGAGCTGACTCTGGGCTCGCTTCTCAACTCCCCTGTACCTTCCCAAGCCACGAAATACTTCACACCTTCCATGAACCACCAGAAATCCTGGGAGTCAGATCATCCTCTTTTCATACTTCTGATTTTCTTCCCTCTCTAGCAGCTCTAGTACAGCAGCTACACGATGCAATACCCCTCCTTGGAACTTCACTGAAATCCTCATCTTAAACATTCTTCTCACGTGCTCAACCCAAACCAGCTTCATGGTTTCTTGCAGTCTGATGGACTACCCAAGCACATACACACAGGGGTGTGCAGGTATGTTTTCGAGTCAGGGTGTATTTAGGGAGCACATGGTGAAGAGATTTAATCTGCCTGCATCAAGGAAAGATCCATTACTCCTACAAGGCAAGCTGTCAGTAATGCCACACATCATACTATCCACATATCATCATATATTCCAATCTAGCACATTTTCAGAGGATTCTTAAAACTTCTATGAAGATCATTCCTATACACTGTAGCTTATCTTAATTAACAAGCTGTTTAATTTCAAAGTCAGCTAGAACTTCCAGTTTGCAGTTCCAGTTGGAGATGTCTAACAAGGGCCTGCAGACACTCGATATTTTCTGAAAACCAGGCTGGTGTGCAGCATCTTGCACGGGACAAATTCTTATTCAAATTTTTAGGCAGCATCAAAAACCAACACTTATTTCTGAAAATCTGGGTCTAGAAACGTAACTGTGCGAGATTCAAAGGGAAGGAGAAATATGCAATATAGCAACAGCGAAATGAACAAATAAACACAGTCCTTCATCTCAAAAAATAACCTGGAAGAGCATCTCAACCTCAAATCATCAGCATTTCAAAGTGAGATGCTTTCAGTTTTGAACACTGGAAAGTAACACTGAGCAACTGGTGAAACAGAGTAGCTTTGTTCCTACTGACAGAGAACAATTTGTTCTAACTCCCAGGTAAGAAAGATTATTTTAAAGAATATACCATTAGAATTAGGTAGAATTAGTGTTTGGACTATGCTGTTGGAGGTATGAGAAAAGCTGCAAGGAGACGACAGGAACAGTGCTTTGCAAAATTGATTTAAAAATCAAAAGCTGCTACATCGAGTGGAATGGTTTGCAAAGCTAAAGTAAGTCTTGGAGAAACAGATGAGAATAGATGCCAGAGCAGTGCTTGAAGCAAACGCAACTGACATGTTAGATAAGGTATGTACACAGTGTACATCTGGACAGGCATCGGGAACACAGGCATTTCCAGCAACAAAGGGTTAAGGTTATATTTCTTTTTTAGATCATGTGGAGCCCTCTGACTTTGAAATGTTTTCCAGGCTCTGGGAATGAAAACAGTTTTTCTCATCTCTCCAAGTGTCCAATCCAAAGCCCACTGAGGAATATGGAATTTTGTGTTGACTTCACCACGCTTTGAACTAGAGCCCGTTGGAGAGTTAGGATCTCTGCCAATGGATACCTCAAGGGAAAAGAGCCTGCTGCATCCACAAGGCAAAGGAGCTGTGCAGTGTGGCTCCCTTCCTAAATGAACTCTGCTTAGCAACTATTTTTCTGTTCCCTCTTATCACATAATGGGAAACTTATATTTGAGAACACTTAGAGCAACGCATCCTATGTTCTCTAGGGATGCCAGAGTGTACACCAAAAATTACTGGGGCCTTAATTTAATCTAGGAAGCATTCTCTTGCAACAAAATAAATCTGGCCAGCATTTACAACTGCTTTCTCAAAGTATAGGATGACACCAAAGAGCGCAAGAGCACTGTAAGTGCATGCCGTTTTTTAACACATGGACTCTCAAAAGATTGGAATCAGACCTTCCTGGCGTGGTGGGTTAGAATAAATGTCAGACTCAGGAGCAAGGGATGCTGTTCTCCTTCTGTGAAACAGGCATACGTTGTATTCCTCCAGCTTCCTTCCTGTTCAAGGCACTCACTGACCTTGGCTGCTGTCATCTATCCCCTAGTTCTCTGTTTTGCTGTGAGAAAACCAAAGTTTGAAATAGGTCGTTTACTAATTAAATGGTATAGAACAAAAAAACCCAAATAATACCCCCCCACCAAAGTACTATGGGAAAGCCAGAGGCTGAGATCAGCCATCTGCAAAGCCCCAGAAAACCTGAAACAAATTTCCTCTGCGAAATCACCTGTTTCTATTTCATTAGCTTTTCTGTTTCTGTGTCTAAGAGCAGTAAGCACATGCTATTATTTTCTTCTTCAAGATCCCTAGCTGCCTATGATTAACTTCCACAATGCATTCAGTCAGAGTCCCAGGGCTAAACATGCTAACTAAACTCCTTTCTTCTGCGAACATAATCTAAAGCCGCTAGGCAGCCTTCTACAAGATCCTGTACAGCATCCTCTCTAAGACCTGCTCCTAGAACAAATTAAGCAGCCTGCTCGATCTTGCTCCCACTGGAGACACAGAAAATTTAACTTCATGGGGTGAAATAAGAGAAATGCTCTAATGTAAATTTAACAGTATCTTTCAGACATTTAACTAACAGTATTATTGAGCTGAAAAGCTCTTCTCTGGCGCCTTGGAGATTTCCATGATGCAGCGAGAGGAACACAGTACTACATGGCAGCTTGCAGAGTGAAGTTTCAGCTGTCATTGTTCCCAATACAGCACTGCGTTCCTTTACAGGGTAACACCACTTCTAAAAGTTTAACACAGGAGAGAAGTTACTCCACAAAATATGAACTGAGATGTCACTGTATTGCTCAGAGAGGCACCACCTGATTACTGGCACCTTGTAGAACTAAAGCTGGTAACTTACGTTTGCAATATTCCTACGGTAAGTGTCTGTATGGCCAGCTGGGTAATAAGGCTCTGGCTTCCTTTACCAGTGGAGCTATAGTAATGAAACTGCAGTAATAATGCTATTTTTCTCTGAGATTACTTCGGTTTGATCTGAAATGGAGTCTCAGCACCTAACTTGTTCTTCTAGAGTTCTCTCACTAACTGGTGGTTGAACACAGCGTGGTTTCCAAGTTACAAATGACTGTGGTATTACCCTGCTGGATACGCTACGGCAAGCAACCTAGCAGATTTACTCAGACAGATGTGTGAGAAGAACTCAGGTTAAGGTTTTACACACACACACACTTGTCATGATGTCTTATAAAATATATGGAGGAAAAAAACACCACATATTTGGGATGAGTTAAACATATTTTGGCAAGAAGAGCAGTTTTGTGAGCTTTTGTATTAAATTCCCAGCTTTTCTTGAGTGCCAGCACAGTCCACATTGACTTAAAACCATTTTGTGGCAGGTCTCCTGTTGGTAGAGCCTGGTTTGAGGCAAACATTGTTTAGCACACAGAATCCACTTCAGAAATAACTCAGGCCTCTTTGAAAACATCTTGCAATTTTCATGTGGGAATAAAATCGCAGATGAATTTGGTTTGTATAGATGGACAATGGTTATTTATTTGGTTGTAGTCCCAGATGTAATCAAAAATTATGGAAAAGCTTTCTTTCAAACTAAGAGCTTAGGTTGGTTGTGGAAGAGGAGCAAGGGGATTTTTAAAGTGATCGAGTGCATCTGTGGCATTCTTTGTTCTCTTCCCCACTTCTGTCCACCTCTTGCTGTGTGTCTCAGGTCTCAAAGTACTTGTAAATCTGGGCGACGTACTGCATCACGCTCTGCCAGTCTGGCCGGTCTGTGTACATCATCTCACTGAGCTCCTGCATAGGACAAATTGTCGAGATTTAGTCAGGCACCCCCACTGCATCACTTGGTCTTCTGAGCAGCTGTGGTTATTGAACACCGCTACTTCCACACCAGAGCATCTTAAAGCCACATACAATATAGAGGCCCACAGGAGCAATCTACTGGCCTACTGCAATTGTAAAACTCACGCCAAAGAACAAACACGAGTTAAACGACCATATGTATTGTACATCCTGAAAAGACCTCTTCCATCTGTAATCAAAGATTAATTTTCTATGTAATTTCATTTTATTTAAATTACTGCTTCTTTGCATGTCTTTGGTTCTGTAATTTAGCTCATGAACCCTGTAATATTTCCTCCTTCATATTAATCTTATATTTCTTGCCATACTGTCGATTTCAGCAAATGTTTTTTAAACAGCTTAACAAGAAAATTATCCTTCTGTTTCTTAAAACACTAAAACAAAAGGAAAAAAAAATGATCTAACAGGCAGATATAGGGCTCTGCCCATGAAAACAGGAGTCATCTTCTAGAATAAGCTTCCGAGGGGAAGACATAATCGATACTGTCATTTCAATACCAGATGATCTCCAGAGGTTACTTCAAATTATATCAATTTTATGATTCTACAAATTTAATCTGCTGGAAGTTCTCAGAACAGTGTGAAGTTTCAGAGACGATGGTGCAGCCTTCCCTAGGACCACATGAACATTTCAGGGCAATTTGACTGACTGGACACGTGACAACAAAGGTTTTGGAATGGTGCAGGCAGCAATTCCTCCCTTGTTTATCATAGGTTACTCACCAGGCTGGGTTTGATGCCTACACTTTCAGCAGCTTGAAATGCTAACAGCAGATTCCTCTTCTGTAAAAATAAAACAAAGGTTCAAAAAGGTTATCAAAGTATGATTCCTGAATCCTATCTTGCATCTGGCTAATCAAGGAGTTTAAATGAGCAGGTGTATTTCAAAACTGAAGAACACTAGATTCTATATTTTCACATAGACAAACAGCTAGATCTAGGTCCCAGGTTAAGAAAAGCTAGGAACACGAGGTGCAATAAATCTTCTGTCCAACTAAAGCTCAGGGTTCTAAGTGTGTTTTGTCAAAGTTCACAAATTCTTTTCAGAATGATTTCCTTAAGAAGCTGCCAAACTCAAAATATTTTTTTTCTGTGACTATGGCATTCCCCCACTTTTTTCTTTTTTTGTATTAGTGAGGTATACTTACAAAGAACCTCTTTGTCCTTGAACAGCTCATCCACTTTTCCCAAGCTACAGTCTTGCTTTTCACAAATAGGTTCTTGCGAAATGAACTAAACGGGGCAAAAACCCACAACCACTCTGAGCTTGTCTTTATCACGAGTGAGAGGTGCTCACTAATATATGAGGCATTCCTATACATAGCATAACACAGCATTCCCATACACGGCATAATTAATATTGTAATAGACACTAGCTGTCTGAAGTAAAACCAGTAAATAGTTTTCACCTGTTTGTGAGGTTCTTAGTAACCTACCTGAATGTACTGACATGGTTTGACTTTTCTGTCCAAGTAGTTCAATAAATGACCTGTCTACCAAGTGAACCAGCACTTGAATTTGTGCTGCCTACCTCAAAAAGAAATGCAAGGCAGATCTAAAATCATCACAAAATTAAACTGATTAAGTTTGATTGGTAAGCCATTGGTTGTCATACATTGAAACTGAAACCTGACTGAAGAACCTGTAGCATCAATATAGACAGTGAGTCAAGTCTTTCACTACTCCTCTGCCTGGTTTCCTTCCCTTTTAATCCAGTCTGCTTGCTGAGTTCTTAAAAGGCACTCGCCTCCTCCTGTTATTTCCACCTTTTTATTCTGAATGAATCAATACCAAGATCTTGCAGCACTGCATCTGTACCACATGCTCATCAAAATGGATAATGTTCACTGTGAATTCCACAGGTTGTTCAGGAAAAGGTATACTGAAACTTACTTTATCCTGGCTGTTGAGCTCCTGGTAAGGAATATGTGCAGGCAAATACGTGTGCAGCAGAGCACAGAAGGCGAGCCCATCACTCCAGCTGCTGCTGAAGTTGGTAATATCAATATTCTGAAAGAGGAAAACACAAACCACAGTCCTGAATAGTGATAAATGACAAAAACCAAAACAAAAACAAAAAGCACAAACCTGCAAACACCAGTTTTTATGCAATCATGGAATGAAAACTCAGGAGTATTAAAGGAACATAGGTTTATATTTTCCATTCTCCCCTTCTTTTCATGGCAAGTAAAAAGACACCAAGTAGTATGGAAAGTTTCAAAATCCTGGACAAGGGATTATTAAGAAGTCAAATGTTTTTCACACTAGGCCCCAAATGGGGAGATGCTCTCCAATGCCTTCTAGATGGTGAGAAACACATGTGCAACACATGCTGCACCTGCAGTTTTCCTTTGCTGGCAAGAGAAAGGATTTTATCTGCTCCCTTTCAATCACAGCACAGCAGAAATACAATTCTTCCAGCACTTAGAACAAAGCAATTGATACTTAAAAATGGTATTTTCTAATCATTTCCATGCTGCCTTGTCTTAGCATGTCTGAGGGATGGACTTGCAGAACAATGTAGTAGTGTAATCTGCTTCAAGTGCCATCCAGACGTGGGCCTGGGCAACCTGCTCTAGGTATCCCTGCTCGAGCACATGGGTAGGACCAGATAACCTCCAGAGGTCCTTTCGGACGGCTCCAGGACATGACCGCACCGTCCCTCGTGCTGTGGCAGGGATGGAGCTGCCCTCACACCCCTTGTTAGCTGTACCTTCAGGGTGCTGCATTTCAGCTCTCCCTCTGCCACTTAACCTCCTTTAGTTAGCTATTTTCCAGCTTCTTTCAAGATTCCCCAAAAGCTTTTGCTGCATCTGGTACCAAATCTCATGCAGGCACACTAAAAGCCAGGCAGGAAGTGTCTCAGCACATGCTCTTCACTCATGCCTCATTGACTGGTTGTCCAACGTGGACTTTGTCCAGCCAGCCGGGATCTCAGATTAGTAATAAATGTCTACAATAAAATAGGACTCAAACTGAAAGAGTACAGAATATTTCAGGGTAAAATATTCTGGCTGTAATAAACTGACAAATGTAATGAGGTTAGAAAACAGGCCACGAGCAGGGGTCATTGGTGCACTGTGCTAGCACCACCCTGCATTTTAGGCTCTAAACATCCGTCAGTGGAGATAAAAGTACTTGAATACCAGCACAAGAAAAAAATATTTTACTCTGAACACCGTCTTGGCCTGAGCCATAAATTTGCACCAGGAAGTCACGTTTCAGATTAAAAAAGTGACTTAGTGTTTATCAATCTTCAGCTAGTGAGAAAGAATTGACAGCCACATCACTGAAGTGTTGAATTTACTGAGGGCAATAAATTTTAACAGCAAATCGCCTATCAGCAAATGCCAATATTCTGATTTTATACCGTATAATAAAAATGAAAATGGAGGAGTTTTAACTCGCTCTGCCAAAGGCCATAGAGGCAGGAACAAATAAATAAAAAGCTATCAGGTTTGTGTGGGAACGTTACATCCCATCCTCATTTTCGTGATGCTATGATGAGACATGGCATACAAAACTGCTCCACCCTACAGTACTTCACCAGCCCACCATCAGCTTGATAATTTTACACATCCTTGTGGTCTTAACTATACCTAAAACCTCTCTCCTCTTCCCATGTAACAATACCTAGAGAAGTGCTAAAATCAGCAGTAATATGAGAATGAGGTCCAAAAATCCTCATGTCTCCAACAGCATAGTCCAGCCAGTTATCTTCAGTAATTCTTGGATCTGTTTCTTACAAACAAGCAAGAGAACAAAGATCGGGTTCTGCTGACAACATTTACACCACGGATGAAATCTACAGCAAAGCGGTATGGGAAAATGAACACAAATCTGAATTTTTGTCCTAAATGAAAAGCCAAAATAAATGTAAATGCAGAGTCTAAATGAGTATCTGAAGGCTCAGCTCAGCTGTTCAGTTAATAACACAACAAGACACACTTAGGCATAACCAAAAGTACCTAGTTGCCATTCTCACATCCAAAAAGCATCAGAGAGTTGTGTTTTTTCCCCTATACAAACATATTTCCATTTCATACATGCCCCTCTGGCATTCCACCTTTGATTCTGTGTTAACTACTTTTCATTTTGGGATATAAGGATATGGCAAATGAAAAGTGATCTTTGGTGTTTGGCTACACTGAAGCTTTATTTGCAATACCCCCCCACTACACCACACTGAGAGGCATTAACTCAAACGATTTCTCAGATCATCACTGGCTCCACTGAAGCCATTAAAAAAAGGAAAACAATTTAGGGAACAAACACCTTGGAAACTATTCACTACTCCTGATTATTTTGGCAGCGGCACCCATCCCAGTGTTTCTGCCACACCTCTCTACTCCTCGGCACACAACCCATGGATATGCAAGAGCTATTTGTGTACATGGCGGTTGTTAATGTACACTTCCAAACTGCAGGATGGAGAGCCTGGTGATTTCTTTCTCACTCCGTGTGAAATCCTACAGCAGAAATCCTACTCCAAGCTCTGAAAAAACGCACATGGCTTCTCATGATAGACCTAAAAGTTAAACCTTGTAGGACAGCACACGTTAGGAAGAAGATGCAACATCACAGCGTGCACAGAATGAATGAAGAAACAGGAAAATGGAACGGGTGCTACAGATTGAGTTAAAGTGCTCAGAAGTCAGGATGAAAAATTTGCCACCTTATGGCCGTAGAATATCTAGTGTCACCAGCGTCCCAGTCCTTAGCATGCCATCATTGGCTTCACACAGCTAAAGGCATTTACACCAGAGATCAACTCCTGACCCACGGGCCAAGGGTGCTGAGCAGCTCAGGTCTGCACCACTCAGGGTTACCAGCACCTTTTGGAGCAGACACACCATACCCGTGTTACGCAGCACCGGACCTGGGTCTTCTGCAATGCTCCTGTGAAAGTCATATTTTGAGTGTTGAAAACCTGGGAAGAATGTGAAAGTCTCACTGCAGGGCACAAGAGGTGTGGTTTTCATAGAAAGATGACATAAGAATTTTTGCATGCCTTGTGGAGTAGCAAAAAGGAGTGTGGAAAGATTTGAGAGTACAACGTTTCAGCTGTCTGAAAGTACCGGAGCACTTGTATGGTTCCTTTCTATGCATAGTAAAGTATCTGACATTAAGCAAAGTTAATAATAATAATAATCCATGTTATTTAGAGAGCAAATACATTATCTATAACATTAGCGACAGGCCAAGTCTAAAAGGACACTGAACACCTGCAAGTCATTAACCTCAGCCCCCTCCCCAGGAACAGGACCTTTGCTTGCAGATAACAGCACTGAGAGCACCGCGGTGAAGGCTCACAGGGAAATCCGTGTGATCTGTTCTCACTCAAAACAACTTCTTGTTTACCCGAGGAAAAAACAACCACCCCGTTAGATTTCGCTAGATCTTTGACTCCGAGCCTTCAGCACAAAGCAACAACGACATCACGGGCTCTTCGTTAAAACACCGACCCCAGATCTTCCTGCTCGGCAGACGCTCCTGCGCCTGCAGCAGCGGCTCTCTGAATCGTAATTTTCTCTTGTAAGACCCAGAATTATAAATTACAGACACGAGTCAGCTTGAAGCCAGGCTGGAAGGAGCTCTGTGGAAGAAAGCCTGCAGTAACTACACCCTTAGCATCATTCTCCCCCTCCCTCCCCAGCACACAGCGCGCCTCTCGGAGTCCCTGCTACAGGGCAGCACGCTGGGAACACGCTGGAGTGGCTCATCGTTGGGTTTCAGGCCACAGAGAATAGCAACTTTACCAGTGAAGAGAGAACTAGTTAAAATACATATAGAGAATAATAGAATAAGCAGAATATACAGAGTAAAGAGAACCAAAGGGAATTGCCTTGTTTTTAAGAGCAGCTCCCCAAAACCAGCTCAGCTTCAAGTTTTTAAGCTTTAAGACCCACATGTTCTGCACAGAGCAGAAGCCTTACACTTCAGCGGTTTTTAGTGGTTATATTTAGACACAGGTGTCTGGACAGGAACCTCTTTCACGAGCTACATCTCTGCAAAGCTGACCGCTGACCTTTCTAGCGTAAAATCTGATCGAGGTACGTTGAAAGGCAATTCCCCAGGAGCACCTCCACCCATCCATCTTCAACAATAGCTGCGTGAAACTGCTAATCTCATTTGGGTTCATCACACCCTAATTGGTGGGGGACGTGTTGGTGGGCTACAGCCAGAGAGGTTCTAGCAGAGGAAGCATGTAAACTGCGAGCTCTGGCTGGGCAAGTGGTAAATCCTTCCTAGGATTAACACAAGAGAAGAAGGGGTCCCGTTAGCACGACCTAACCTGAGCAAACAAAACACTCCAGTTCATCTGAAATGCTCCGCCAAAGATATGAAACATTTGGGCAATCTACTGGAAATGTGGGTGAATTAGAAGTGTGGTCGGGTCCAGTTAAGATGGATGAAAGGCATGAATGCCTGAAATTAAAGACTGCCTGGATTCTTGCGTAATTACAGGGTGCACCCAGATGACTTGGACAATTGCACTCAGCTATTTTCAATGGGTAGCGGCAAGTCTAAAGCGATTTGCATATCACATTTAGTCAATCTATTACCAGGAAACTTTCCGAATTCGCTTACAAACCTTTTTCTCTGAAATGGCAGACAAAATAAACTAATGTCTCTTGATTTAAAAAAAAAATAAATCCAGAATAATTTGTGGAACAGCAATACTGTTTATTGTATAGAGATTAAGTGGCTAGCCAAGATTGGGAAGGAAGCCAAATGACCTTCTATCCTCCAGGCTATATTAATATCCCCAGTTCAAATGGTTTGGGCAGCTGCAGTCTCCATAACGATTATTTTTAACCTCTCTTCGAAACTTTGTGCTTCTATCCCCACCATCTGTATTTCTAACACTTCTGCCAGACAGCGTCATGCATCTTATTGATTAGACATGGATGAAACAAGTAGCTCCAGATAACAGAAAATGCCACGTGAAAATGCTGTTAAATTGCATAATCACAGCACAATGAAATAAGGAAGTGGTGTCAGCTCTTTAAAGGTTATCCCATCTAGTACCTTCCTTTTTATAAGAAACCCCATTTCCTGCCACATTCCTAGGTTCTCTTCACTCCTTTCTTCACTGCTGGTTGTTGCTGCGTGTTGCTTCAGCTTTACTGCTTATCATTTGCTTTAGCAAGTGTGAATTAATGAGCCTTTTTAGCATAGCCAAGGCTAAGATGAAACTGAGTTCATGACATTTCTTTTTTTTTTGGCAGAAGCATCACTTGACCTGAACAGTCACAGGGAGCAGGGACATTTAAAGAGGACATTTAACAAGCTTATTGTCATGCACTCCACACTGATTTTTCTGCTCCCAACTATTTCAGTCTCTCAAAAGACAGAGTTCTGAGAAGATACCTGAAAGTCAGGCATGTCCCATGTTCTTCCTTACCTTTCCTAGTTGGGGCAGACTGGCAAGAACAGGTAACATGATGCTCTCTAAACCTCTGCACTCAAAACAACCTAATCTGACATGAGTTGTTTTAGAAACATCATTTAGCGTAAACTGTAAAGCTTATTATAAAATAATCCGCGTGCTCTTCAAGCTCAGCGTTTCCTTCCTGAGGTACTGAAGAGGTCCATGACCTCTACAAGGCACCTTGGTTCCGTCATTTTGATTGCAAGAGATGTGGTGCTGCTATAACTAAAATTGTCGTAAGAATAAAAAAAGGAAGTGGTACCAAACGGGAGATATTTATGGTAATACGTGATAATGTAATTATGTGACCTCCCATTTCCTTTGCTTGCAAGGCAAAATACAGTTGCTACTGACATGGAAATCATCACTGTAACTATACATACAAGTAACTGCCTTAATAAGCCAAGCAGCATCTGTTCATGGCCAGCAGGTCTGTTGCTCTCAGCACTGTGTGGATGGGTAAATATTTCACCATACTTTGTCCACATTTTTTTTTTTTTTATTGGAATATATATATAAAGACCAACTTTTAAAAACGAGAACAGATTCCGATAAATCAGGGAAAAGCTTGAGAGACAGTGCTGGCACTGTGCTCGTAACACACACAATGCATGTGAACTTTTCCTAGCAAACAGCACAAGCTCTTTTGAATACTAATTACCCTATGAAAACATTCTCATTACTAAAAGTCACCTACTTCAAAGATCTCTCTAGTGGCTAATAAAGTAGGGTTTTGTACATATTTCTCATTTGGGGCCTTTATTATCACTTTGCACCCCAGCTTCTAAGGAGGGGGGGGCAGAGAGAGGCTAATGCTGACCTCACAGTGAACAAGCTTTTTAATACATAAATATACAGGACCAAATGAGAGCTAGCATAAGCAAAACCAACTTTATAAACATCTCTGGGCCATTTCAGGGGTGAATCAACGGTTCCAAGAGATATCTATCAAGTGTGGGTGGTACTTATGTAACTGACACTGCTGTCCCATTCAGCGAGCTGGACAAAACATGTTTGTTATGTCTGGAGAGGCAGAAGTGGGTGCCACAGCGAGGCCAGGAACTACCTGGTTCTCCTCGTGTCACAATCCCTTCAAATCGTTGACAACTCCTTATTTTTGCGTGAGGGAAGATGCAGCAGCACAGCTCCGAGGACCACACAAATATTCTGGGGAAGGAGGGAGGGAGCAGAGGGAGGTACTGAGCTACTTCCTGCCTGGAGCCCTGGCACAGAATCGCTAATGACCACAGCGACAGCTCCCACAGTTATTTCTAATTATCTGTGGGGATAGCTCAGAGCTTAAACACGTCCTGGAATTCCTGGGAAGAGGGGTAAGCTGCAGAGGAAGGCAGGCTCACGGCAAAGGATGGGGACAACTTAGGGAGAGGTCTCAACAGCAAAGAATACTCACGGAAGAGGCAGCAGGGCTCAGCGCTCTCCCAGTTAAATTCATAGTTTGGAGCTGTTCCAGCTGGTGACCAATCAATTCAGTGTTTTCCCTGATTGTCACTGCATCCAGGCAACACGAGGGAAGCGTCTTGGACTTTGGGATGGATAGAATGTAAATGCTATTTTTAAAATTACCCAGCAGGATAGAGAGTTACGCATGAGAGAGCTGCATGGGCATTTAATTTATCCCTCCAATCAAAAGACTTGAATTCATTTACAGGATAAAGCCCCTTGCGTGAAAAAGGTAGAATTTGCCTCAAGTTAGCTGGCTACACTGAAGAAGCACGTTTATGAATTGGCATCTCTGTGAAGGAGACTTGCACATTAGAAATTAAACTGATTACTCCCAACATGCCATGATTTAGCTGCTACATTTATTTTCCAGACCCAACCCTGGCTTCAGCTGGGACATAGAGAAACTGCGTGTGCCCACTGGACTGTGTTTTTATTTAGAAGAAGAAAAAAAATGATGCTGGAAAAGAATTGGGAATATCTTGAAATTTCAAACTTGTATTTTCAGTAATTAAAATTCTCAGTATTCCCCTTTTATCAGGGTATATTTCCAAATCTTACTGAAACTCATCATCAGCCACTGAGATAAGATGATCTATGTTTTAACAGCCAAGGAAATCAATGTAATGGCATTACGCAAAACAGCCAGGATCACAGAGGTGGACCAAACAGCCTTGAGAGCAAAATTCCTAATCACCTTCTTGCCAATTTTTATTTGAAGCCAGGGCAGCCTCTCCTTTCTCAGTGGCTTTTACCAAGACTCCCTCTGATCACTGCATAGATAGGAAAAGTCTGTTTGAAGTGAACTAAAAAGTTTTCTGCAAAAATCAGAAAAACTCAAAGAGACAGGAATTTTACCCAGTTCTCAGAAATACACAGAATACAAAAATAACTTCCTGGTAAAACCCCATTGCACATACGTTCCACTTCTAAATGTCAAAATGCTTTAAGCAATGTGGGTGCAATGCTATTTACAAGCATACGCAGGCTCTCCTACCAGAGCAGATACGCTGGTGTATGGTACTTTAGAAAATGTCACCGTCCACCAGAGAAGAATTTTGAAGCGTTAATGGCATTTGTAAATATTAAGACAGCCAGATTTTTTCTGTTTACTTAGCAGGCCCTGGCCATTAGCTTCTAATCGCCAGCACACAGGTTGGTGTGGCAGAATGGAAATCTTCCCACTTTTCCCCAGAAGAGGACGACTCCTCCGTGAATGCTGTTCAGAATGCGTAGATGGCTGCCGTTTACATCTGGAGGGGTTTTGTTCTGTATCTCTCCTCAGTCATATCACACAAATTGGGAGTTATTTGTTTTACTACTGATCGTTAGTAGAGAAGATGAGAGCACTCTGGGAACCCAGCCTTTCCAGAGCACACAAACAGTGTGTAACAGCAGATGGATTTACCTCCTGTCCCCGTTGCTGGAAAGACCTGGCTTGGAGAGGTGGCCAGATAACTTCTGCGTCCACTCCTCTGTGTTACTGCTGAATTATGGAATGCCACAGCTTATAGAGTTCTCATGACTAGTCAAATACTTGGATAGAAAGGTGGTAATGCTGCTATGAGAGAGAGAAGCTGATACAATTTGGGAACACACTGAAGCAGTTCTATGCTACTTGTTGACACAAACACAGAAAGTGAGGTAGAAAAGGGTAAGAGAATCACTACCACATCCACAGGCACATCTTCTGATTAAACAACTGGGTTCTTTCTGATCGCATTTTGGACAGAGCACAGCTGTACCAGGATTCTCAAGGCTGTAAAACTAAGCTCCATTCATTACGTTAGCGTCAATGGATACATCTGATTTGATTGTTTCATGAGGCAAGTCCCAGGAATTACATTCTGCCCAGGTGCAGAGGTTGAGAGGATTGGTTCTGGTTTTTGTTCCATTCGGTTCTTTGATTCTTTACTAGCACTGCCAGCCTGAGCACCAGACCTGAGGACAGCAATAGCATTTGCTATAGTGTCTGTTCCATTTCTATGGTCCAAGACAATGCAAAGCTGAAGTGAGGCAAAGTGCTCAGTCTAGACTTAAAAAAATGATTGAGACAGCAGTTGCTTAAGAAGACAGTCATCTACTCACCCTAATGACGTACAAAGAAATGATGGGCTTCTTGCTTCTAAATATAACCCTTGGTTTCCAGAATAAGGAAGAAACTTTCAAACACAGACATGTTAATCCACAACTGGCCATGACAGAGCTTGTGGATCTGTTATACAGCAGGGCTCCACAACACACAGCCCCTGAACTCGCCTGCTTGCTGCATCAGCAGCCAAGGAACCGGCACCCTGGCTGGTGGGCCAAGCAGCAGCATCCTCCCTGACATGGGAGTGTTGGCCCTATGTCCATGAGACCAAAGGGAACACGTTAGAACCTCATCAGCCTATCTGCTTTTGCACATCTTCGGGCGATACTTAATGTGTGCTGGATGTCATCCAGCCACCAAATGAATCAAAAAAACGTGGGAAGAAGCAGGGGATAATACCACGGAGTAGGGCTCAAGAACAAAGACGATATGGTGGAAATACTATCCAGCGCACAACTGAAAAGGAATGTGAATTCCTGTGAGAAAAAGAAAGCCACAAATTCATAAACATAAAGCTAGTATTATTCTGAGTTTAAATTGAATACAAAAGGGTAAAAAGCTTTATATTATATCTGCTGCCAAGCCACTAGATTACTTGACAAACAACAAATACTGACACAGCCTTTATTTTTCTCCCTAAGCTTTTGCATCCTTGCTACAAGAAGAATATAGTATCGTGCAGATGCTGCCATTTCTACAAGGTCTGATATACCAGTTTTATGCTTCTAGTAGCAAGAGCACTCAGAATTACATTTCATGACTTTCAGGTTATGTTTGGAAGTAATTTGTTTCCAATTGCTGTCTCTCAGGGCTGGAATAGCCATAATAACTGGAACACTTCAGGGCAGATATTTTTCTTCTTTTTGAATAGTTTGCTGAGGCACTACATAGGAAAGGCACTTTTATTAATAATATTCAGCAAAGACTAAGGCTCAAGTATTGCCGACAGCATCAGGATATTTCATCAGAGCCCTAACACTAACAGTGTCTTAAAAAAAGGAAGCATGAAAAAACAATTCATAACTTTCCAGACAAATATTCAGAATGACTGAGGGTACAGATTTTAGTACTTTACTAATTCAGACTAAACAATATATGTTGGAGATTATTGCCCTAAAAATAGTTCCAGTGCACTCCTAAGAATACTTCCTAATACTGCACAGTGTTCCTGGGACCTGCTGCAGAGGTAAGTGACACCAAATACAACAGGGAAACAAAAGTCTCTTCTAGCTTTGCTCGTAGTTGCTGGAGTATTTTAATGCAGAATAATGAAAAGGAATTATTGTCTCCAGGAGCTGCTTGTACATGTACGATGTGAGAGCTAGGTAGAGATCATGCTACCTAGTACTTACTGTGTGCTGTTGGGATTCCTCCAGATGGTGTCAAATCTGATCTGAGGCTGTGGAAACCAAGTTTCCTGTGGAAACCAAGACCACCGATACCAATTTGTCAGCCTTCCGTCGGTGTCAGTGATAATGGGAAGCACTGCCTCCATCCATGAGAAGATGGACTCAGACTGTCATAGTCATAAAGCAATGGCTCGTCTGCACGGGTAGGGAATATATGATACAAAAATCTTTGGAGGTATAGCTACTATTTCCCCCTTATCAGTTCTACAGCATTTCTTATCTCCTACTTTGCATTTCTTCCTCAAACAACCATACAGCCAGATTCAGTATAAAAGATGGTGGTTCTTCAAGAAGTGGATCCCAAATGGGTCCTGTTAAACCAACTGTAACTTGATAAAAGGAACAAACATGATGGTACATTGGAAAAAAGACTCAGTCTCAAATTCTCTTTTCCTCTGTGCCATAGGATAGATGTGTAGTAGTTGGAAAAAAATGCAAAAACAGTTCTTTTAAGCAAGCCATCTTCATTAACATGGTAGCAATTCCATCTCATCTCTGAAGAGGGTATGCGGCAGAAATAATAATCCTAATTTTTAATGATCACGGGTTAAGTGCCTCTTGATGTTCCCTGTTTTCACAATACTTCTGTGAATAGCAATAGACTTAATCTAGAGAGGTTTGGCCCCTTGACAAATGGTCTCCACAGAGAGCAAAAAGAACCAGAGCACTTAAATGACACTACAGTCACTAATGATATGATTATGGAAGGTGATAATGCAACAAGAATGACTCTCAGCAGCTTCCAGGAGTTATGACTCATGGGAACAGAGCCTATTAGAAAAGAGGCACCAAATTTCTACTTCACACTGTTGCTATGATGTATAATCTTTTTAAATAGATGAGGAAAAAAAAAAAAAAAAAAAAAAACACAAGACAACAGAGAAAAAGCTATTTTAACATAAATAACTTACTCTCAGCAGGCTTTGTGGTTTAAAGGACTTGTGGTAATTGAGCTGCAGAGCCACAAAAGCAGTTCTCAAGTCTGGTCACCTCACCACCCTACATTACATACCATGATGTCAACAAATTCAGAGAGGCAGGACGAACAGTCTATGCATACTTAGCAAAAGAGATGTGGCAGTGTACATTTCTTATAGGCAACCACACTTCAGATTGAGTTGAGTTCATTTTGTTTGCTTGTTTGTTTTTCAAGCTGGAGATTTTCCTCAAGGAAGTATTGCAAAAAGCCACTAAGCCCAAAGCCTTATTTCACGGCCATTCTTTTTGATGCTGTGATTTTTTTGCACTTCCCCTGAACAGTTATTCAAAATTGATGCCCAAAATGCCAGAAAACGTTGATCTAGGCATTGAAACCTGACAACTGAAATCATATGCTAGAACGTACCATAGTTTGAGATCTCACTTCCATATTTTTTTTCCTCTAAGTCATTAAACTGAACTTCAGTTTATCAGCAACAGCTTTACCTCAATTCTCGTACTTCCTTCTCCATTTTCTAAAATATTACTTTCTCCTTAGTGTTCATAACCTTTTGATATCAAATCACTGTTTAAATAGAGATCTTAGAAATGACATAGCAGATTAGAGACACGTAGACGCTTTCATGTTTCCCCTCAGTTACTGTAAACTCATGCAATTTCTTTATTTAAAAAAACAAATCAAACCCTCCAGGCCAACATTCATTTCTGTTGCACTTCTCTCAACTCCCTCCAGTGTCCCTCTCTTGTTTTATGAGATTGCCTCCCAGGGAACACCACACTGAAGTAAAAAGCCAGGGAATGTTCCCCTGTAGTCAGTGTAAGGATATATGCCAGGAGCAGTAAATGTAAATTTCTATCTATAGCATAAGCCTTGCATGGATTAAAGCATTTGAAAAGTGTAGCCTTGTGCATTGGTCCCTAGGTCTTATCCCCAGATACTCTCCTAAGGTCACTAATCCATCTTTCCTCAGGGGATGTGGGACACAGGCAGTAGCTGCTACCGAGAGAATCAGTTATTCTAATCCGTTTTGTTCATATCGTTTAATGAAATCAGGTTTCTGCCTAATTTAAACAGAAAGGAATCCCCCTCCTCCTCTTCAGCTCACAGACAGACTTATATTAAACCTCCGAGGCAGCACACTGCGATACCGAAAATAAGAAGCTAGGCAGCCAAGCATCAAGTCTTATTTTCTCTCATTCCACTGCGTCACCGAGCTGAAAATAGTTTGCTTCCCAAACTACTTGTGGTTCTGAGCTTCATGTCAGAAGGAACATAGCAGTATGCTGGGATCTGCACAGACAATGCCTCACAGACGGGGTCTTATGTATGAAAAATAAGTGATGCACGTCATCGGGGTTCTGCTTGCTGGAGCTCATTACTTCATTCCCACCAGTGCAGTGGCTAAGGCAGGAAGGAGGATGATGCTCTTTCCTCCACTCCAGCTCTCTGTACTCCAGAACGATAAAAATTCCCTGTGGAGCTCAATATCAGCCTTATCGTAAGGGTGCAAGGGTCAGGGGAAAGCTAGTTCACGAAGAGTCCGTGAATGCACCACAGCGAGCACGATGGGAACAAGAATCTGGGGAAGACTGTCCAAGAGATAGTGCCTCTAAACGAAGCAATGAGGATAGAGAGGCGAGACTCTCACCATAAATCAAGACATTGTTTGTCCTTTGATACATCTGATTTTAATTTCTACTCAGATCTTAACACTCTAGGCAATAACCCCCCCACTCACACACACACCCCACAGGCTGAACTCCTCAGCTTCTCCTGGCCTACACAGTGTTTGTCAGTGCTGTACCTGCTCTTTTTGAAAACTGCTGAGCGTTCATTCTGCTGCTTTAGACTAACGACAGAGGATGGCCTTCAACCGAACAAGAGCCTCAGCAGAGCAGGAACCAAAATGACAAAGCTTTTTCTGAAATATCAGCTGGACAGTCACGTTAGTAGTAACAGCATTCCAGCAGCCATATATAAAGGAAAGATTTCTATTGTCCTCTGAGCCAGGGACATGCTTTCCTCCAGAGACTAATACTAAAAGGAAAAACAAATAGACCCGGGCTGCTTGCATACCTCCTGGGTGGCCTGCTATCCGATACACTGTTAGCTGCACTACTTGGGTTCAGGATAGAAAAACAAAACTCCTTCTCTTTTCTATTACAGAGGGAATACTTGTCACCAGTCTGGTACCTCCCGCATCAGGGCAGGCCTTTATGTCTGCAAGCGGCACAGTAATTTCTAAAAGCAGTACCTTCAGTCCTACCTGGGTGTAATCAGACAAAGGTAACTACTACAGGCTGCCTCCCAGAGAACACTTCCAACAGTGAACCCAGATGAGTCAGGCTATTTTAAAAGAAGTGGAGGAAGTTCCTACGTATGACATTTAAAACAAAAAAGGGCAGGAGAAAGTCTTACTCAGGGGTTGGGCTTTCTGGCCTAACAAAAATTAGACTTGGAAAAGTTGTATTTTGCCAATCATTTTCTGAGGACAGGATGGAAATGTGTCATGTGTCCCCACCCCTTCCCCTCTCCCCAAATAACTTCTAATCCAAAACCAGGAGAATTTTAGAAGATGAGATACAAGTAAATAAAAATTCAACAGAGTTGAAGATGCAACTTCACAGGACAGCACTAGAGCCTTCTATGCAGTATCGCACAATTGGAGGCTAAAATCTAACCCTGGCTTTATTGCTTCTAAGGTGTGTCTAAAGGCAAGAGCTTTCTCTGGTACTTGTCCTTCTGTAAAGTTTGTGCAAGTCATTCATGTGCACATGAATGTGTGCTATGTGCTAAGAAACAACTCACACTTTCAGAGATGAGCTTATTTAAAGAGAAAGCTACTGTCTTTTCTTCCAAACTCCTGTGCCCTGCAGCTAATGCTTCATAAAGAGCCAGTTGTGAAGAAAAAAATATGTTATTATTTACTTTAAAAGATGGGCTCTGCTTTTATTAAAGACTTGCTCCAGGGTGCATATCATGTGGTGATAACTGCTTTTGTCTTCTGCTCTAAGTAACAAACAATATTATTCTTAAGAAAAAAAAATCTCAACATTATATCAAACTAAGACTATCCTGCACACCCAGCATATATCACAGGATGGACTGTTGCCTGTAACCGCCTTCTACAGCTCAGTTACAAGCAGAGTCCAAGGTCTAACTCAACTGTATACAAACACCAGCAAGAGCTTTATGAGCACAGCAATGGCTGTACAATAACTGGAGAAATTATTATGCCTGTTCAGCAGTGGAAAATCACTACATAAAGAAATCACAAGTTCTCAAGCAGTCAAAACTTGTTTTGTAAAATTCAGTGAAACTTCCGTAGATTAGAAAGAGCAGGGCCCTAAGTTGCAGTTTGGGCAAGGCCACACATAGAAATATTTATTTAGTTTTACAGAAATTACCAAAAAGAAAACACTCATAATAACACACAACCTATACAAAAATGTTAGTGTCATTTCAAAAATTGATACCAAATTGAAGCCACCGTTCATAGACACTGTTTCTCACCATCAGTGACCTTTGATGCTGCAAATACTTCAGCTTTTGCATGTGAATTACTTATGACAATGTAATATTGGGGTCCGCAGTGTTAAAGAAATCTGAAGGAAGAGTATAGAAAACACCCAACAGAAGTAAACATGTAAAAAGCAGCAGACTGAATACATTTCTCTGAAGTGACATTGCTTACTGAACGTGTGTAAGAAAATGATGGAACTGTTCTCTAGAGGAAAGTAAAAATGTACCTGGTAGCCCTCTGTCTTCTTTTGGCACCATTTCAACAGAGCGTTCCTCTTCGAACCACCATACTCCCGGGCAAGGGCTGCCAATGGGTCCTTTCTCTCCACACTAATCCAGGGGGCGTAAGGGAGAAGAAGACAAATATGTTTGAAATCTCTTTTTTTTTTTTTTTACAGTGTATAAATAATATCCATATGACAAACCAAGATGGCATACAGAACCTAAATGGAAACCAAACTAATAGCTTTCAGAGCACAACTTCTATCTAAAGAATCTGTAACAATAAATTCACATCCAATTGAGCTGCTGCAAAATGAGTTCTTGAATTAACTGAAATATCTGGAATCTGTATTGCAATTAAGGCCTAGAGTACAGTTAAAGGCCATCTGTCAAAACACCCACACTGCCTTCACCCTACAACGTTTACTTCTGTGAATAATGGTGGAAACCAGAGGAAAATGATGTGTCTGGCTTTCTCCTAGACCTCAAAGCTTTTAGTTTTTTAACTCACCATAACGTGCAAAGCTACAGCAAGATAATGATGGGATTTTGACATACAACTGAGTGACTCCTGAAAGCTTGCTATCCTCATTTTGTCACAATTGCTCATCTTACAGATAATTGTGGTTATTATAGCCTGAATTTTGATATTCGGCTCTGGTATAGTTTACACAGCCTGGTAATTCAGAATCAGATAGAGTAGCCAGCAGACTTTCTACTGGAGACAAAAATCCACTGGATTGAAACGTTCATCTTGGTGCTAGGTAATGCTGTCAATCTTTCCAATGCGCTGTTTTTCCCAGGAAACTTAGCTTGTACCTGAGTTTGCTTTGGGGTTTCAAGCTGCTGGAGTTTGAGGTAAGCATTCTGCTGCTGAAGGCCATAGGGGGTTTGCTCAGGGATTCCAGGGAGGGGCTTTTGCGGAGGTAATGGTCTGGTTTCAGCTCGTCATTTCTCCCCTTCAGAAGGTCTGTGGGAATTAAAAAGGAAAAAAAAAAAAAGCTGTCAGTTTGCAGTCTGAGGAATTCGATTAATCACTGTCCTGCCACCCAGCACACAATATGTAGTCTGTTGTTTTGATTCTAAACAAACGTACTCATTTGTTCATTAAACACACATGGGGCTAGGAAACCTTGAGCAGATTAGAGGTGATCATAACAAGGAATGGCTTTGATGATTTCAACAATACAGACTGCCTGGTTTCCTGTGATTGATACTCCTGCTGGGGGGTAGGGGCCTCAGGTGAATGAGGGGAAATACCAAAATCCACAGACTTAAAGGTTCAAAAGCTGATCACCAGATATCTTCACCAGATGACTGACCAGCCCTAGTATAATAATTTCTTTTCCTGCCACTAATATTCATGTAACAAGATGACCTCTTGTCTTCTTAATACAACCCAGCAGTAAAAGGCATTTATTATCACATGATGCTTGGTATCCTATCTAACATGACTTTGGGAAGTCCCAATATATTCACAGCAGATGCATCTGTATTATTATGACATATATTAAGTATTTTTAAATATTACATATTGGTTTTACAGTATATATATTTATGTGTGTGTATATTTTAAAAAATCAACAAAATTAGTAGCCATGGAACCCAATGTTGATACGTTTTTGAACAGAAGCCAGAGATCATAGAAATCAAATTATTTCCCCATGCACATCAATTACAACCGAGAGATGAATAACAGAGTTGTCCATTTTTTCTCTGTAGACAGACTGTCAACAAGCCAGGATCTATGAGCAGCACATTATGAGGTATCAGAAATTAATTGAATGCAGAACATTTAACTTTGTCTTTCTTTTCAGCTACTTCCCTATGTTAATAATTAAATAATGTCACATCTCCTAAACGTATGAATTCCTTCTTAGCTTCAGCAAAGGATAGTATCAGTGAATCAATCCTAAATTTCTTTTCAGCTGGGGTGTATCAGCAGTTGCCAGACAAGCACATCCTTCCAAATGGAGCGTGGTAACCATAGGTGTGCAGCAGCCCTTCCTTCGGCTCCTGCAAGTCATTAGACTAACAGCATTTATAGCTGCTGAGAGCTATAGGCATTACTGCACCTTCTTTCCACATCAGAGAAGACTGCTAAGTTCCTATCTATTAAGTCATATTGATGGAAAAGGACAGAATCCAGTCCTGGGACTGTTTTATTCCACGAAACCTGGCTGTTGGCAGAGCTTTGTTGTGTTTGCATACACCTTGTTCAGTCAGGATCATCCTTCCCTCCACTCCCCTTCCCCTTCTTCATGTACATCATAAATTTGTAACAAGAAATAGCACCAGGATAATGCTTTAAAATACTGCACACTACAAAATGCAGAACAGAAACCCTAGATCTCATTTACCTCCCTGAACAGGGAGGCCCTCTCCTCCCAACCAGCCAGCTGAGCTTATTTAGAAGAAGTAACTCCACATGTCTGTGTGTATGAGTATTTGGATATATTATCCCTTTGCCATTTGAAGGCAATACAGAAAATCTGATTTTATGCCTTTTGGTGGTTTTCCACTGTACGGTCCACATGCATATGTCTCTTCTAGCTCCTCTTTAGGTTGAGTTGATGGAGAACTGCCAACTGCTTCTCCCAGTTATCTCAAATGTTAATAGCCACGCCAGTCAGACAGGCATTCAATGAATTATTCTTGTTTTTTTAAATTTAAAAATATTTTGTTTAGAGAAACAGATGTACAACAAAGGGCATATCAATAGGTAAAATCTGAACATTATGAAGAGGAATGTAGGTTTCTCACTAGCCTGTAAGGGTGGCAAAAAAAGCGCACTGTTAAATTGTCATTAACATAATTGGACTTGGCTAATGGCATGGTGCAATTAAGAAGTGCTGTGCCAATCATTCAGAACGCATTCATGTGTGGTACAAGAAAGAGAAGGATAAGGAAGGCTCCCAGACAGGAATAAAAGCTATTGGAAGTACTGTGCTGTGTAACTGCAAAGAAAGGAGGGTGCAGACGAGGGTATATTAGGAGCCATTTGGAAAAAGAAATGAGATAATGATTAAGGAACATCATATCCTGTTAGCACAATCTGTTTGCACTATTTAAAGAAACTTTTTGGCTACTGGCGTGACTTATACAGTAGTGCCAAAGTGGTGCAAGTAACCGTATCCAGCCTTGTACCTTGAGTCTTTCTTGCATGAGTAATGTACTTCCTCTGACTTATTTCTGGCTCCCAGACACTCCAGGACAAAACCAGTAAACCTATGATTCTAACTGAAAAGATCATGGTCAAAAACCTGCTCCCTCTGTGAAGTAATCCGCTCCCCTCTGCAGTAATATAGCATTTGGGTCAGATTAAGGACATCACAGAACCCTGCTATGATACTAGTCAGATGGAATCAGCCAGAAGATTATTATTATGGAGACTACTTCACTCTGAATTTCCTTGGGGATATTTTTTTAATTCAGTCTTGTTTGCATAGGACTTGGATCAACTGCCTTCTAGGATTATTTAGATTGGAACCAGAGCTATTACAATTTTATAGTGAGTAAGCATTTGCTATGGATTACTGGAACTAAATCAGACCCAGGTACAGAGTGAAGTGGTAGATGCAGGAACTTGTTAGATAAGTGACCATAAATTTTTAGCATACAATGGCTAATAAAATATCTGTTGATTTAAACAGATTTTCATGGAACAATTGTCTATGGGTAATAACAGCAATTATCCACAGCCTGAACTGGGATACTTATTATTAGGGAACAGCATTATATTACAGCTGACAGATTACTTCACCATACAGTAAATTAGTAGAGACTAAAATGGTTTTATGTTCTGTTTAGGATCAGAATACACTCTCCTGCAAGACATTTTCTGGAAATCAGTTGACACGTATAAGGAACCTGTCTGTTCCACTAATAACTTCTGTTTTCTTATCATTTACTCTTGCAGTAGAAACTGGTAGCACAGACAAGATTAATGGTTATTTATGTTGCCATCCGCCTTATAAACTGTTTTACTGTTCAGATCCAGTATCTCTTCACTTCTGAATTCTGGAAGGGGCATTTTAGCAGTTTATTTGAAGAGTTTAAAAGGTGGACAGGTTCTAATTTCTCTCCTGTGCTAACAAACTATTGCAGAAACTGCCTCCTAGTTCAGGCCTGACTACATGAATATAATACTTCATCTGTCCTTAAAAATTAAATAATCTATTGGTACTAGCTTTGATTCCAATGCAATAACTACATTCAGGACTAGATAAGCAAAATAAAGGGCCCTGGAGAAAAGGGAAACAAACACTGGTAGAAAAGAATATTAAATGACAAGAGAACAAAAGCAAAGTGTGAAAGAAAAACAAATGCCTCTCCTGAGAACTTACAAAACAAACTACTTCAAGCCCAAATAAGACTGCTCCTAAAACAGTTGCATCTGTATCTGAAATGTTTCATGTATTTCAAATGAAGCCCAATTTAAAAACAAACAGGCCCCCAGAAGACAGTGCCTTGGGTTTATTCCAGATACATATATGTTGAAAAAAAAAAAAATCAGTCCATTTCAGCTCCACGGCACAGATTAAAGAGGTGCCACGGATACTTTGAAATAAAGACGGCAAGTTTGTGTTGGCAAACCATATTGTATCACCTTTATTTTTTTTTTTTTTTTTTTTTTTTAATTTTCTAAGGCTATGCTCAAGATGGAAACATGTCCAAATTAAAAAGTTCTCTAAGTAGAGATACAAAAGACACTTCTTCACGTTTCCTTTGACCGTAGGCAAAGAGGAAAAATGGCCCAGAGAGACCAACATTTAATGATAAGATTTTGCTGGCAAAAAGAGGCAGCATTTGTACATTTACTGCAATTTACCTGAAAGAGGAAGGTCTGAAAGTTCTGCGTGCTTGGCAACTCCTTTGCTGGCTGGCTTTGTGTTGTTATAAACAGAATGTCTCTGTGAAACAAATGTACAAAAGGATTAAAAAATACAAGACAACACACTTAAACAGGCAAGCAAAAAGAAGAGATGCTTCTGCTTTGCACCTAGAGCTGGATAAAGGGTGGTGAAAAACAAAAGGACAAAGAGCCAATATTTTTAGGTGGCAAGAGATCAGTTCGTGAATTATTTCACATTCTTATTTGCATGTTTTTCTCTTGCCAAACATAATCTAGTACGAGTGTCTCCAACCCAAAGTAAGAATGTCTGTTCCTAACTGTGTCTTCTGTCCACAGCACCCTGGATCATATGCCAGAATTCTCAGCCCCAGTTTTCAGCATTAATACCCACCCATGCATTCATAGAAAGTTCTCAGACCTCAGTTTAACTCCCTTCTTTAATCCTTTGCTGATTCTTTGGATGAAATGTGCTAACACACAGCATTTCCAACAACACTATACCAAAGATTGAAAATTGCTTACAGAAAGTTAATTGATTCAGTGAATCATAGAAAGTACTATATTCCACAACAGTTATGCTCCATGAAGGGAAAAAAATCAAACCATAAGAGCTCTTCAGTCAGCACTGTATGAACTCACTGGATAACATACATCTTTGAAACTTATTACCCCTTGTCAATTCACATGCCTAGCTTAGGCTGATGTTTCTCATAACTCACTACCAATAATTGAAACCTATTTTCTGGTTAACAGTGATTAAAGTTCAGAATTGTATTCCAAAGAGTTCATATCCGTCCACTGAAAACTCTAAACTGAGGTCAAATGCAAACTCACTTTGATCCTTTTTGTTAGTACTATAGCATTTGATGTCTCACAGCAAATAAACAGATGAGTTTCCTTTTCCCCTTGTCAACATATGTATGTTGGCATGCTGAAGCAGTGTCATGCAAACACTGCATCTACCCATTTTAAAACCGTGATGATGGAAAGAGTTCCTTTCACCTGCATGGGGGAAACAGCAGCTGCGGGGGCTGTCCTCACTGGAATTCCACTTAGAGGGCTCCTAGGGACCTTGTGAACTGAGATGTTTTGTCCAGTGCTACCTGTAAGAGAAAAACATGGAAACAATTGCATTTCAAAACCAACCATCTTCCTCTCATTAAAACAGTAACCAACGATGTAGTGACATTCCATGGACAGTCCTGAACCAAGCACTGACAGAGAATTTGCACTAAGCAATTGCATCACAAGACAGCAGAAATTACCTACTCACTCCCCCAAAAAAGGTTTACTACAAAATACACTGTACCTGAACATCCTAAGTCAAATGATTTTATTAGCGACTTCACAGTGGCTGCAGATTCTGACGGTGTGGGAGATGCTCTGTTAATGCAGACTCCTTGCCAGCGGTTGCTTGTATCTGCCTCTATAGATTCTACCTCTTCGGCTGTCAGCCTGCAAAGCAGAAAGCAGATCAAAGTCAGTGGCAACAGGAAGTGCAAGCAGAGATTAAAGGTCTTTATATGTAGTAAGGCAAATCCAACGATGCACATTGTTAATTGTAACGCCCAGAACGTGTACCCACTATTACCATGTTCGTGCTCCTGTTTCGGAGTGCCTAGCAGATGTTAAAATCATTGAGTCTTAAATTTCTTGTGTTATTAACCATATCATCTCCATTCCCCATCAAGTCACAGGATGGAAGATTATCACGGAATAAAAGGAGTTTCATGAGACTTGGGAGTAATCAAAACCAACCAATAATCGCCTAAGATGGGCCTTCAATACAGCACAAAGGCCAAGGGCCTAACGTGGTCCTCAGTTGACTAACAAGGAAAATAACCAAACAGAAAAATGTTATTTTACACTCGGTGTTTTTAATTGGTGTGACCACTGCTGGCGTAATTGTTAGCAGTTAAAATACCATAATTGAAAGTAAAATAATTAGCTGGACAGGGTTCAGCTAAGAGCCATGAAAATTAAACTAGAAAACTTGCTTCATAAGGAAAAATATTGAAATTCAACTCTTACAGCTTATCAACAAGGATGTCTGCTGAACAAGTAAACCCTCAATCACAATCCATAAACAGTTATATAGGGAATAAAACTTAAAAGTGCTTCATCCTAACAGAAAAAGGAACACCAAAATTCAATGGCTGGAATGAAGATAGACAAACTCAAAATAGAAATAAGGCCCGTATTTTATTGTGGATCATTAAGTTGCTCCATCGACAGGAAATTTTTAAGTCAAGATTAGGTGCTGGACTTGCAAGGAATTAGTACAGGAAAGTCCACATTTGTGTTAAATAGCAAATGTAACCATGTAGTATAACCATCGCTTCTAGTCATGCACTTTATGGATCTGGCTGAAATTGCACTGACACTGTACTTACCCAGAAGGTCTCAGGTGGACTTCGAGTCAATTACCTAGCTTTACTTTAGGAAAGCTGCAATTAGATAAAGCCTAGTGGTGTAAAAAGAGAGTCTTTATCACATTGTTCTCCCAATCTCCTAGCTGCTTAATAAACACACGCTGATTTACAGGATTTGAGGCTTCACCACCTTCCTCTGCTCTGAAGTAGGGTAGGGGCCAAGAGATTCGTGTCAAAAAAAAAAACAACAAACAAAAAACAGAAAATATTTCATAAGACATCTGGAAGATTCTATGAGGAAAGTGCCCATGAGGTGGAAGAACTTCTGTTCAGCTAAAAATATAAGTCGAGCCCTTTTTCTTCCCTTTTTGGCATCACAGTGTACAAAATGCAAGGGGCTAAAGGGTGTCAATGAATACGAGAATAAGAGTGACTCACGCTTCTATTTCTGGCAGAGCTTAAGGAGGTGCTGTCTTTAAGCAGACATTTCTTTGCTAATTCATTCAAGCTACTTGTGTGCCAGGGGGGCCTGCAGAGGCAGATGGCTATAGAAAAAGCCATTTCAGTTCCATTCTCCATTTAATCCAATAAGGAGGAAAGGCAGACTGGATAAGATCCACCGAGCTCTGAGGGAGCCAGTGTTTTGCTGGCTAATTTTAAGCTCAGCCCTTCACTTTTTCTTTCATGGCTTCGTAAGACATTAGCAACAAATCAACAGGTGATAGTGTCTGCACTCCATTTGTAAGACAACACATAAGCTGAAGGAGCCTAATAAAGTACAGAGAAAGGACAGATTTTGGCCTCAGGACACCAAGCCACCCAACGCAATACATTGCATTTTCAAGAATTACAGAGATCTGCCTGTTTAACCAGGCAAAGAGCAAAAAGCACGAGGTTTGTGGGACATTATCCTAGTAGGAAAGGAACGGTCAACGCCTGTAGGCCAACTGGTCAATCTTGAGAATAAAATAAGCCAAAGGTATGTTCCAGGCTGCCATCACTTCAGCAGGAAAAGGGTCTGGCTCCAGATTTCATTCATTCCGAGAGGAACTGTACTAAATGGCACCACAAGACATCGTAAAAGACTGATGGCTGCCAATACAACCACCTGGCTCAGTGAGGCTACAGATCATGGGTCAGGATTTAACTCGGAGAAAAGCTCACACCTCACAGACTAGTCTAGCCTCTCACTGCAAAAGGATGCAAACTGGTTAAAATTAAATCAGCGTACCTAGACCAGCCTGTGTGCCACGCCACAGTCAAGTCCACTGAGAAATCACGCACCACTATTCTGTCATTGTACAGATTAATTATGAATATTCACGCACTGGAGCTGCTACTGGGTCCGATTTTGTTAGAATGCGTCCTGCAACCTTAAGTCTGTATATTTGTAACACTCCTAATGCACCCTGAAACAACCTCCTAGATGAAACACCATCACAGCAGAAAACAGAGGCCTCTCACATTGTAAATGCTGGCATGAAAGCAGGTAGAATGCTGCTGAGACCTACTCACTTCATCCCATGCCAAAGAGAACAGCCAACAAACAACGAAGAATTGTGAAACCTGGTGAGTACCTTCCATTTTTGAAGAGAAAAATCTGTAAAAAGGGGATGCACCTTTGTGTGCATACATGGGTTTCTTGACAGAAAAGCAGAACTGAACTTGCAGTAACAGGCTGTGGAGGACAGTGTAGGAGAACAAGTTACGAAGACTAATGTTGAGCCCCACCTTCACACCAAAAATGGCTCCTTGTGCACACACTTCATTTAGCTTTGCATAGTTTAGGCCAGCCGAGAAGACTGACTAAACCCTGCTACAAAGAGGATGGAGTTAAGAAATGTCATCTACTGCTGTATGCTTTCCTTGAAACAAGGATGAATGGTTTACATAGTAAAAAGCTGCAAGTGCAGCTGGCTCCAGTGGAGCAGCTCCAGGAGGAAGCAGAGCACTTCAGCCACAAAGGAATTCTGATGTGCAGAGCCCTTTTCACAAAACCACTGCTTAGCTTCGTTCACTGGTGAGAGAAGTAGATACAGTGAGCTCTTCTCTAAAGAGAAGAGTTAGTCTGTTTTTTCAGGTTTAGAATACGTGGACAATAACACGGTACAAGTCTTTCTGTGCTTAACATACAGATTTTGGCAACAGCAGCCTTCATGGGTTTGAAAGTTTAACTGCTCTGATCTCTCCATTACAAGTGGCTTAGGACAACAGAACTACATTTCAGAAATAATTGCTCTGCAATCTAGTCTTTGACACAGTTCCTGTCGGTGTGAATCCTCCTGAACTCCAAGAAACACAGAGACACACAGCTGCTGATACACAGAACAGAAAAGATGCCAAGAGTAGGCAGCAGACAATTCCGGACACAAACATTTATTTGGCACTTCAATATATATATTTCTTAAACATAAAAACCGACATTCAACAGCTGCCAGCACAGTAAGGAAAGGCAACACAAGTGTGCATATATGCATACACTCCAGTAGCATGGCACATAGGTGAAGGCCGTGCCAGAGCCAGGACGTGCTGAAGAATTCTTTAGCTCAGCCTGCTCTGAGATCAGGCCCCTGCTAGGTCTTCGCATCCAGGAGAAAAGGACAGGAATCCCACATCCAAAATATGAAATTCCAGTCCTGGAACGAACTGACGATCTTCTGGCACAAATGGTAACTTCTCAGTTTCTTGTTGGTATCCAATGAAAACTTTCTCCAGGTGTCTCCAGTAGCAAAACTGAATTGAAGCAAGTTCTCCCTGATCATATACTTCACCTGAGTTGGTTCACTGACAATAAGGGCATGTGAAAGACACCTTCTGAGAGGATACTGATTAGGAGCTTAATATATTCATTGCTTTTTTCTTCTGGATCTATCCATCTGCAATTCTCAGCCAGGACAAACCTCACACAGGACACATGCTGTGAAAGTCAGAGCAGAATATGCTCCTCGAGCATCACACTGCTTCCTAACACACACTGAGTGAGACATGCCACCAAGTGGTGAGTGCATTGTCAATGCAATATTAAAAGCCCCAAACGAACAAAACAGCTGATACCAATTCAGTAACTTAATGTTTCTATTCGATTTTCCTGCTGGATTTCAGTAACCTAATTTCCATGAGCAACTCACCCAGCTGCAAAGGTGGGAATCACTTGAGTTTGTGTGTATGTATATGTACAGATCTGTATGCACGTGTATTTAGACACACAGATCTATGGATATAATATTATATGGAGAACACAATGTGTATTTTTACAAATTAGACATACACACTCAGTTTTATTTTTAAGCGTAAAATGGCACATTTGAACTTCTGTTCCAGGAAAAATACCCCCATCCCTCCAAAAGGACTGTAAATTATTTCAGTGCCCCAAATCTCTGTGGTTACGAATAGTTGGCTTTAAGCTAGTTCAGAACGTTTTCAGCCTCATGGAGTCTTCTGAAGATAGAAGCCTTCTGAAACAAAGAAGCAGGCTCTTGCCCATGGAGGGAAGGTGGACCAGAGCAGCATTCACACTTTGCGATACATTCGACTTTTGCAGGGCAATAAAAAACTGGAGTTGCTTTTCTCCAATTGAAACTTCCCTTTTTCAGCTGCAAGTTGAAGGCATGTCCTGAAGTGTCTCACAGGCCTGGCTATGCATCCATCCAGGGCTGTGTTAGCTGGTAGAGTTCAGGCACCTACAGAAATACAGACAACAGTGGGTGACGTTATAAGAAGCAATACAATGCCCATTCTAGTTAATCATCCATCCCACCCTCACTAAATAAAGGGGAAAGGGGGAAATGCTGGTGGCGGCGCAAAGCCCATCTCTTAAAGGAGTGCCTTAACACTCCACCACACCAGCTTAGATTTATTTTTACTGCTGGTTGCTCAGATAGGAAGAGATTAAATTCTCAGAGCCAAGGACCCAATTTCAAAGGACAGAGATGGTGGCATTCCTGGCTTTCCTTGCCTATAATCATTTAGGACTATTCAGTCAAAATGGGCACATGAACCTACTCAGTAATTAGAAACATGCTACCTCAGAGTTCGTTTCAGGGTCCTTGCACCAAAGGGGCTGGAACAATCTCCACTTGGTACCAAAAATTCTGAGGAGCGCCTAACCAGAGCAAACAAACAATACTTCAAGGGCCCTGCTGCGACATTCTACTTTGCTTACTTCAAGTGAGAGCAGAATGAACTATCAAACCTCCGTAAGACAAAACAGCTGCAAAACACAGGCACAAATGAGCAGCACATCAGCACATACAGACTGACAGCAGGTTTTAATACACATAGCGTACAAGCTTATTTCCAGGAGAAAAAGCATGTAACACTGCCATGCTGCGGCATTTGAGACTTTAGGAGGAAGAACAGAAGCAAATTAGTGGGGTACATCACAATTGTCACTTGACACTTTTTTTTTCTGAGGACTTGGTTAGGTTTTTCTTTATTCTAGGAGTGGCTCATTTAATTACAGATATAATTTCTTTGTCTTCTGAATGCTGCTCCCAGCCCAGCCATCTTCCCTCCATGCTCTTGGTTCAATGCATACAATATTATAATGCCAAAATAATTTTGAGAACTTGGGAGGGAAAGAATCAAAGGAAGACCTTGAAACTTTCACTGCTGCTAAACACTGTATTGCTAGAAAGGCTTGGAAACGTGTATGAAGCCAAAAAGGGCTGTGTGAAATTTGGGTGCATTCAGCAATAACTTTGTGTTACAAACCCAATGTTTTTGCCAACAGTGGAATATCTGATCCTAGAACAGCTGCAAAAAGTGAGTTTATTTCTAAGGCAAGTTTTTCTGAAAAGATGAGATTTGCTACAGGATCAATAATAGGGTAATTCAGGTTGGAAGGGACCTCAGGAGGTCACCTAGTCCAACTGCCTGCTCAAAGCAGGGTAACCTGTAAGACCAGACCAAGCTACGCAGGGTCTTACCCAGTCCGGTCCTGAAAATCTCCAAAGATGGAGACTACATTATCTCTACTTCCACCATGCCTGAGAAAACAGTTATGCAACAGTGGATTGTAAGCTTTTACATTTTACTGAATAGAAATAGCATTAATTAGAATGTAAAGTATCATAGAAGACTGAAACATGGGTTAATTAATTTGTAGGTTTTAATCAGTACTAACTTGGGACAAGTGAACTCTTTTCCTTATTCCATTTGTTTGATGTCCAACCTCCCCCCAACATTCTTAGTCATAGAATTAGACATTTAATCTGTGTTAAAGATGCCTTTGGGAGGCTCTTACCTTCATTCAGATGAACTCTGATGACCTCATCAGGATTTTTTCTGCAAGTTGTTTGGCTCTTCCTGAACCAAAAATGACTTTTTGTCTGATTAGAAGAATGTAATGGTGAAATCAAACTTGGAGGCAGGAATTCAGGCAGCTACAGGCAAACATTAAAATGGCAGGATGTCGTAGGAGATAAACTGGCTTCAAGATCAATTTGAGGTGGAGTCTACTGACCCTCAAGAGATAGATGAGGTTTTGCCAAAAAAAAAAACTTTGAGTAGCAAACTATTTGGAAGGTACATTTTCCAATCAGAACTTAAAAATAAGACAGGAAACACTCACTAGGGACTCTCAGACATTCAGCTGAATGCACAGCTGCTCAACATTAACAAATATGAGGGATACTTTACAGACTGTGTTAAGGTATCACGCTACAAACTGTTTCCACCAGTGCTGAGCATGCACTTAAAGTCACCACAGGCACCAGAATCTACTGCTGATTTTGAGCAGTAGCATTTGTGAACAGTGACTTAAAGCAATGATGAGAATACCCCAGAACTTTCTGGGTAGAAGAAGTTGAGGTGCTGGGAAGACAGCAACCTCAGGAATGCAAAAGTAATAGTGTAGTAATTATAGAACTGGCTTTCAGCAGTAGCTTTGGCAACTTCAAGATTTTGTTTTATAGGTCGGTACAGCTATAAAATTTCACTGCTTTGCTGTCGATCAGTGAGTTTTTTGGGCAATGACTTACATAGACTTCATTATTTTCTCCACACCACTCAGTACTGAAACTTCATTTGCCTTAGTACTCTCTGCACGTACACTGTGATTGATACTCAGTCATATTTGTTATACCCAAACTGACAGATACAAAATTTGGTCTCATTACCTGCCTTTGAAAGAAAACACATATTGTCCACTGCAGACAGTACAACTGGCTCCACGACCAACATAAGACTCAAAGAAAGCTACACAAACTGTCAACATGACGCAAAAGACACACATATATCTCTGTATGTATGCGAAAGAGTGAGACACAAATGTTAAAAGCGACTTAAATACGTTTCTGAATGCCTCCTTCTGAAGCTATGTATGTGTGAATTCCCGTGGTCTAACTTCAAAAGTGACATGTTCAGCTCAGGCTTCTTATGCCAAAGGACTGACAATGCAGGCATGTTCCTTAAGCACGTACGATAAATATCCTGATTGACCAATTAGTGGGTCATCTTCCAGTTTAAATATTATTAAATACATCTTCAGATTAAAAAATGAAAGAATAAAGAGGGAAATTATAAGTAAATGATTCCTGCCCTTATATACATACAGATTAACATATAAACTGGGAAAAGTGGTTATGTACTTTACCCCCTGCTCTAAATAAGAGAATTTTCATTAAGAACAAATTAAGAATTAAAACAGAGCCTAGAATTTAAGCACTGGCTACTAATCATTTTGCCTTAATATATAATGCATAATGCGTAACAGCATTTCTTTGCATCCACGGGGGACTCTGATAATGAACCTGGAACTTAAACGCATTCTTTTCTTTTTCTGGAAAAAAGAAAAAACAAATTTGTTCTTTCTATCCATCAGTTCTGAATTACATGCCTCTACATAAAAGCCATACTGTCTTTGTACTTCCATCTACTGTCCAGCTGCCGTGGAAACTTCTGAATGGAAAACAGTGAGAAAATACAAGCAACATTAAGCTGGACACTTACTCCACCTGAAATAAATGAGTGTTTGCTGTTTTCCCATGGCTATTCTAACAGAAGCCATGGGCCTTCTCTGAGAGACATTAACTGGATAAATCCAGAGAAGCAAAGCTAATTTCACATGTTTTTGGTAAATGGTCTTACTGTTTATGTTATTTTTTTCTTTCTCTATTCCCCCGTACAAATTTTTGTCCCTGAAGCTCTGGTTCTGCTTGTGCAAATGCAATAATAGAGTAGAGCATTGCCTCCTTTATAAATTTTAGTTCCTCCTTCTAATACATCTTTTGTTTTCCATCTTTTATTATTTAGTGCTTCAGTTGTAGTATGACTTTTGGAATAAAAGGTCACACATAAAACATCCTGCACTGAATAAAAGCCACATTGTAAGGCAGCTGTACTGATTCCAAATTCAATTGTGTAAGTCACTTGTTCTTACCACGCTCCCCCAGAGGCTCACCATGACAGGGTATATCTTTAAACCGTTCGCATTTACTGCTCCCACCCCAACCACAGACTACAGCCACTGAATTTCAAGTGGGTCCACTGCATGACAAATCATTTCTGGGATAAATGTTAACCCAGGCCACAAGCCAGAGCATTTAATCACGCAACAGGTTTTGACTTAAGGACAGGAGATGTGAGGAATCCTAGTGCTTGCATTGATCACTAAATCAGCATATATCATATTTGCAGACCTGCAGAACAGAAGTCCAGCTAGTCCTCATTTTAGTTTGAAAGAAATTCTCTTCTGGATGTCCCATATGTAGCCAAAGAAGCTTTTTACAGACGGTTTAATACAGCTGTGCAGAGTTATGAAAGCAATAAAACACAGTGGAATACAGTAGTGAGAACAAAGCTATGAAAGGATATTAGCAATTGCTATTACTTAATATTTGCTTATTAAAACCTTCATGGCCTAGGTGACAGAACTGGATCATCAAAAAGAAAAAAGAACAGAAACATCTTTGAATAGAAGACCACAAAATCCATCAGAAGAGTTAAAAACAGACAACATGCACATCCAAGCCAATGAATAGTTATTGACAAAGCACTGTTTGCATGCACGTTAGCAGTCACAGAGATCAAATCTTGGCTTTTGTAAGTAACCAACCTGTTGTTGCCCTTCACTTCATCGAGCTCCTTTTGCAGTCTAGCACTCTTCTCCTCTTCCTCCTGAAGCTTCCTCTTCACCACACGGAGCTCCTGCTGGGCTTCACACTTGATATCATTGGCTACAACCACTGCAGTCTGCAGATCAGCTTGAAAACGCCTCCATTCTTCTGTATCTTCCTAGGAAAAACAATTACAACCCCAAACTGTTTGCTGTAAAAATACACTTACTTGAGCACTTTGTTATCAGTCTCTCAGTGATCATAAGAGACCAGGATTTCACCACAATTTCAAGATGCTGAGGTCAAAGTAAACACTTGCCTGTTTACAGTTTTGATTAGACTGCCAAAGAAAAAACTGATGCTTAGCCCTCCGTTCCAATACAAGTGCAGTCAAGGTTCTTTCTATAGCTATTGATCGTTCAGACTTGTGATACTACCACAAGTACTGTTGCTGAAAAGAACTCACTGTTACTGATTATTTATGAAGTAGGAACAGATGCTCAGAAGTAGCAGAAGTTCATAGGTACAAAAAGCAAAAGTAATTTGCGAAGTATATATTATAGTTTCCATCACAGGCAAAAAATCAGCTATAAACAAAGAGGACAGAGAATGAAAAGATGTAGAAGCTTCTACAATTGTTCTAGAAAAAAATACAATGCCTAACTGAAATCCAGTATTACAATAAAAGCTCAGCCTAGCTTTGTCATGGTGTCTGAGCCTTACCTTCATTTGCTTAGTCAGAGCCTTCAGCTGCCTCTCTATATCTTGTTTTTGTTCCTCCAGCTTCATTGTTTTACCTAAACACATTAAAAAAAAAAAATAGCAAAATATTATTGAACACGAGGGCAATTTGAAAAGTGAAAATGGGAAAACAAAGTAGCCCATTTGGTTTTGCTTCTAGCAATGCTAGTAACAGATGTAATGGAAATTAAGATACTCTGTCAGTGGATCAGGAATGGAATCAGCAACAGCTTTATTACTGAAATACCTCTAATGGTTCGTTATTTTGAGGCATTTAACCACTTTTATATTTACAGAACTGCATGTGCAGGATCACTTGGTCCGCACACCCGCCCACGAAGCACTCAGTATAACACTGGTAAGAGAAATGAGCGGCTCAGTCCACCAGGTGGCAGCTCCCCTTCCACACTGCAGCGGCAAACTCGACTTCCCAGCTGTTACCAGCAATTTTACCTAAAAGCTCTTTAAAAGGCCAGTAATTCTAGTTCTCGAATAGCCAGTACATCACTCGCTGAAGAATGAGTTTTGGAGACTGGTTGTAATTTTCTTTCTGTAGCACTAACTGCTAAAATTGTGACTTGTGTGTATGAACAGGAAGGACTGATCAAAACAAATTTTTTTAAAGTGAGGCTCTTGTCACACACCTCAACACATGCCTTCTCCTCCCAGTTCTGACCACAACTAAGCCTCCAGAATAAGTTCACTTCAAACATTTTTTTCAGCTCCACCTACTTTCTAGGTCACTGATGAGCTGGTTGTTGTGAAGTTTGATAGCACGATGTTGCTCCACCTGGTCCTCCAACTCGAAAATGGTCTCCTTCAGGTTTTTGATATCTGCTTCGTTCTCTGATGTTTTTTCCTGTAACTTCTGGCTGGTTCTGCTCAGCTGCTCAGCCTGCCGGTCACAAACCTCCTTCAGCTGACCACACTCATTCTCAGCCTGGAAATGAGGGAAGAAAGCTGCAAGGCTGCCTTTTATTTCTTAACATACCACTCCGATTTTACTGATTACTAACAGAATTGAACCTCTATTCTGTGCGTTATAGAAACTGAGTTTCAATGCTAACAAGACAGTTTCAGGAAACATACATGAGTTCTGAATGGCAGTGTTCTTTCCTGGCCATAGGTAACAAAAGACGATGCTAGGAAGGGAATTAAGTTTTCTATACGATTACCATAATTCCAAACCAGTCTGTGCAGGTAATGAACAGAGGAACAATGTTCCTGGAAAGCTCCAGATCTCTTCCTGTTTCACATTATGAGAATAAAATAGCTGCCTTAGGGCCAAGATGCTAATCAGTTTGGCCATATTAACAACTTTGCTGCTTTTACCACGCGCATTTCTGATGGATTGTGAGAACATATGCAGGAGAAGTAGCTACTGCAGATAAGTATAACTTTCTGGATAGAGGACATCTGGAATTACTGAAGGGGGAACTGCTGCACTTCAGTTTGTTGGCTCAGGCCTACCTACAGATCAATGCTTTTAGGGTGGGGGAGATCCCTGAGTATGACCAAGCTACGGAAAAGCAAGGTGTAGGCTGCCAATTCAGTGAGTAGCACTGGCACAGGCTGACTTGAGGGCAGCCTTACAGAAGCCTGTGGTCTTGTTTGGGTGTCATAAACAGCCAATGATTCAAAACAGCTTAATTCAAGGGAAAAGAAGAGTAAAAAGGAGGAAATCTGTGGTTTCAAAACCAAGCAATAAAAGTTTGGTGCAGAGTCTGAGCACTCAGCAGTTTTTCATTTATTCTTCATACACTGCAGCTCCAGCAACCACTTCAAAACATTCGGGAACTTCCTCTATGAACTCCGTTTGCTGTGGTCACCTGTTTAAACTGAAAAGACACCTGGATTTTCTAAATCACTCAAATCACAGAGGTGAGTTTTGGCAATGCTCTCTTCCTCTGCAGCTAGCCAATTCTCCAGCTCTTCCCATGATCCCTTCCCAGACAGGAAGGGCTGCACATACTGCTTATCACTCCTCCTGCAGCGATGGGGCATTAATCACTGCCTGGCACTGTATTAATGACGGTCCTATAACACCCTGCATTGTGGCTCTCTTCTGAGCACCCAAGATCAAACAGCAAACTGAACCCATAATTGACTTAAGCTTGTTTGGAGCAAAGCTACGAACTACCAAATGAGGGAGAGAAAAAAATTGCTCTACACATATATAATTTTTGGCCATTTCACCTATGCCAAAAGAGTACTTTTTAGTTTTGTAAAAATACTTTAATTTCACCAAAATTATCTCACCTGCAGCTTGACTGTACATCGTAAGTCAAGTCACTGTAAATATCAACTTCTCTGAGCACGTTTGCATGTTCTTGTACCCAGTAACATCTATAGTTCACTACTAACTAATCTGTCCTGCATGATTTATCAAGGATTTATTATTTGCTGATAAATACTTATGTCCTTCTCTTTACCTGGATCACGAAGTGATTTTCACTAATCTTGGTTCACATAATATCAAATGAAGGTTTTATTGACCTCTTCTCTTGCTCCAGTTTTGATAAATACCTTTCTGTTTGCCAAAATGGTAAATTCTGCAGGAAATACTACGGAAAATAAATTTTGAACTTACAAGCTATGATACCAGTTATTCCTCAAAAAACACACACGTATAGCAGAAGAATCAGAAAATATCATATGGCCCCAGCTTCCACTCAAAATTAATGAATGCAATTGAAATCATGGACATTTATAATCAATTGCTGAATAGCAATCCATAGACCATTTGTGGGAAGACACAGAAATTATATTTTACAACTGTTCCTGCTTTACCTTAGATAGCAGCCCCTGAACGTGCTTCAGTTCACTGTTAGCCTTCAGCAGCTCTTGCTTAAGCTCAGTACAAGATGCTTCTAACTGATCCTTTTCTGCATGGGCTACCTTCAGCATCTCTTGCACCTCCGAGGTGTCAGTAGTACATCCCATCGCGTTGATTTCAGCAGCCTTTTGTTTCTCACTCTCTAACTGGGTTTTTAGAGACCCATTCTCAATTTTTAGACCTTCCAATGCAATTTTACAGTCCTCCAGAGTTTTTGTAACTGTGCTGTTGTTCTGCTGTTCCACTTCTAGTAGTTTAAGCAGCTTCTCATTTTCAGCTCTCAGGCCTTTAATCACTTGCTGGGCATCTTGATGCTCCCTTTCTAAGCTTCTTAGGCTGCTGGTTAACTGTTGCTGAATGTTAAGCAATTTCTCTCTTTCAAACTGTGCTTTTTCAAGAACTTCTGCACACTTCTGTTCCAGTTCAAGGACCTTCCCCTCCTGAGCTCTACTTTCTTCATTCTTGGATCGCTCTTGGAGGAGAGTCACTAGCTTTTCGTTTTCTTGACTCAGCTGTTCTGCTCTGTCTCTATGTTGACGAAAGGAAGTCTCCAAGAGAGCTTTCTCTTCCACTAGCTTCTCATTTTCTGCTGTCAGCTCCTGCACCATTTGTTGTTGATCTGACAGCTCCTGCAAAGTGGCTTGTAGTTCTTCTGCTGTGCTATGGTGATTCTCCTCCATTTTCTGTATTCTCTCTGTAAGAGATGCAACAGAAAGGTCGCTAATATTGTTTGGAGAACTTCCTGTAGTGGAGCATTTGGAACCTTTGATGTGGTTGCTGTTGGAGGATGTTGGCCTGGAAGGTATATCTGCTATATGTTCAAAATCCGATGCATCAGGTGACAAGGAAGCTTTAGTGACATCACTGCTGGAAGAGCCTGAATTGCGCAGCGCGCCCCCATTCACTCGCTGCCTGTGCTCATCTGTTTCATTTCTCAATGCATTTTTTGATGGGCTTCCAAAACTGGATTCTTGGGTAGTTGGGGTTGGGAGGCTGCTGTCACCTCCACTGCTTGTTGTTGTGTCTGAGAGAGGCGAGTTCTCCAGATAAAGCAATTTCTCTTTCAAAACACGATTTTCTTCTCCCAGACTAGCAAGCTCTTTTTGAAAAGTCCTGTTTTTTTCCTGAAGGGTCCTTATTAGTGGGTCTATGTCAACAGGTGACGATGGTTCTAAATTTTGGTCTGAAGGCTCAGGGTTAAGTGACCCTTTCTCTTTGCATTTCTTCAGTTCACAACGGAGCCTGGTAATTTCAGAATCTTTTGTCTTTGCTTCTGCCAGGAGTTCTTTAACCTGAGATTCCAAAACAGCCTTGTCACCAGTTTCGCTCTCCTGCTTGGACTTGCTAGTGGGACGCACATGTTTGGTAGGAGTCGGTGTACCAGAAGAAGTGGGGCTGGGCTGAGTTTTCCTAGTGTTGGCTTGACCACGCAATACAGCTCTCTCTCTCGATACAGATGATGATATTTCCCGGGGTGCCGGAATCCCTGTGCGCTTTGCAGCTGAGACCGCTCCTTGAAGAGAAAAGACATGAGGCAAACTGAGTGAGTTCATAAAAGAAAACACGTCACAGGACAACAACACTAGAGCCCAGAGCATGCTTGGAAAAAAACACCTGAATGTTTGAATAGGTTTAGTCATGACTGGGTGCGTGGATTCATGTTTCACAAAGGCTCGTATTATTTTGCATTTCCTCCTCTCCCACCCCCTGCAAAGGGCCACAGGCTGCTGAACTACTTCCCAGTGTTATATTATTAACACGCAGATGCTGAGATACACAAACTGCAACCTCCCATATTGGGATATTAATTACTTGAAAATAGGAAAATTCTTTACGCTACCTTGCAAAACGCTGAATTTACACCTATTAATTTCTGGGGGAAGATTCAATAACTTGAGAAAAGATACAGTCTTTGATGGTAAAATATATATATATTTTTAAACCACATGAGTATTTTAACTCGCAGGAAACCAGTATCTGCATTACACTCAATTGATACAGAATAGAATCATAAAAAAGGCTTGAAGTATTTATTCTGTCTGCAGATTCAACGAAATGGAGCCTCAAATACAAAACTGTCTCCCCTGGTACTTTGAACACTAAGACAATTGTATTGCTGCAGCTCTCACAGAGATGGACAAAAGATTTTTCATGTTATAAATTCCATCCTCCATTATGGAGGAAGAACAATAGGGGGTTAGAAAACTGATCCTCTTCCTTTTTCATTTTATTTATTGTTATTTTTTAAACCTCATGACCAAGCATTATGTGATTACAAGGGAAAATTTCTGAGTAGCTGATCTTCATTTTTCAAGTCTTTTGGAAGATGAAACCATGGGTACGGAAGAAACAGTAACAACCATCCTGACCATGAAAGTATTAACAAACCGGTCAAAGAACTGCTTTCGGAAATTTACTCAAAAAGGAAAGCCCTAAAGTACAGAATAAAGTTATGGAATATGGTACAAAGAAGAGATTTTGTCTGATGGAGCCACACAAACAGGATGCACGAGTCAGTTAAGCAAACAAAGCGCTACTGATCCAGTGTTTGGAGTAAAAACAAGTTCCAGAAGCACTCTGGGGGTAAATCCTAGAGTCAGCCACCTCTCTGCAAGTTTGGAAGGCTCTCTTTGCTGATATACACAGGAAAAAAATCACAGAAAGTCAAATGTCTGCTAAGACCAAAGGGGGAGCAGACTCCCTGCTGCCCAACTGCGTTCCTATGGCCTTACACAGCCAGGCGACTTCATAAGCATCCCAAAACGCTTTTTGCACAGTGAGGGAATCTTGGTCCAGTTCTGCGACCCTCAGTAACGCAGGGTACTGATGGGTTAATGTTAACAACACCCCCTTTGCTCAGCATCTCTTTTGAAGACTGCACGAGGTTTATAAAACCCACACAAACAGGAGCCCCTCCTCCTCTCCCCCAAACAAACACACTCAGCAGCAGGCACAATAAACACCCAGGGACAGAGAGCAGCTGAAGAAAAGCCCCCTGAACACAGAGGCGCTGTGCTGGGAGGAGAGCACAGAAAGGGCTCTGTGATGGCAGGGGCACGATAAGGCCAGAGACAAAGGGTCCAGTGTTTACGGGAAGAGATAGCAGGGACAGGCTGGCCGGAGAGCCAGCAGCCCACACAGTTTCACGTTGTCATCTACATCTGGAGGCGCCGCTGCAGCGAGGCAGCACCGGGCTCCCCAGTGAAAAGTGCAAGGCAAGCAGGGACGGGAGCGTTCCCACTGCAGCTCAGATGGTTGCCGGTGCAGCTCCAGACCTGGGAACTCATTTTTCTTGACTCATCCGCAGGCTTTGGGCTTGCTGCACGTCCCGTTTCTTAACCTGGCACCTGTAAGCTGTACTCACTGAGCTCAGCAGACAATCAAAGCTCTTGGTGTTGATGCAGCTAACACCAGAAGATGATGGGCAGGAGGGAAATGGCATGGATTGATGCGACGTGTCGTTCCAGCAGTACAGCTCAGCACAGCTCCTTCCTGCTCAGAGGGAAAAGGTTCACGTGGGGATTCCCAGGGGTGCAAGACAGAGGCAAGGGCATGTGTCCACTGAAAACGCAGCAATTTGAGAGTCCTGACAAGAGGAGCAGTACTCACACGAGCTATAACCATACTACAGGCTTAAGATGTAAGCTATGCATTACACATGGCCACAGATGTTCTCAGATGGAGCCCAAGTTGTGCTTTTAAAGCCTTCTGCTATGCCCTGGACTTTTATTCAATCTGAAAGGTTTTTCTACTGTCATAACGAAATCCCATGACAAAGCAAATGCCCCAAATAACTCATCTGGTTTTTTGCACTGCTGAAGCTAACGCAAGGCCATGACTGTCATCTGGTCAGCACATGACAGGGCAGTGTTGGGTAAGCAGTGGGTAGTGTTGACTGGGCAGTATCACACACATTGCAACAAAGAACGATGCTGCTACACGCTGGGATGAACTGCACAGCACTAAGAAAAAACACTATTTTGAGAGAAACGTAGCGGTTCTGGTAGCAATGCCAGTGTGCCTTTAATTGCCACCAGCTCATAATCACAACGCGATCCAGAGCCAAGGAAGATGTATACATAAGGACAGCCATCAAGCACATTTAACTGGGATTATCTGTACTTCACTGAGCTTACTCATCCTGCCCCGTGTTTTGTGCCTCTATACTCTGCTGAGTTGTTCTGTCATAAACCACAATGCATTTGCCATCTACCAGGAACCATTAACCAACCTGTGTGGTTTTTCATGATGTAGAAGCGTGTATGTATCTTCCATCTTCCTCTCTCCACCCTACACAGTGCTGCGGAGTACTGAAATGCCAAAGAGAACCCAGGAAAGCAATAGCTCTCAGCACATGTTGATGAGAAAGCACCAAACCAAACATAGGCACTAATATAAAGTCTATTTTATGGATGGCTCCCGCTTGGAATGACCTTGAAATTGAGCAGCGTAGCGGTTATAAATGGAACCGGCAGCCCCACAGCCCCAGGCACCCGCTCTGCGGGAGCTGAATTTCGGGCTGCACAGTCTCCCGGGTGACCTGATTAGCTCTGCACCCCGCAATGGTTAAGGTCCGAGGGAGGCTCCAGACAGATGCACATCTGCCAAGCTGCAGAACCCAATTTCGGGTTGATTTATGCTGTTTTTTCAAGTGGCTGGAATCACATGGAAATATGCTGTTGAGAAGGTGCTTGCTGTTTTGAGCTGGGAAGAGAAAAAATAGCCTGCCCTGCATCTCAAGGGCAACATTTGGGAAAAATACCCAACCCCTTAAATATCTTCCCATTTGGTCAAAATGGTGCTATGGCTCCTCGTTCCTATTTTCACCATTCATCCTCCCTACCCAGACTGCCAGCTTAACTATGCCCTTGATAAATTTGAGTCCAGCCTCCTCCTCACTGCCCTGTGCTTTCAAGCTCAGGCTGCCTCTTTCGCCTCTGCCAACAATATATTTCCAATCCCCTTGGCACCATATTTAAATTCCCATTCCCCCAGTGCTGCACCCAGCTTGCCAATGGGCTCAGCTTGTGTTCCTCCACTTCAGGAGAATGGGCAAGCATTCCTGAATAATCCACTGGGAGTTATTTCCCAAAAACTTGTTTTGCCCAATCTGAGGTCACCTTACCATCACATTCCCAGGTGTCCTCCATCATTTTCAGCGCCTGCCATGCTATTCAGGTGTAAGGGATTAAACCTCAACATTCACATAATACTTCTAACTTTCACAGTGCTTTAAAATCAACAACTATTTAATGCTCAAAGCCACGGATACGGGCAATTGTTAACTCCAGGTTACAGAACGGAGACCCACAGAGAAATGCCTTACCCAAGGTCACACAGCAAGGCAGTAAGGATTTGGACCCTGGAGCTCCTGGCTCACAGCCTGCTGTGCAGCTTCATTGTTTGCACTGCTTTCTGCCAGGGGATACTTGCTGCCTTTCAGCTGGTGTCAGAAACAAAGTGGGACTTTAATGAGATAAAAAGTGACACCTCATGATGCTCTTCGGCCATTTTTAATCCCATTTGCAGCACAACTACATTGTATTCCGCAGAAGGATGGATCAGGATTGCTCTGTAGTTTTTCCACATAATGCCTCTGATCTATATTTGATCTAAGCTCTCAACACCTGTTCCATCAGCTCCCAGAGGGGCATCCACGAGCAGAAGGGAACGGAAAAAAAAACACGTCCTAGCCCCCAAGGTGGAACAGGTGGGACTGCTGTTCAGAAGTCAAGCCGTGGAGGTTGGCCCACGTAGTTACAGTCCTGGCAGAACAGGGCGGAGGAGGTGGCAAACACTTTGCCATAGTCACGGGGGGGTCAGAGATGACATTTCAGAATGAAGATTCAGACACGTCTCTCTGCCTTTTCACACAAGTCTCTCTGCCTTCACACTTTGCGTGCTCTGAGATAACACATTAGCACTGCCTCTTCAGTAAAGCGCTAGCCTTGAAGTTAAATTTATTTTACTTGACTCTTAAGTAGAATTAACAGTTCAAATACTTGCTTCTCCACTCCCAGAGCAGAGGAAGAATCTCAGTAGGGAAGCAATTTCATCTGACCACAGAACCACCTTTCAGACTGTTCTGCATCCAATCTGGTTTTTAGACCTGGAGTCACTCCACAACTATTTGCCTCTGGTCCGTGTGTCATTTGTGTCCCACAACCTGCCCTTTTCTTAATCCTTCTCTCCATCAACATATTAATAACCCAAAGGTTAATACCATGGGCTTCAGCTCTTCCAAACTAATGTGGAATGTTCCATTTTATACTTTCTTCCTACATTTTAATTCTGGCAACTCTAAGAACAACAAAAGCATACTTTCTTCTTTAGCATGCTTAAAAAAACGTGTTAATAAATCATTCTTTCAAAGTTTGAGTAGGTAGTGATTCTCCTGCACTTACAGTTCATCTGTGTAATTCAAGCATGCTGATCGCTGATTCATTTCAGAAAGCATTTCAGTCATGTAAGATTAAACCATGAAGACAGACGCATCTTGGGTGTGATTTCTTAAAACAATGGGTACCTTATTTGAATTGCAAGGGCAGCATAACATGAAATAAAAGAAAACTATTCACAGCACTCTGCAATGTTAATGTCATATGTTTCAAAACAGGCGAGTTTGCCTGCAGACAAGTTTGCACTCTCATGATCACCTGCTGCACTAGGACAGGCACATCTCTTTCATTCTAGCTCCCACATTTGCAACAAACAAATTATTGTGCTGTTTTGTGTTTCCTTGCCATCCCTCCCACCTCAAAGTGGTTCTAAAGAGATAAAGACACAAAAGACATCACAACAAGAAATTACAGGCTAATTCATAGCCTCTCTGTCAACAAAGACGACCGTGCTTCTTCTGTTGTTCTGGAATTCGGCTCCCATGAGCCAAGATTTTTTTTTAGTACAGTTTCCTACCCAAATGTAACTCCCAGGTCTCAGATAGAAAGGTGATTACTGTGAAACCTCGAGGGAAGGTGTTATTATACAGGCTGCAAGCATTTAGAACAGCTAAATCAAGACAACACTATTACCAGCCCATGTCTGTACAGCAAATAAGTTAAAGCTCCCCAAACAATTTGACTGCTCTATCACACATGGTTCAACTGAAATAGGTCCTGCTCATCCGTTTGGTTTTTCTTCTTATCCTCTGGCTGTGACTTCGGTAGATTCTGGACTTTGCATCAACTGCTCCTCCCCAGGCTTTGCCAAGCTCGTGCTAAGAGTCCACTGCAGACTGGTACCATACAGCAATGGGCAGGTAACACAACCAGGTACTCATGACTCATCTCTGTTCTTGCTTGTATAAGGTCCTATTACTATTTTGGTCTAATTGGAGTTTCTTATTTGCAAAACAAACATGGGGCACAGATGTACCTTAATCCCACTGAGCTAATGACACCTTGTGAAGGAAGTCAAAATACAGATGTCTGTCACTTCAGCCACTCTGTAGGTATGTTTAAAACACCTTCCCTGACCTGAAAAATTTGACAGTACCTGTGGGAGACCTGTCCTCTGCCGAAGAGGTAGGAAGAGTGCAACAGATGGCTGAAGACCTCTGAAATGGCACCAAACATTGACTTTCACAACAGATTTACCAGCTGGTGTTACATGACTGGTAATAGCAGCTTTTAGGTGCTGTTTACAAAATTACTCTACTACCACTTAGGTGACTTCCAACCGCACAATGAACTATGACTTCACACAAGGCATTAACGTGGGACTTCATGACACCATCAATATGAAATTAGTGGCTGTCGAACCACGAAAAGACAGCGTTGGCCTGAAGCCACCACACTCTGTTGACTCCCTGCTGTAAAGTAATACACATTGCAAGGAGCTGAGCCACATTTTCTGCGGCCTCGTGAAAATTTTACTCTGAGTTGACAAGAACCTGATTAACCCAGGTGCTTAAAATTACTTTTCCAAAAGTGGCTAAGCCAACAACAGCTCCAACTTCAACTGAAAGCCCAGGTGAATTTGCAAATTACTTTCACCTTTCTTGCTCCAGAATTGCTCCTGTCTGTGACTGACACTGAGATTGATTAAGAGTGAACTAGGTATGTCTTTGGGGAAATGATGACTACGCAGCACAAAAAGAAGGACTGGTGTACATTTGACTCTGAAGTACTTTTCTCATTAGAAGATTTCAGAGTTTTGCACAGGAATCTTGTGCAAAATGCCTTATTTTCCCCTGCCTTTACATTGCTTTGCTTGAAAAAAGTTAACCAACTTTCCTGCTAACCAGGTTATCTTCCCATATCCTAATTAACAAGAAACACAGTTTCAACATGAGAGAAACATTAACACATCTCATGGTGGCATGAGAAAAAGCATGCATAACTGCTATAAAGGAGGGCAAATATAACAGCAATCCTCTACTGCTCTGGAGTGCTCATTTTACAGAAATCCCCACTGAGACAAAATCCCTATATGCATTCTGCCACGTTATTTAATGTTCCTATCCTGAAACCTCTGGGCATGCTAACAGCAAGACAGCTTGATAATGAATACTGAATGAACGCATGTGACTCGATCAATTTAGAAGGAAGATCTGAATCAGTTTTAAGTGCTTCTTGGGGCTTAGAACGAGAGCAGGACCGGATGCATAAGGCCAGACTTTCAGAGAGCAAAACGTCTAAAACTTCTGGTCTGCCACCAGCCTAGGTAAAAGTCAGGATAAAGAAGGATGCTATTGTATGGCAACAAACAATTACAGCTTGATCTGCTTGATCAAGGGAATTAGCTGAGTGGGTTACCTTGTCAGCATTTTCCAGTGACAACATTGCTAGACGCTCCTTTGGGTATTCCTCAGTAACGCAGAAGAACATTGCATTTTCCAGCCCTTTCAGGGTTTCCCTGCAGAAAGACAATGCTCTCTGCTACCTTTTATGCAACAGCGAACAAAGCAAACCTAGGCTTGGCCACTCACGGTTCTCCTGAATGAGTGTGTTTGCAGAATATTAGTCACAGAGCCAACACCTTTGCAGGTCAGCAAATCTTTGGGAAGGCTCACTTGGACTCCACCTCACTTTGAAAGAGGCATGAAAATGGCTGCAAAATAACAAAGGTGGTTTTGATAATCTAACGCTAATTATACAGGAGCATCTGCTCAAATAATGCCTTCCACTCGCTTAGTAAACAGAGACTAAAGAGTAATTATAACGTGCTCTTGCTTTTCTCTTTATGGGCCTGATCACATAGAGCTCCTCTCTGAGCAATTGTAGTAGGAAAAATCTCCTTACCCTGACAGACATGCCAGCATCTAGACAAAGGGAAATTCCTCTGAACGTTTCTCACATTAGCTGCTTAGGTTTTCTGAAAGTTTGTTAAGTCTCAAATGTGAACTCAAGCTTGGATATGTTTTTTTTTTTTTTTTTTTTTAATGTAGCACAGTTATTTTTTGTACTATAAAGTACTGCAGGTTTTACTGTAAGAATGAACATTTTTGCTCGGGAGAAGCGTAGGGACCAAAAATACATTTGTGAAGTACACTGGCAAAACAGACAAGATGCAAGAACTGTACTATCCACATCTATCCTTAGCCAGTATTTCCCATCTTTTGCTGTCACAAATAAAAATTTCACTTCCAAATCTGCTCATGAAGCATCCAAGGGGCTTCACCATGCCCCAAACCTCCTGCATAAAGAGAACCATGAGGGTACCAGTGCATTTACCTCTTACACGAAATACACAAACTCCCCCTGAAATCACCACGTTTATCATTTCTGATAGTTTGGGTGCAGATTACAAGAGCATAATTGCAATCCACCACTGCACTGCTTTGGATTTTTAGAGTACCCAGCAACCTGGCATAACAAACAGAGACATTCAAAGCAAGTGATCTAGCAAATGCTGAGAGAAACCCTATATCGTATGCTTACTGCGATGTCCTCCTGTAAACTCAAGCCTACTTTTTTGGGAACTGCTAATACCAGCAGGTCTGCCAAAAGCTTAGTCACCTGCTGACTGTACCCCTTGCCTCCCCCCCAAAAGGATGATTAAAACATTCTGTATGCAACATTATCCCAACATTAATCTGGTAGAATTTACAGAAATCCAGCTAATTTCTCAGCTGAGATGGCTGCAATGTAGTTTTCCCTAGGATAAATGACTGTCAGTTGGATTAAGAATTCCAGGATTTTCCTCGGTTCTAGCCTACAGACAAGTAGATAATTCTCTTCAGCTCCGAAAATTACCTCCCTGCTCTTTTAGCCCAGAAATCTATTAGCCAGGCATCGCTGGGTTAACAGTAGGGACAAGACAGCTCTACTCCCATTTCTGGGAAACACCATTAAATCAGACAGAATAGCAGCTTTGAGTGTTTCAAGAAGTACAGGAAATTTAAAAAACCAAACAAGTGCTTAATGCAAGAGGGTAAATTCAGTTAACTATGGCCATCACAGAGTAGCAAGTAGATACATTCCTCTGTGCCCAGTGCATATATGATGGCTGCCACAACTGAACATTACAGTCTGGTCTGTGTCTGGGGGGTAATGAGGAACAGTTACCCAACACCTCCTGGTCCAAGGATCCAACAGGAAAAGTGAAAAGAACCCTGCTGCCTCCAGACACGTCGGGTGCTGTGCATCACGAAGCTACAAGATCTACCTGATGGATCTACAAGCACAAAGGGTAAGCAAAAAGCAATCCTAAGTAGGAAGACGTTTGATATCGACATTTGCACAATTAGAAGGGTAACTTTGTCAACCTGTTAATTTAACCGTTCATGAGGCCACTTTGTGAATTGAATCAGGGAACTGATTTGGCTATAAAAATTATCTACGTGCTCTTTTCTCCTTCTCCTTTCTTTGTTAAAAACAGAACCTGATCTAATTCGCGTCCTTCCCACAAACACTTGAGCTTGTACCAGTAAGGGAGCAGCAAGCCACTACAGGAGGAATGGAGCAGCTGAAAATGCCTTTAGACAGCAGTGCTGTAGAGTGCTTTGTATTAGGAAACCATGACCTGAACCCTCCCGTTCAGGAATGCTGCCCCACGCTTGGCCAAAAGGCCATGGCTGACTGAGCCAAAATAATTTCTTTCCTTGTGAGTTCTCAAACCCTGCTAAACCCAGATAGGAGGAGGAAAAAGTGGATCAAAAATGAGAACATGAAAGAAGGTTCCTTCTCCTCCTGTAAATCAGAGGGCAGGACTTAAAAGCTGAAGGCCACTGTTTTGTTTGCTTAATATTTAATACCAGTAGACATTGCATTGGTATTGCAACTGACTTTTGTTTACTAAAATGTGACGACCACATAATAAACCCAGTTTTATTGCAGTTTCCAGCCTGCCTCAGTGAGGGGGTGGGGACAGAAATGTGATTTAGTTTCCGCAGCTCATCCACAGCTCAGCTCTGTCTGCCGAGTAGAGCAAGAAGGGAGCCAAGCAGCACTGTCCTGAATAGCTGACACTGGGAACTGGGCTGAAATCATTAAAACTCTATCAACACAGGATGAAACACATCAAGAAATGAGACAGAAGGAGAGAGAGGAAGAAATCTCTAACATAATGAGATGTTTATCTATAAAAAGTTGCCCACTTCAAAGCAGGAAGAGCTTCGACTCCTCGGTTAAAAAAAAAAAAAAAGCAGCTTTTAATTAAAAGATCAGTCAAAGATTTTCCACAGTCAAGCAGCCTCAAAGAAACTGTGCGTGGAGGAGGCAGGGAGTAATTTCTAAGTTGATTAGTCCATTCTTCAAACTCAACAAGGTTTTATGAAAGCAAAATTTCTCAAAAATAGATAAGGATTGTGGAAATACCTTCAACTCCTTAAAGAGCATTGCCTCTTCCCTTCTGACACCTCATCAGCACCAGCTTTTGCTCAGGAGAACAAGGAAAAATGTTATCAGAGCTGTGTGAACCTTTGAATGAAATACACAGTAAGCCCAGAACTGATGGACTGTGAGATGGATGCTCAGCTTCGGGTCAAACAAAGCCACTGCCATGTACTTAAAGAGGCCTGCAAACATAAAACGAAGTCTGTCTGTACGTATGTCTGCACACTGCTTTAGCCAGATAAAACACGCTGTCTTCTGCACACAACCTTCCATTGTATGAGGGTTTAAACACCTTTAGAGATTTACATCTTCTGCACCAATTTTCTGGAGCACTCTTTCCGTCCAAGAAATAGTATTTGCAGATAGAAATGAGTACGACACCGCTCTCTTATCCCAGCACCACAATAGCAGCATTATTGCTGACATTACATGGGAACAAGGCAGACACATTTCTGTCTGGTCATATTATGCTTTTCTTTTTGTTTTCTGAGAAAACAAGATTTTGACAATTCTGCCTAGAATAAAGAAAACTGGACTTCTGTTCCACAGGCTGCAGTTTACCAACCATTTTATAATGGCACCGACAGGACCACAGCAGATCCATCACAGTCACTCAGCTGGTGCTGTGAGTTCTTTCCCCAGCTGGGGAATACCAAACCCTGCAACGGCTGGTGTTCATGACAGCTCAGTCTCATCCCCATTTAGCAGCTACTAATTGTGACTAATGGAACTATCCTTGAGCTGGGTCTTTTCTGCACAAGCATGGAGAATTACCTTCACTTTATTTTAGATGTATGTAGTTTTTTTTTTTCCTATAAGAATAAATATTCAGATATGCTTTGGAAGGTCTTTCCCTTCCCTGTCTTGCAGAGAACTACGTTCCTGCCAACAAATTCATCATTATCCACACCCTTGTAAAACATCCTCTACAAAAGCGATTACATGAAGAATAATTATATGGTATTAGAAGAATTTCTACATCTTCATTATAAATGCTGCAATGTGAAAATGGCAAAAGACTTTTAGGATGTTAAAAACAGGGAAGAAGACCCCTCTAGATATAGAGAAGTCACCTTCACAGTTTAGTTCATGTTAATTTGTACAAGTTTACTTTGTACATATTAATTAAAACAGCTTTCTATCCTTAGCGTGTTAGGGGTCTTCTCCAGCCAGCTGGACACAAGACAGTTCAAACTGTAAGGGGCAGGATGAAAATATGCTCAGTCTCTTCCTCCTCTATGGCATTTCAAAAGCATTGCCTTGGTGCCTTCACATTTCCTTTACACACCCCTATCAGAACAGCCATAGGTCAGGATGGTTTGCACAGACCTATCTAAAGGTAAAAGGTGAGATGACCTTTTACCTATAAAGGGTAAATAAATCAAAACTAAAAGGCTGTCAGGGGATCACAGCATCTTACAGGCTCTTCTACTGAATTCAGGATGCCCACTGCATCCTGAGGCAGAAGCTGTGTGGGAGGGCTGTGCCCGCGAAGATTAAGTTTGCTCAATAACCATTTTAAATAGCCTTCACGTTTATTTCCAGATATCATCTTGATTTAGAAGAGGATCAGACCATGGAAAGCAACCAAATTCTTAAATTATAACCAATTACCATTCATCAAATTATGCGTGCAACTACTAGCTCACTGCAAGTCAAAAAGTAAAGCAAATTATTCTGAATATTGTTCACAGATCATGGCAAAGAAATGTGAAAGTAGGGGTAAGGATAAACTACAGTTCAGCAGGAGAAGAAAGAGGAGTCAGCCAACGTAAGTACAATATATATCAAACTACTAACTGAACCTTGTCCCTACAGCCCCTTTCCATAATTCAATAAATATGACTTCAGCGAAGTAACTGGTCAAATTCTTACTTGGTTCACTGGTGCCCTACTTGCACTGATCACCTTTAACAGCACCATAGTGTCCAGAGGGACAAGAATGAGGGGGAAATAACTCTTCCCACAAGATACTGACATGTTTACTTAGCCTCTAATACTTTTCCTAAGCAATTGAACAAATTCAGCTTCAAACAAAAACTAGGCAGTTCTCACAGCTTAGTAAAAAACAGAACATGTGTCCTTGGTTCAACACATCCCAACGCGTACTCAGAACCGAACCCTGCAAACTCATGTTAGCCTTATTTTTTCCCCAAGGAGATATTTTTCCATTCAAAAGCAAATTTGCCTCAAATAGCCTTGTATTTAAAATTTTGCTATTAATACATATATACAGCTTGGTAGTTGTGATTAAAAGGATGGAAAACTGCAGTTCTGCCGTCATTCTGTAGCCTGCAAGAATTGACTGCTGAGCGCAGATCATACAAGGACAGAGCGCTCTGAGAACACGCGATCCATAAGTATCGATGCTTATGGAAAAACATTACTGCTCCATGAAAAACAATAGATAGAACATTACAAGAGGTATTTGTGAACACAAGTTTACTTTAGATTATGGGAGAAAATAAGGTGATGCATGGAAAATCTCACAGCGTCTGTCATCAGAGATCTTCAACTTCATATAACCTTTAATTGTCACACTCAAATTCGCTTGGATACACAGTATGGAAAAGTATGAAAAAATAAAGGAAGTACCAAAGATTTGTCAGCCTGAAAGTGGCAGTCTGTTCGCACACAAATTAAGTCTTCTTCAGCAAATACTGTGCCAATGACATCAGACGGGTATTTGCTTCAGTGTGGCAATTTTGTGTTGTTCTGAAAGCTACATTCCCTGGGGGAAATCAGGAGATTTTATGAAAAATATATTAGCAAACTAGGGGAGGAATTGAAGAAGAAAAAAATGCTTTGTTTTGCGGAATTAACAGTAGAAGCTCCAAAACGCAGGCCTGCTTCGCCACGACCTCATGAATACCTGCAGGGCTCTGCAAGCTCTCAGTAGGAAGACCACGATGCAACCCTTGCTCAGATTTCTTTGGCTAGCTTTGTGATTTTAGGATCTCGAGGAGCCAAATATAACCTAAACAAAAAGGAAACTTAGCTTTTTCTCCAAGGCCAACATACTCCCTGCTCCCCTCGCCCTTTCCCCCACCGGAGCCCTGCAGCATTGCGTCCGAAGCACCGCACCACCACGGCCATCCGCTGCCTGTCTCTGAGGAGACAATTGCAGCACATTAACTAAACCAATAAAACAGTGACCAAGAAAATGAGCTTTTACCTTTACTATTACCCTAGATCTACTATTCACAGATTCTAGACCACCACCAGCACAGGGGCAGAAGCACAGACTGCAAAGCTCTGGCCATAGAGGCAAGCTGTCACTGACCAGCTCATCCAGAAAGGCTTCCCAACTGCAGCAGCAGCTCTCTGCTTCCCTCCAAGAATGGTTTTAATTTCCAACAGCACAAAAATCTAACACAGACCGAAATACATAAACCACATCCTGCTGCCTGCCATGCCCTAGAAGTGCTTTTTGTAAGAGCTTTGGTCCTGTCCCCAGAGCAAGCGCTCCCACTCAGCTCATCCTCCCAGCCACACCGACTGTCAGAGCAGCCCTCGCCTTAAGAAGGAGAACTTAATGAGCCTTCCACTAATTTAGCATTCATTGGCCTCTCATCTTGGGATCAGGGGATCTAGGAACGATGCCTTCCACTAATTTAGCATTCATTGGCCTCTCATCTTGGGATCAGGGGACCTCTGATTATCACTTAACTCTGCCTCAAACAGAATTTCAGAGGCAGCTAGTTAGTCATAGTCATGACTAAATTCCTCTAAGAGGTCCATCCAACTTGTGACATAGTCTCTTGGCTGTACTCGTTTCACTGGCCTACAGAGCAGAAAACACTACTGCTATTTGACATCTGTTTGTCAGTATTTCTGAAATGATTTAATAATGTCACCCCAGTCAAGTCACATCACAAGACTAATCAACAGAGCTGGCCCTAACTGGCCTTGGAAGAGAGACTTAAGTCAAGTAGAAATTACCCTCTGGGGGAAAATAAACTTCTTCAATGCCGGTTTAATCAGCAGTGTGTTACTGCTCCGAAGAATGAAAGCATTTGTAAAACTCTCGTGCAAGGATGACTTGTGGGAGGAAGAGGTGACTAACGAATTAAACTATCTGCTGGAGAGCAAACTGTGGTTTGCTGGCTCCGCTGGGAACAAAAGGTCTACGGCTCGCTGCCTGAGCTCGAGGAGGACATGACTTGCTGTCGGTATTTCCATGAAAGCTGTTGTGTGATTCATTAGCTTTGCTGGCTCCACTCTCCTCCCTCCCTTCCCCCCACGGCATCATTAAACTCATCTGTTCTCTGGAGCTCTCGCTTGGCAGAAATGGTGTGCTGACATATAACAGAGTTAAAAAGAGTGGTTCCCATGTTTAAAAGGAGAAAGGAAGAGAAACGGATGATGGAGACTAAAGGCAGCACCCAGAAAAGACAGGAATGCACTCCCATAAAAAGAAAATCAGAAATCATTAGAAATTATTTTTCTACAATACCCTCTATCTTGACAGAGTCTGTATGTTTTAGAGACTATGTACCCTACACTGAAGAATACCTTCCTCAAATGTGAAATGCAGCCACCCCTGAGCTAGGAGAAAACAGACATAAGAAAACAGATCAACACTGGCTTCGTGTATACACTGACATTTGATATCCTCATCCAAGCCATGTAAGCATGTTTTACAAATAAGCACAGATCCAAAAAAAAAGTCTAACCCTTGGATAACCCCACCCGTTACCTTGTTCCAACTAGAGAAGTTAACATTTCCCATTTGATTGCTCCTTTCAAAGTTTTTGTATGTATTGAGTCACTTTTTCCACCTCTTCCTGAAGATATTATTAATCGCCACATCACCTGCAGATGTTTAGTGGATAAACAAAGCCCCACCACCACGGAGTCAACCCCTGTCAAAGAATCTTAGCACTCCTGTTCAGAAGGACAGGCTGCCTCACCGCTTCCAGGCAAAGCAATGTTTGAAAGCCTTCTCTCAGTAAATACTCACACACTGGATAATGTGTACTGCTTCATACAACTCCCATGAAATGTTCCAACAACTTCACAGGTGCTCTGGCCTGTGTTTGTATATATTAATGGTTCCTTCAGCTCGAGGCAGCCAGTCTCAGAAGCAGAAAGCTATTTCTTCCGATGAAGTGCAGCAAGTAATTCACTATTGGTTTACATCTTTTTCTGTACAATTTTATAGGTGTTTTCATCTAAGTACTCAACATGGTTAACAAATTTGAATATTCAGAACGCTGAGCTATAGCAGGAAGAGTCACCACTTCCCCACTGTGCAAGTAGGAGAGTTTGGCAAACATGATGCAAACTTGGGTCACACAAACCAAACAGCATTCTTACAAATGATTCTAAAAATGGCTTAAACACATTTTAAATTACAAGTCAGGAAAAGCCTGTAGGACATAACAATCACAAGTAATCTCCTTGACACCTTTTCAGACACTCTTAGCGACAAGTAATGCAATGTAACGAGATACTTGGCTGTTAGAGAATCTCATAAACCTACTCAAAGCAGAACCATTAGACACAAGTAGTGGATTACTTTGCAAGAAACACGTAATGTATGTAACATTCATTTTCTGTCTTCACCCCTCCGCAATCCCTTCCTCATCTAACTTTTCCTTCAGATTCCCCTGTACAGACACGTCAGCTTCAAACGGCTCAGTTTGGGACCAGTGTTTTCTTTCCTGTTCCTTGGCAGCACTGACCAGCCCACCCAGAACTCGGGGTTATCACAGCTGTATCTGTTCTCCCTGACTCTTGGCTCTTAGCTGGGCAGTCAGGATCACCCACATGGGCACTGTCAGGCTCTGAACCTGTTGCTTCTGGACCCACCTTCTTTTATGCACAGTTTTTAAACTAAAATAAATCTTTGTTGTACAACTGCAGCCACGTTAGCCAAAAGCTTTGTGCGCCCACATCCTACTATTTGTATGTACACTCAACAGTAAAAGCTGCCAAAATGCATCATGCTCCCATAAGTATATGGAAATAAGTATTTTATTCGAGGTTACACGGATGCATTCAGGGTCAAACTTTTAAAGACTTCCGTGTCCAGCGATACCAAGAGAAGGAACAAATGTTTTAAAATCTGTCTCTGGTAACCCAAGATGATAAGTTTTGGGGTGGAAGAAATACAGATGAACCACGCAGTGTCTGTAAGATTTCCTGAAAAGAAACAAACGAGATGACTCTGAATATCATAAGGGGAAACCCAAGTCAAGACTTCACTGTAGTTAAAAATGAAGCACAAGTAAATACATCAATAAAGAGGCCCATTTCTGGGTCTTATTTTAGTTATTCTAAACGGACCAAATTTAGAATAACCACAATTATTCAAGAGTTACATATTTCTGACTAAGAGCTGAACTAAGCTCATCCAAGCAGAAACAAAGCCAAACACATACACTGTCCATCTACCACACTCAAACGATGCAAAAACTTGCTTTTCACTTACTTGTCAAAAATGAACACAAATACTACTTCAGATGTCACCACATTACCCTGACTTCCAATTCCTGAGCTCTCCCACACAACAAAGAGTCAGCAGTGATGATCCTGAAACTTTTTTCATAATTTAACCGAGTTTTGGGCACGTAGTTCAATACAAAATTCTCTCTCAGTATTCGTACCTTATGAACTGTGAGCACATATTAAAACAAGACTTGGTATAGCCTACACTTAAAACCTGAGAAGAGTTCTAAAAGTGTTTAATGCAGCAGAAATATAACCCTTTCCCCCTTCAAGGAATCACAGGACAAGATAAAACAAAGAATGAAAGATTTTCAAAATGCACAGGGGGTCTGTACACTCATTTATCATCTACGTTAATAACAATAAGCTGTTCAAATTCCTCCACTGGCCCTGAAAAATCACGGCCAGTTTTCCTAAATTCTGACTAGAAGTTAGCAGTGTATTCCCATTCATCTCCCCCTTAGTTTAAATCAGTATTATCCCTCCTCAAATGAAAGTAATGTGTTTAGTTTCAGCTGGACTTCTCTAGCTTGCAGTGGGATGACTGCAGATCCTGGGTTTGTACCAGCCATACTTCCTAGCCTGAACTTTAGGTTTCCCTTAGGGCAGCATTTCTACTGGTGACTGGATACTGGCAGCTTTTGTGCTCTTCGTTAGCCTGCTGATTAACATACTGCTAGAGAGTTCTCCACTACACCTAACTGCTGTTCCAGCACTCACAGGCAGATCTGTTACGAGAGATCCCAGAGCAGCAATGCAGTGGTGTCTGCCCCTTGCTTTTCCTCACAATAGTAGAGATCAGGTACATATATTTGCTTTTAAAACAACACCTATATATCTAAAAGCGATGAAGAATCCCCGATCAAGCTGTAACAACTTTAACAAAATTTTGTGAATGGAATTCCCATGGAAACACTAAGGTGCAAAGTGCCAGGAAACCCAAGTGATGCCAGCTTTCTGTATGTTAGAGCATTCTAAGCTCGAACAGAAACTAACCGCAGAGATCCGTGGGCCTACTGCTTTTCCTCACTCAGTATTAGAGGAGCAAGCAAATTAAACCAAAGGGCAGCCAAAACAGTACTTCAGCATAGGGAATGAATTACTGTCTTTTCCTAGCGAATCTTATAGACATCTGGCACAAAGGGAAGCAGATATACCTGACGCTAGCTCTTGGCTTGCTGTACAATCTGCTACTGTTTAACATGCAAAGCACTACACTTCTGAAAAGACAATGGTGGGAAGACTTCCACAAAGGCATCATTTTAAATTCTACCGCCTGGAAAATTTCAGGGCGCAGGCCACAAGCAATTGTAAAGGCTAACACACCGAGCTGCAGATCCTAGCAAGTTGCATGTACGTTACAAAATACGCTTTGGAACTTTTTAGCTGCATCATGCAGACTACGTGAAATAAAATCTGTCAGGCATCGAGGTCCCTCCCTTGTAGGCATTCCGTTCTGACCAGCAAAGGATTTCTTTCAGAAATTCCCTAAGGACGATGCTGTGAGCTCAGGTATGGAGCAGCAATGAATGCCATTCGCAAGGTAAACGGCTGTAATTTTACTAGCAGGCTTGAAGCCCTCAGCATTATCTCTGCCAACAGCCTCTTTTTCCGCTCGGTAGGACGCTGCAGTTAAGCCCCCCGAGAACAAAACCCCGAGCCCTGCGGTTACAGCCCCGAAAGCTGCAGGCAGCAGCCCCGGCATTTCGCAGGGGCTGGCCATGGCCAGGCAGCAGCCCGGCCCATACAGACCTTGGTCGTGCTCCTCGGCTCGCCCAGGCTGGTTGCCCATCTTCGGTCCCTGGCCAGCTCTTCCCCAGGCTCCTCTAGGATCCCAGCACCCGGCTCATGCTCTCGGAGGCAGACCTGCCTTTATCTGCTCGGAAGGTCTACGCTTCAGTCAACTTACAAAGGAAAAAAAAAAAAAAAAAAAAAAACCTCAGCTCCTTCCTAGTTCCTGGCACCAGGAACAGAGCCTGCTGCTCATGCTGGAGCAGCTGTGGCTCTCCCTCCTACCTCATTACAATATTATGCACTGAAGGCCGGCCTGTGCAGTTAATTAGCTGCCTGACTGCTGGAATAAAAGGAGGGGAGAAAGAGAGGCAGAGAAAAAGGGAGCTCGCTCGCAGAGAAAGAAAGAGCGACTCACCGAGCAGTGTAGGCCACTTAGAGGCAGCAGGAGCAAACTGCAGGCGGCTCAGGGAGGCACTGACTTCACCCAGCCCCTCTCCGGCCAAAAACCAAGCTCCACCACACACCTGAACTTGCCTTGGAAACTTAACAGGACTTCTGTGCCCCAGCACAGCCATATGAAGGGGACCCATGGCTGCAGAGGGGTCACTGGCTAGAGTGTTTTTTGAGGCATACACTGGTGAATTTCATCACAAATACAAACTAGGTAGCATATCTCTATCATCAGTATCTTTGATCACGCCTTGTAGTGCAAGGAGAGGTGCATGAGGCTGCTCAATCCCCAGGGACGGGCCAATTGCCCATCTTTCAAAGGAAGAACTCAAGATGTTCCTCGCTACCGGAGGAGCCATGACGTACATGGGAAGCAAGAACACAATGACTCCAGCAGTTTCCATTGCGTGGATAATTAACGCAGTCATCTTCTTCAAGTCTTGGTTTCAACAAGAGGGTTAAAAACAAATTAAAATAGCTCACTAATGTGTCTTAGGCTCAAACCAGACTGAAAATAAAGCATACAGAAATTAAGACAGCCTGTTGTGAATCCACAGTTTCAAATAAGAAAGGAGATTGTTCAGTAAGATAAAACCAGAATTTTTCTACTATTTCAGTGTAACAGGGCGAATTAGTTGTCAATCGTATTTTTTCATCATTCTTGCTCTGACACTTCATGGTTGAAGCTAAAAGCTTTCATACATTTGTCTATATTTGGATGATATTAAAGAAAACTCCTGTCTACTATATTTTATGACTTGTCAAGTACAAAATGCTTTGTTTAATGAATAAGTCATATAAGTTCTGTAAAAAAGGATGACTGATGATGCATTATTTTTCTAAAAGTCATCTCACAGTCTCTTAAACTTTGCATCCTATTAGGAGGTATTAAACACGCCACCAGTTTTCTCAAGGGTGCAGATCTAAACGTCCTCCAACCACTCTTGATATCTATCTCCAAGGCAAAGATTTTCTTCTATTACAGATTAAAGAGTAACTTCTGCTTTTCTTCAACAGGATTCTCCAGAAGAATTGCATTAGTCAGTATAACCTTGGGCTGATATATCCTGCCACTGACCATTTATTATTTTATCAGCGGCTTTCCACTTCTGTAACACAGAGGGAATAGGGTATCAGGCTCCCAGTATAGTGTGGGATACAGCGTGCAGCAATTATAAAACGTAATCATCAAGTCAGAGCAAACACACTTGAAATCTGAACAGAAGTGTCCCGACTGGAAGAACCAATCTGCTATATTTGACAACAGCATGAAACATGAGTCAGAAAATTCTGAAACCATGATAGGAAGAATTACGTCAGGCAAAAGACTGCAAGCCTAAGCCCATAGTGAAAGGTAGAGTGTGAGCTTTAAAATAAAGCTAGCCTGAGCAGAAACCACAGATGCCAAGATCACCATTTATGAAGCCTGAAACTGAAGGTAAAGAAAAAGGGATACGGCACACAACTTCCAGCATGGTTCATAGGTAATGAACTATGACAGACATATGGCTAAATCTTTAAGCAACCATTTATTATCTGAACATTTTTGCCTTTCTCCTCAGTAATAAAGGAATACAAAGAAGTGAATGAACAAACAATTTCATCACTATAATGTAGATGAGCTGGTTTCTTCCTAGGCACAAAGACTGACTCATCTTTTGCACCATCCACTTGTGGGACTGCCAAGCAAAATACACACAAACACGCCTTTTCTATACAGCAAGAATAGGAATGAATTACTCAAGGTGTGAAATACTCAGCTTTTTCAAATGACTAGTTAAATGACAGGACTTACTTGGCAGACATAACTCTCCTTGCATCCTGCTTGCACAGCAAGCAAGCATAACTGCTGAAAGTTCAAACCATAATCCATTGTCAAAAGAAGTGTGAAAGAGCTGCAGAGTATTCCCAAATTTCCAGCATCCAAGGAACTGACAGCCTGTTCACATGGCTAAGACCTAAAGAAGTTACAGATGCTGAGCAGGACGTCCAGAGGTTGGACCTTCTGGTCAAGACTGAACTAAACTGAACGGGCCTTAAGTATGTACAATGCTCATCAATGCCAGTGTTCACACCACCATGCTCTACTTCATTAACGCTGGAGACTTTACGAGCACTAATATTACTTATGAATCCATCTGAGATGTAGCTGTCAAACCTTCCCTTTTACTTGATAATATTAAAATCTAGTGTAAGCCACAAGCTGCTAAAAAAAAAAAAAAAAAAACAGTGAAAAAATAATAGAAGGAATGCCAAGCCCTCTCCCGATATGCATACTTGTTAGACCAGGCCAGCTTTGCATTCCTTTCCTTCCCTCCCTCCCATTCTCAAAGTGCAAACAGAATGGCACTCCGCCAAGGCAGTTTGGCTGTGATACGTTTAGGCCTAGAGACTGTGTGCTAGGGATCGTTTCTCTTCAAACCAGCTGAAGGAAAAGCTGATTATTAACCTAAGGCAGGTAGTCAACACCAGGTTGTGTTGACTTTGCTGAACAACTTCAGCAGAGAAGCCTGAAAATGAACACAAACCAAGAGATCCTTGATGCGTACTGTTCTAGGACTATCCAAGCATGATCTCTTTTCTGTTATCTCTAGCAAGGCTCTTGTGATCTTCACAGTTTGCTTAGAGCTGTAATGGATCTTCCCTGTATGCATTGGCTTGAGCCAATTAACTGTTAACAATTTAATGAGTCAAGTCATTACAGTCTAAGATTTTGCATTTCGGTATCCCTACCACACACTGAATCCTCTTAACTGGCTCAGGTCCTGGGGTTGTAAACATGTGCCAGTGGAGTCATTCTCAGGGAATATACAAAAGAGAGAAAAGCCTGTGTATTTCACAGCCTGCTGTAACAGAAAGTTGCCTGCAAAACATTAGGATGTTTTAATAAGGATTCAGTGCACTAAATGTAAATTGTGCAGTACATTAGGAGAGCAGCAAAAACGACAATGGAACATACTGCAGACTGCGCTGTCAGCACAAGTTAATTCTCACCTGTTTAATAATGCAGGATGACTGCAGACAGTCTGTGAATGTCTCTCAAAGAAGTTGTTATCCTTAACGGACTCAGGTATCAGAAATCCCAAGTCACGGTAATGAATTGCGCTCTCTCCATTCCTGGTTATAGAAGGCGGCTCATAACACACCCAGTGACAGAACAAAAGAATAATTATGCTAGTCAAGCCTCACATGCCACCTTTAGAACAGGAAGAGCATCAATCAGTAGATCTCCATAATTCAAGGAATCATGAGTCTGAGATCTTGAGCCAATAGTTATCAGAGTTTAATAACAAGACTCTGATTTTTTATTAAAGAACTAGTGAGCTCCTTCTGCCCTACTGGAATAAGTGCCTGTTCTCATTAAGATATCCTACCACAGTATTTATCAAAACAGAAAAAGAATCCTGAAGAACAGCCACATGAAGCAGTACCCATTCCAAGCAATGCCAAGATGTAGAATTGTCCATGGGCTACAGAAAAAAAAAAGAACAGAGATCAAAGAAACAGGGAAATTTAACACGGCAACAAATGTTGTACAGAAACTTTTTCCAGCAAATTATTTAGAGGTGAACAGATGCACTTGAGTGTGCAGGATATCATGAGGGAAAATTCATTGCAAGAAGAAATACGAGCAATTTGACAAATAGGAGACATCTAAGAAAACTGGAGATTTCAGCCCTTCTCTACGCAGTGCACATATTGTAACATATCCTAGGTATAGTTTCTGTACTTGTAAATGTGAGGAGCTAGCTCCTTGGCCAGCATCATCTTTTAAACCTTCATTGTAGGAAGTATGAAACAGTGATATTCTGAATTTTTCAAACTACTTACACAGTAGAGGCATGCAGAGTGAACAAAAAAACTCCTCAAAAGACTGTAAAATACAAATCAATCAGATGCCATAAATTGAATGTGGAATGCCGAATTTGATCTACCTCAATTCTGGCCCTTTACATTTACAGGTTAGTGGGTAAAATCTCCTAAAAAGGTGCTGAAACTTTGCCTGATTACTTCCTACTTAGGGAAATCACAGATAATGTTTTGTAACATGAGAGGTTAAGGCTCAGATTCACAGTTGCACCAACACCTTACAACCAACCATGCAGATGTGGATGTCAGTATGTGTATGCAGCTACATGTGGAGCTATGGATGCAAATGCAGACATATTTTTACATTGCATGCTAAATTCCTGCAGTACTTCTTGCCTATTTGACTGACATCTTGGCTAAGCATCCCTCCCCTTCCCCCCTCGCGTCCTCCTTTCCTTTTTACATCACTTCTTCATTTCTGGAGCTAAAAATCTCTCTTGATATAAAAGAAGAATTATGCAAAAGCTGTCTCTTGTACATGGAAAGGGTAGCAAAATGCAACCAGCTTTCCAGAAGAAGCTTCAAAGCATATTTACTGTTCCTGGGAAAGCCCAGATGAGATCAGTCATTTGGTTTCTGGTGAAGCTTTGTGGAACAGAATGCACCAGTCTCATTAATGTCTCTCACACTTGTCTGTATCTTTCACAGAAATGAGACAGTAACGAGGCTGAATGCAACGCCCAGCAATCCTCTACAAACCTACAGTAGTCCTTTGATCTGTCACAGATCACAAAAAGCAGACCCTGTCAAAAACTGATGTATGGGGGAGTAGAAAGGTCCCAAGGTCAACAGAGGGCTGTCCTTCAAAAGAAATCACTTTCCTTTTTCCCCCATTTTAATTGGGGTCTGTTAGCATCTTATGAAGAATTAAAACTGTCAATTAGATTTTGCATTGAATTTTTTAAAAAAGCATTTATTAAGATAAATACTTTTGCTTGATTTTTTTTGACCACATAGAAAAGGCTTTAGTCTGGATTAGCTTCAACCAAATCTAAAGAATTATCCCACAATGGAAAAATGACAAACACTGGCCAAGGAGACAAGTAGCAGAAAGAAAGGCAGTAATATTGATGGATTCCATGTATTATTCTCATGTGGGAACCTTGAGATGACAACTCTATAAATGCGCAGAAAGCTCTGAAATGTCTAGGCTGCAACATTTTCAATTTTGATGGGAAAGAAACATACCTAATGTGCAATACCATACACCATTGTCCCTTCTAAAATCAACCATGATTGACTTTTTCTTGTCCAAGTTTCCCAAGTGACTGAACTTTCCCAGCACAAATGCCAAACCTGGCAGCAGCCAGTTATCCTCGCTTAGTTAAAGGCTCTCTTTTTTGAATACCATCACTACCACCACAGAAAAGCTACAAGCAACTACGTTCTACGGGGAAACCAAGACTTTTCTTTTTACATAAACTGCAGGACAAACAATGACAGACTAATGGTAAGTGTTCTCCTAGACCCAGGAAGGAATTGAAGACACAGTGACCGTATTTAGCCACTGGCACATCAACTCTGACAGCTCAGCAGCGATATGAATGACAATTTACAGAAAAAAAATAGAAATAAATTAAGAGTTGAGGCTTTCCTTATTTGAAGTGAACACTCATTAAACCAACCAACCAGTCCTCTGACAGAATATGTTCCCTGGCTCATTCTGGAGCCTTCACCGATTAGACCAAATTTCTTAGTATTTTCCTTCTACTGCTCAGTTTCCTGGCATTATCAGCATGCTTCGTACAGCTTCATTTCTTATGCTGGCAATGTTCATTTCTAGGATTAGTGGGTTTTGTCCAGGTAACCTGCAGTTCAGATTCTCAACACAAGATGATTAGGAGATAATTGAAACTCTTCATATCTTTAGAGTTTGCCTTCCCTCTATTTCCCTATTGACACCGTCTCCAGCCATTAATATTAATCACCCCGCAGGCCTGCACAGAAAGCAACACACTTTTCTTGTTGCTTTGGCTGTCAAAGCATGCCAAATATTGATTTTCCCATTTAAGCATAAATATAAATAGCCATTTCTGATGGGGTACAGGATGCCACAGAAGGCCAGCTCTAACATTGCCGGCTGGCATCTTGGCTTCTCCTGGCCTCCACCCCACTCTCACTGCAAGATGATGAAGTGGATGTCTGCTAACACAGACTGAGCTTTAGAGAGATCCTGAGCTTTTCCATAAAACGCTAAGGATCTCTAGAAATAGTAAGTTAGATGATTATAACATCATCATTGATGATTTCCTACTGTTTCTAAGGCAAATTAAGTAGTTCTATATCGATTTAGGCTTTACATAGGATTAAAGAAATAGGCTGATGAAGCAGCCTGGGAAAACAAGCACAGCTATCTGCTATTTACATTTCAAGGATAAGTAATACTTCATGTTGCAGCTGATATAAAAATCAATGCAGTTCTGTGAAATGGGGATGCTTTCATACTACCCATTCACAGCACTGCCCAGTCACAATTCCTGGTTCTTGCTCTTTTCTAATGTCCAGAATACACAAGCACAAGACTTTTTCCCCAGTTGTTGAACCTGACAGATAATAGCTGCTGGCACTGAAATAACAGCAAGGAAGCATATGAACATGATTAAACTAGACAGCCTTAAGGGAAATCTTCAGAAAGTGCTTGAATCGGGAATTCGTGAGGAGTGAAAGAGAACTGACGGACAGGATTTGGAATGACTTCTAGGATCTATTGAGCAAGTGACTTCACCTTTCTGAATGTCAAATTCTCTATTTGCATGCCAGTACTACCATGCAACGCTCTTCACAAAAAGTAAATGACCATATAAGAAGCTTTGAAATTCTCTGGGAAATAGCAGAATTTACAGTTATTTGGCTTACAAACCTTGAAGGTTCAGAACCTGAAAAATCACCAATTGCCTGTAGTCCTGAAACTAAAGGAGAAGAAAGTCCTAGTTACTTGTGGAGATACAGATTCCTATATTTAAACATTTTAAAACAATTTATAGCTTCATAGATTGGATGGCTTTACAAGTACATGCATTAAAATAAACATTTTCCAAGATTAGCAATCTCTTCCTTTTCTTCCTCCTGTTCTGCAATTTTTCCAGTTCTTTCCTCTCCTGACACATTAAAAGCAATGCAAGAGCCCTGTAAGTGTGCTTTTTAACATAAAGACAAATTGATATCTCAGGGCATTGTATTGCCAGATATAACACTGTGGATAAGGAAGCTAAATCCAAGACATTTCTCCCTGCCTGTCATTTCCCATTACTTGGGGGTTTCAAAACTGCCAAGCAGTGACAAAGCCAAACATCACAGCAGAGAACCCCCAGCCAGAATCCTTCTCCAGTTCTTTTTACTCAACTCCACTTGCCAAGAACGGAGACATGAGAGTGGCCTCATCTTCCTTTAAGTTGCTTATGATTTACTGCGTTAGCTTCCAACGAGGCAGACAAGGGTAGCACATGTCAGCAAAAGGCAAGAATGAATAAGTTAAACTGCAGCAAGGGCAGCATACAAACAACCCTATTTAAACAAGCAATCTTGGTGTCAATTATTTATTATCTGCAGCATTTGGAACGCGGGCTATTGCTCAAGGTCACACAAATACCAGACAGTCACACCCAAAGAAGAAAGAAACCTAAGCAATTCTTTTTTAATTTTAGTTGCCATACCTGATTTTTTTTTCTCTTACACAATACTGAAATTGTGTAAGAATACTGAAGTACCACCAGAACATACCTGGAACTTGTATAATATCCTTTCAGTAAACTAATCAAATCATTCACTTGAATAACAAAGAAAGCCCAACCTAAAAAACACCACGTCTGCATTTTAAGACATTAAAGGAAAATGCAGAACTGATGAAGGCAGTCAAAGAAGCCAGAGAAAGTGGTTTCAGAACAAAATTAAGATTTACTCAGTTGGCTGTGTACACAAACATCTGCATTTCCCAACTACAGGAACATTCCTACTTGGGTCAGTTCCACAGTCAGTTAGCATTGCAGTGCAGTCTTGATCACAATCAGATTATTTGGGATTCTGTTTCAGTGAAGAATAGCAGCTGAAACTCTCTCTTTCTACTTATGTTTCCAGGAACATGTTCTGTCCTCTGTCATATTTGATTTTCAAGTTTTCTCTAAGCAATAATATATTGTATGGAAAAAAATACCAATATACATTTTGTAACAGTGAGACCATCTAGAATTAGCACTCAGCCTTGTAACCTTGCTCATTGTATCTAGCACCTTTTACTGACCATGATAGTGACAAATATCCTCAGAGTCTGCCTACATTTCCAAGCACCCTTTTGGACTTTGGAACCACTATGAAAATTAAGATATGCAAGATAAAGCTCTTTTTGTACATACCCCCGTGGATAGCCCCTGTAAGATCTGGGCCAGTTCCCTCTAGGCCAAACAAGAATTTAGAGAGAGGTAGCACGTGTATTCTTCGTGTTTATCTGTGCAATATACATAGCTCCATACTCAGACTCTTTTTGCTCAGGACTAATATTCTCATTCATATTTCTACAAATGTTGCTGCAGAGCAACGTATGAGGTCAGTTCTAACGACACAATTTAAACTGAGAAAACAATACCCTGGTGTAACTTGACCTCCATAAACCATTTTACCATTTGTGTTTACAGCGGTCATCATCATAAATCTTATCCCTCCCCCACCCCGTTATTATCCACACATGCAGAAGGGGGCTCTCTATTCCAGTGCTGGTATTTGTGTATCTGACATATGTCTTCTATTCCGTACTCCCTGCAGTGCTGTCTCCTTGGCTGTATTCCCGGGATCCTATGCTGCATCATCTGTGCAGGTTTTCTTCTCCCCTTGTTACTCCTCCCATGCCTCTTTAGCTAGCATCTTGTCTCTTTATTGGCTGGCAAATCTCATACATCTTTGGATGTGAGTAGTCACTATTAAATTTGAGGATTTACACGCCGATTAACTGCAGAGCAGGATCTGTCTTTGGGTTCCTATAAAATGCTCTTTAGGGGGTAGAGGGAAGTATATAAATATTCCCCCTCCCCCCAAGAAATCCTTTTCTGTTTAGTTTCATTGTTCTGTTACACAGCCAAACCCTGCAGAGGCTGTGACAAATAGGGAGGTCACGATCAAATTTAATAACATCTCACATTCCCCTGGAAATGCCACCAGGGAGCAGACAAAGGCAAGCATTTGCTGAGCTCCTGGGGGAGAGAAGAGTATTTGCACTGAAGTCCTTGGTATGCAGATGGTGTCGCTGCCTCTAGAAACAGGCTTAGATTTGAAACCAATAGGCACAAGCTGATAGGAATAACACTGAGGGAGAGAGCGTGCCACGACACAGCTCAGGAGGACAAGCTATACATCAAGCGCTGTTTTTTTTTTAGTTTTGCATCTCTGCTGTGAAGATTGCTAACTTCTCTGCTCAATCAGTAGAGGGAGAGCAGAGAATTCTACAGATGTGGCTGGAAATAATAATAATAATAATTTTTAAAAATCGCTGAATAAATATAAAAACCCTTTAACTGGCCGCGTTGCTTTGCAAGCAGGGAGCTGCGCCCCCGGTGGGAGCACACGGGACGAGGGCACCCCCGTGTGGCCGCTCGGGGCTCGGCCTCCCCCTGCTTCTCACCGAGCTGGGGCTGGAGGATGCTCGGAAAGGCGAGGCTGCAAGGCTCAGTAGGTCCCATCGGCACGCTGAGTATTGCAGGGGGATGGTAGAGCTGTCACCACCTTGTAGCACAAGGGAAGCTCACCAGGTTCGTGGCAGGCCAAGCAGTTTCACATAGAGCAGCCACTGGTCCAGGATCTTTGTACCTACCTGTGCTGGGCTTCAGCCGGCTCTCAGCAAGCTCAGAAATGGCTCCGGTTGTAATGGTCTTCTTCAGTCTAGAGACTCCAGAAGCTGCTGTCACCCCTGGTTTTGTAAGCATATCATCGCTGCTCGCCCTCTTCAGCTGCAGGAAAGAGATGTTATAAGCAACCAGAAGATTAAAATATTGGCTGTTCCCATCAAGCTGTTCAAGAGGCCAGGTCCCCGGGAGAAAAGGACTGTTTCTGTAAAGTAACCCAATGGAAATATTGCTTTGATAACACTACTAAATAATTTAATTAATTTTGTATTATTTGTATTGCTTTCCAGATTTTTATGAAGTGGGTTATGAGACTACTGTTCCAATAACAAAGAAGAAAACCAGGAAAGACTGTTTAAATTAGCAAGTAACTGAGCTGGTGGGAGAAAATAGCTTACAGTAGCAGACTACTGGGTACCTCCAGCTTCTCAGACACTGCCCCAAATAGCAGTCATCATATTTCCTCACTGGTTTACGTTTACTGAAGTAATTAGGCTTCTGCATCTAAGTGCCAGCTGCAGAGCCTGACACACAGAACAGGTCAAAGCTCCAAATAACTGGCCCCACACTTAATCTGTCTGTCAAAAAAAGGATCCTAACAGGATCCTCCTGGCTTTTGTCTCGCCATTCAGGATCATTCACTTTTGCTCCAGTGGTGACCTCAGACTCTTAAGAGAGGCATCTGAGCTATTCCAATAACTGCCATTTTCTTCCTGTGTTTCTCCCAAACAGGAGTCACCAAACTTTCTGGCAACATAAACAGGATTTTTATTATTATTTTTTTTAACATGAACAAAGAACATGCTAGAAACTGAGCCAAAACCCCAAAATAACTTAGCTGAGAAGCTCAGGCTGCCACAGTAATATGAAGCAGCCACTATAAGATCTAGCACCATTACAAATTGGAAATCCTTTATCTTAAACATGACATAATTTCAGCTACTTGAGCTCCTTGTTTATGGAAAAGCAGTGAACAAAGCTGGCCAACAATAGCGTGATGGGGCCTAATGCTATTGGTACTGCGAGGGACTGTAGGACTCAGTACAAGAGAAACCAGAAATCTGTTCACAAGAAAGCATTCTGTTATGTGGCCACCAAGGAAATCATTCACAGCAAAGAAAAGCATTGTTCTTCGGGACAGATGAAATGTAGAGTTCTGAAGATTAATAATAATACATTTCATAAGCTTGGAAGAAGGGGAACTATTTGCTTTACTTGTTGTTTAATAGTACGTGTCATAAAAAAATATTAGATATCACTAATTTACTGGTAAGCCTTATTGTACATGAGAAAACAATGGGCCATTGTTGCTGTGCTGTTGTTTTGGGGAGGGGGATTTGCTTTTAAAGCAAGTTTACTCTAAATGCATACTGAAAACCATGTAAGTCAAGCACGATGAACTTAAGATCCAAGGAGAAACACTTAAATGATGTTGCTTCAACAAGCAGAAGTAGCATTTTATCTCAGAACTTTTGGTCAGCTGCTTCCCCATTTGTGGGAATCTCCGTAACGGCCTCTGTACCTCTAATAACAAATTCTAAATAATTTCAAGAGAAATATTTTAAGCTTTTTAAAAGACCAAAGCTCTAGATCCTCCTTGGAACAGTATTTTTCTACCTTTTTTCATTTTTTCTTCACCTAAACTATTTTCACAAATCAAACGCCTTCCTTAGAAGGTGTCCAGGGACACCAAGGGAGCCCATGAACCACAGGCTGAAACCACTCCTTAGGTTAAATGAAAATGAATGCAAAGCGGAGCTCTCTCTGTTTAGAAGTTCCTAAATATAAAATCTTTAAGCAAAATGAAATCTCTCTCAACTCCAATTCCTTCTCCCTTTCATCTCTTCCTCTTACTCAGAGTCTGTGGTTTCCTGGACCCCGTGAGCATGCAAGTTTCAAAAGCTGGTGTTGATCTACTCCAGGAAACCAAACATCTAACGTTTTGCTTTCTGGCACAGGTTTTGTCAGCTCCCTCCTACTAGCAGAAAGAAACAGTCTAAACTTTCTGACATGTAGAAACCCCTGCAAACTATCTGAAGTAACTTACTCAATGCACCCTCTTTTAACAGCAGCAACTGTACTGCCTTTTTCTGTTTCTTTGGGGAAACTACATTGATCATCTTGCATTTGCAAATGTTCAGCAATTTGAAAAACATTATCTGTAATTTGGAAGAAAATCCTCGACATTTAACACCAGACACTAATCAACCACATCAGATTTCCTGCTTAGTCTCTTCAGTAGCATTCCTTCAGAGATGCTTGCCTCAGCTATTACACAAATACTCCAATGACACAACTTGCCTGGAGACTAAAACACCCTATCGATAAGATGCTTGGGGCATCTAGGGGTCTACGAAGCAAGATAAGGAAATTAATCCTTCACATGAGTGGCTGTGAAGATCAGTGATGCTTAGATCTCCCGTTGATTGAGGTGCAGTACCATGTTATATATAGTTTGCTAAACTTGACTATCGGAAACAGTTATAACCAGGAAGCCCTGGGCTCTTTTCATCACTGTCATCTTGCTCTGTATTTGGGCCACAAGGTTATTTTTGTTTGCTAATTATGAAAGTACAAATGCAGTGGCATTTCAGGTGCATTATTGTTTTCTTATATAGCAACAAACTTCAGGCAAAGTAGGGTTATTCTGAAAAATACCTATGAGGAACGATAGATATCAAAAAATGCTTGTGTGCCATTGTGACTGACACATTTTGTTAATATATTTTGCCTTGAAGAAAGCGGTTAGTACCTTGCTGAGCCGAGATTCAAAGGCCAGTGAAGTCGAGGACTTGGATGTCTTCATTCCTGTTGAGGTGGTGGTGGAAAGCGACTTTCCTCTGTCAACCCCATGACTCGGTTGCCTTGCCACTGCATTCCAAGGCCTGGCAGTACTCTTCATTTTTTTTTCCCCCCAAATAACTTAGTTTACAGCCCCTAAAAAAAAAAAAAAAAATGGAAAAAAGAAGGTTTTATATAAACTGAAATATAAAAAGAGAAGCAGAGATATTTAACACATTTAAAGGGCTGAAGAGGACAGGTCAAGCTTTATTCCTTCTCTTATAAAAATAAAAACTCCACTTACTCAGCCCAGAAAATCCTTCAGAGCAGGCTGCAGCCACTTAGATTTTTAATGTTGGCTGGTAACATGAAACAACACAGAAGGAACAGTGATTTTTGTTTGCACTGTGCAAGCCAGAAACCTGTCAGCCACAGAACACCTACAAATGCTGAAGCACAACAGAAGAGAAACTGAGGACACTGACATGCAGAAATCCACAGCAACTGACGACAGCTGTGGCATAAAAAGAAAACTATTTCTCTTACTATTAGATTTAGCATCTAATAATCACTTCAAGAAAGTCACGAGAAACAAGTTTCCTCGGTTGTGCAAAGAATATCTTTAACTTGGAGTCATCCAGAGAAGCAGTTGATGTTGCCACAATGATTAAAAAGATGTTTCATAATACCAAGATTTACAAAACCTGGTAAAAATACCAACTTCCTTGCAAACAGAAAAAAATAAAATAAAAATCAACACACAACCAAAACCAGATCCACTATTCCTTAGAGATAGGCTTCTGCAAGAGAGAAATCCTGCCAGGAATCAGCAAATAGAAGTCAATTTCTTTTTTTGGATATAGATGAATAAATTTAATCTGCCAGCAAGAACAACGAGCGTTTCTCTCAGTAAGCAGACCGCTGCCAATTAAATAGCTAGCTCAACTCTCGTAGATCTAAATATGTGCACTTTCAGCCAGCCATCGCCCAATCCAAACCAGAAGCAGAATAAAATAATTATATTTAAAATCCCACAAGCCTGCTGGGCTGCACGTTGGAGGGAGGGGAGATTGCCTGGTATCTTGTCACTTCCCCCCCTTCGGCATGAGCAACATTAGTCTTCTGCAGCTTCAATTTCTAAAATAGACACAGGATGTATTTGCACACCAGTTTTGCGTAGGCAGAAGCTAGCTTGCATCTTTCTGAGCTGAACAGGTACCCAAGATCTACAGAGAGATCAATATCTAGAGTCTCAGCGAGGGGAAAGCACCCAGTAAGCAGTATGCTGGTTATCATGTAGGAGTCCAGCTGGGCTGGTGTGAGCTCAGACAGCAACCCTCCGGGAGAGATACCAAAATATTTCTCCCTCGCTGAGCCAGTAGAAGGGGTCAGATCACGTCCCGTATCACACAATTTGCTCTGTGCGTTATTTCACGTTCACAAACAGGAACACTCACTGGGCACAGGGAAGAGAAACCACTTTGGGGCCAAGTCATGCTGGGCACTGACAGCACCGTCCCGGTGCCACGACGGGCTGCTTCAGGAGCGTTTTGCAGCACAGAGGCAGCAGGACATGCCAAGTGCTCTGCCACTGTCCACAGAGAACAAAGCTAGTGACTGGCAGGTCCTGCTGATCCTCACTGCCTCTTGCAGGGAAGGCTGCCTACTTTCTGCACAGCTCTAACCTGCCAGCTCCTACATACAGAAATAAAAAAGTTAGTAGCACGAACTAGTCACTCCTGCATTACAATTCTTAACGCAGGCAGCACGGAGCCATCATCGATCCCATCAGAGGTGAGAGCAGCACTGCCTTTGTCGATGGTGATGCTGATGGCTTGGCTCCTTTTATTTTTTTAAAGCCTGGACAGATCTGTAAGCTGTACTACAGCAGAAAATGTTTAGCATTCTCGGAGTTCATGATCTACCTTAACAAGCTTTGGTGCTTTGCACATATTTAATAAGCCATTTTATAATGAGCACGCCATTCACTGTATTTATATGGGTGAACAAGCAATTACACATGCAAACTATCTTCCTGATTAATCTCCAAATTATGCAGATTTGGGGTTTTGTAGAGCCAGTGGTTGCACATACCCTCTGGATTTCTTCATAACTATCTCATACTTTCCTGCCTTAAGCTGCACAGATGCTTTCTTGATATCCAAACGAATTTAATTTTGAGTCACTCGTGGCATTTCAAGCTGCAGTGGAGTGATATGCTCATTAGGCCACGAAGCTGGAAGTGAAAGGAGGAGGTACTAAAAAAAAAAAAAAAAGGCAACAAAAACCACACACAAGAAACCCAGCCAGTAGCCTGAAGCAAACTAGCTTTTTCATGTAATGATAGCTGAATTGTGCCATGTGGATTTAATAGTATCGCACCACATCAAGCAGATAAAACTAAAATTGAGAAGAGGACATTTGGATTTGGTTTTCCACGTATTTATATGGGACTCATCATCTATAAAATATGGAGGCAATGCTTCTGATGTCATTGGCTACCCTGAACCTGTGCTGCAGATAAAAAGGTTTCAGTCTCTGAAGTAGAATCCCAACACTTTCCACAAGCCTTACTTCAAAGAATAAAGCCGAGTTTCACACATATTAAGCTGCTCTCATTCCTAGACAGGTGACACACATTTATTAGAGGTACTGCTTTGGGAGCAGTACAAAATAAACTACTTTCCAAAAAAGAAAAAAAAAATAATCCTACTGTGCTTTGATGAGAGCAGGAAATACATTCTAAGAGTCAACCTCTGCTTTTTCTACCCTCAAAATTCAATTTATTGCACTACAAAAAAAATAAATCAAAAAGGTTTTGTGGATGTTACAAGCAGTTGGAGCAATGGGAAACCCCAGAAGGTCAGTATCATGCAATGGCTCAGTAGGAAGGATAAATGTGCTGAAAAAAATGTGCAAGGACAGAGTGCTACTAATATAAACTACTAATATATCCCAGTACCTAACAAAGGCAGCCAGTAAAGGACACCTGAAAGCACCCTTCCGTCCCAAATCTTAAGCTGGGCAGTCTTCGCATTGCTCAGTGGCAGCCTCTGCTTCCTGATGTGGTTTTCAGGGTGAGGTTGGTAGCAGCAGCTTATGCAGGCCGTTCCTTCTGAGCTGCAGAAATGACTTTGAAAGCAGCTGATCATTGTCAACTGTATCATCATAAACTAGCCCTGAGTGAGAGCTTGGAAAGGGGATCACCACTGACTTCCCATCACAGCTGAATGAATCCTGAACAATTGTCCCTTCCACAAGTCAGGGCAAACACAGTGCTTGTGCATGTATTTGTATTGGAACCACTGCAACAAAGGCAATTTTCGATACCCTTTGTGACCCCCACCTTCCAAGCCGTGTGCATCTGCGGAACTGCCCACAGGTAACAGCTCCCAGTTAGCTTAGAATGCATTGATAGAGGCAAGGCTGCTGTGTTTTAAATAAATAACAGCAGTCCCCATTCAGAAGAACCCCAGAGAGATTATGACATGATCTCTAGGCTACCCACAAAGAAACCTGAAAAAGAGAACAGCAGCAAGAAAAAAGCAGCTTTACACAAGGGATGCAGCCAAGTTACTTCTGCAAATACAAAGCCAAAATCACTACTTTTACACCAACTACGTCTCAGTACGTTTCAGATGAGACATGTTTCTGCTCACTTTCCTGGAGGATGACTCTCCAAGCAAACTCTGGAGCTCTGCAATTTCAATTCTCATTTCTTTCTTAGCGTTTTACAGGGACTAGTGGCCACAATCAAACCCGTGTCATACACTCTGCTTAAAGACGTGCTCAGAAAATGGGTGGAAGCTGGAGATAAGCAGCAGTGCCATGTTGAAGTAAGTGGGGGTTCGTGCCAGGGCCATGTTGCTTCAGAGCAGCAAAGTCAGTTCCATCACCAGTAATTTTCAGAATAAGAGTGCAGGTGTTTTGTTTGAAATAAATCTTTTGTATTCAAAACTGCTGGTGTCTGAGTGCCCCTCTCCTCCAAAACAGGTGCTGCAAATGAAATAATTGAAGGGTTCATAAAAATGGAAAGCTGGTCCTGACAGAGCCTTTGCTCTCGGTAATCCTCAGAATTCCCTGCAGGCATCAGGCTTTGAAAATTCAGGCCATAATATATAGCTCATCCTTTCTCACTTGTATTTTTAAAAGGTTTTTGGCAATTTTTGATGTGGACTGTTTTGGCAGTTGTCAGAAGTCTTGCAGTGGAAAGACGGTCCATTTTACTTCAAATTTTATTGTTTTATTAAAGATGGAAAACCTAGACATCTGTTATTAGTCAGTCCACATGAATATATTAATAAAGGCCTGAGAACCAGCCTGGAATATTTCCCATTTTACGGCTAGAAAAACTGGATTAAGAATTTATCCTGACTCTTGCAGCAGGCAGCATCAGCAGAAACAACCTAGGTCTCTTGGATCTCAAGGCTTGGCTATCCATCAAAGGAGTAACTCACCAGCCTCGTAGAACAAACTAGGGAACACTCTGCTGGCCGCCAAATGCTGCTTTACTCCCAATAACTAGAAAAAGAATGGATAGGTTGAACTGAGTGATGACAAGCAGTATTATTTTACGGCCAAGAAAGCTAGCAGTTACACTAGTGAGTAAACGAAATTCATTAACATCTGCAGAAATTAATTTACACAGGAAAATCCCTTAGAGGGATGGGAGTAGGCAGGTTTTTTCTGTACCCCTCGTATTTAAAGAATTTGGGTTTTGGTGATCGTGTTTGTGTGTGATGCTACCCAACAGGACAGTCAAATTGGAGCAGAGCCATTCAAGTTGCTGTGGCAAAGCCAATGAAAAAAAGATTTATGAGCATCCCTTACTAGATCTGGAAAGTAACATACAGGTGGCAGGTTCACTGAGACCTGTGAATGCCCAGCGCTTCTGACAAAGGAGGTTGGAGGCACCAACTCTGCAGGCCGGGCTCTCCAAGGACAGACATCCGTGACTTCGCTGGGTTAAAAACCCCAATCCCCGGTGCCATCTCCCGCTAATTCTGCTACTTTTATTACATCAAAAAGTCAGACTAGTCCAGGACCTTTCTTACAAATTCTCATGAAATCAAAACAAAATTCTCTTCCTTCCTTTCTCTCTCTTTTTTTTTTTCTTTCCCATGTGAGACTTGCATCATGCTTCCACTGTCTTCCTCCTGACCTGATCAAGCTCTTTTCAGACAAACTACCGACCAGAACAGGAACACCCAGCAGGTTCAGGAAGCTGTACAGCCTTTCCTAGCAGCCAGCTGGAAGCTCTGTGGCAGGACAGCCACTGATGCTAAGACAGGATGCCTTTCTGCCTTTCACTTCAATCCATTTTTAACAACGTTCAGGCTCGACAGATGCTCCCGTGTGACTCATCGGGATTTCGTAGCTGATGCCAGGGTCGCAAACCAGGAAAGCTGACAGTCCCATACAGTAACTGCCCACGTGGAGGTAGCACACAAAACCCATCTGGAAATAAGACTGGGCTAGCAATTAAAAACAACCCACTTACTCCCTTGTGGTCATCATTAGCAACTTTGCCAAGCCATCATTCATTTCAGCTCCACGTCTGTATTTCTGTATCTAACACGTCCCCTTTTTCCTCTAGCTGCTGTTAGCCTGGACGACACCGAAAACAAGGCATCTCCGTGCAACTCTCCTCCATTGCTCTTCCAAGCAGAGACACTTGCAGGATTTTTTCCTGGTACAAAGTTTAGCTTTCATTAGAATTGGATTTAGAAGCCCACAAAAATCACAAGCCAGACCACCCTCTTCCACCCAAAAGCAAACCAGAGGAACAGACAAGACGTGTCCATTTCCCAGCACCTCACCCCTAATGCTCTCACCTGCCACAGAAACAGAAAATCAATTTCAAACCTGACCCTGATCACCTGGGCAGCTGCTTCCTCTGGTCTACCTCAGCAGACTTGCTTTCCAATCTCATTTGCACCTGAGTTTTCATGTTTTGCTGGTAAAGTATAAGAAGACAAGACAACACTTGGAAATTTTCATGTCCAGACTGCATGTTACAGCAGGGAAAACTCGGTTGGTTTTATTCATGCCTCAAGCAAAGGTGTTTTCATGGTTATTATTTTTAACTTTCAAGAGCGGAGAAAAATGTAGAGTAATAATTCAGCCAGACAGTTAAAGCATTCAAGTGTTTTTGCAAGAAGTTAAAAATGTAGGTGAATTTTAGATAGAAGACAACTACACAGAAATGAAGAAACAAGCCCAAGGTCGCCCAGCTAATCACTGGGAGAATACAAAACAAGAAACCAGCCCAAGGAGTTAACCAGCAGTAGTTGTGATATGGCTTCAGGAGCACATCTTCAGCATCTTCTTTTAAGGTTGTCTGAAGATTATACCCTCATATGCAGAATGCCTTAAAAGAAAACAAAACACACAGTCCTGCAGGACTCCTAAAAAACTTCGAAGAGAGCTTTTAACATGGCATCAGATGGGAATTTCAGAGCACAGGGCTCCCCTTCCTCTCTACATTACGAACAACTGCTGCAGAGCCAGTCCCTGTCTCCAAAGGCACTTTCTTTACCTGTGGTTACAGTGGTAAGAAAATCTCTCATTTCTGTGTTGTTTAAAGTGTTTCTTGCTTATTTCCTTAGCATTCATGATTTTCTAAATGGAAATTTATTAACCAGTATATAAATATACCAAATGGTTATGAGCACTTGTAAGTAGCAGCAGAAATGGTCTAGGCAAAGACAGCTCCAGGTAGCCACAAATGACAGCTTTCTGGCCATCAACTTCCCAAACCATCCCAACCAGACTGCCAGGCTCCAGGTCAGCCACTGCAGGCCTCCAGTTCTTGACATGGCTGAAAATAAAATCCTCTCTTCCCACAGCAGCCGTTAGGGTCACTGATGATTTTTCCAGGCACGGACGGATGAGAGCAGCACAAAACCTCCTGTCCATCCTCCCACACAGAAGCTCTCCCTGGAGGTTTAATTTGCGATTTTTTTATGCTTAGTTAGATCTCAAAGAATGCAGAAATCACAACAAAACCCTCATGGGTGCATATGGACAAAGGATACACTTAGCTGTATTTCCCTTGTCCTCATCCTACATTACTGGCTGTTTAGAAGACAGGAAAAAATCAGGCAGCTTTGCTACTTCTCTAGCTAAAATACCCAGAAATGTCATCCAGCAGTGACTGATGCTTAAAAAAAAAAAAATAAACTCAAGCCAAAGCTGTACTCTGAAATGGCTGGGAACCATCTCCCCCAGTAATCTAAATGCTGGTTGTACATGGATATTCGATTTTCTCCTCCACCCTCGCACTGATTATCTAACCAGTCACCACCACGCATCTCAGAAGAGAAGCTATGCTTCCTCCCTGCGACCCCTGATCTTACAAACACGGGGATAAGGAAACAAAAATAGCAACTGATCTGTAATTTTTTGTGCTTGTGAAGCCTTCCAGAAGACAGCAGCAGCAGCTACCGGCTGGATGGGACAAAACCTGAAGAGGTTGTGAAGCACAGCAGGGTGCTGGCCATCAGCTAACCCCCACCGCGCTTCTCTGGTGCACGTGGATGTTGTCTCAGTGAGGCTGAAATGACAGAGGACTGACAAGATCTTTCACTAACTTCAGGGCAGAGATGTGGACTTGAACGTGGCAATTCTGAATCATGCACACCACGTTACCAATGGCTGTGTGCAAGGGAAGAAACTCAACCAGAAGGGAAAGGACGGGAGCACGCATTCGTGGGCGGCATGTTCTCAGGCTGGAGCAGTAAAGGAAAGCATGGAACAGTGCAATACTGCACAGAGGTTTTATGTTTGGTATATTGCAGATGGGAACAAGATGGTTTAGAACCATTCCAAGGTCGCTGCTGCCCAGTAACCCAGGTTGTCTAACTGCTGTCCCAGGGAACACAGCACAAACTGGCTAACACATCCCGTTTGGCCAACAAGGAGGAGGAAAAGGTTTCATTTCAGATCGAGCAAGAGCTGTGTAATTGCTGAAGAAATGAAGAATAATTACAAGTGGTTTGCTGGGTAATTACCTGCCATTACATTTTCCTGTAGCACAGGGGGGTAGCTACATGTACAAGAAAGGGAAGGCAGGATGCTGTGTTAGCATGGCAGACATGCCCCGCGTGCCGCTACGCGGTTATCCGGCCCGGTGCGTGCACACACACTCGCAGGTCCCACCTGCTCGAAGCATCCATGGATGACACCGCCGTCAGTACACCGACTTGGGATTCCACCCGATTCTATCCTCAGCTCCATCACAGCTTTCCTGCACTACCTCAGCCATTTCCCATTTATAGAAACAGGCTCGGTCCCTACACAGCAGGTTTACGAAGACAAACACATGAATGAGCAGCGTTCACGTGCCTTGCAAAGAAACCCCACTGAAAAGCAAAGTAAAAATGAGAGATCAACATCTGTCCCAGAGCACACGACAACCCCACAGACCGCCGCATGCTGGGATGTTTCCCTGGCTCCTCTTTTCCATCCATCACGATGCAGAGAAATAATAGAGACCTGGGAGCTATCCCTAAAGGAGATGGTTGTCCTCCAGTAAGTGCATAGCGGGTCACATATTAGCTGCAATAAATGGGCAGCTTCTGAACTTCTATGAGTGGTGATGTGAACTAACTGAAAGGTTTCTTTGGGAAGATGACAGCAGCAGCAAATTCCAAAACTGCAGGAGAAAATAGAGGACTTCTGCATTTTTGAAATATACTGAAGAGAAACAGAACAGATTTAAACAATGCTATCAGGGGATTATGAGTACGATTTGAGGCCACTAAGGGAGCAGAAGGCCCACCTTGGTACACTGCATAATGAAAGGAAATTTTAGAACTGAGCCAAGAGAGGAGGTGGCACATGTGAGCATGTTAGGTTGAGGCATCCCTGTGTTAGTTACCTGTCACGTTCTGCCAGTAAAACCCAGTGTATTTCAGCAAATCAGTCACCCTCTCCTGCTGAGCTTACAGGGACAGAAAGTACCTTATAATTTAGAGAGGGTGGAAGAGCAACATATGAAACAGTATTTGGGAGGGGAGACAAAGCATTAGGAGGGGACATCCAAAAGAACTTAAGACAGTACAAAAGACAGAGGTAGAGAATCCCTGCTTTCAAACCAGTTCCACCAGTAATCCCTCACTGCTCCATACCCAGGGCTTAATTACCATCTCTATAACTCTGCAGAGCTATGTTACCTGCTATACAAACGCTGTTATTACCACTATTGCTATTACGATTGAGCTTCAGCCCAGAGACCAATTTTAAGGCCAACTGTTCAGCTGCTCCATGTAAAGGTCCTGCTGCGAGTCCCAGCAGCTCTTTGCTCTGCTCTCACAAGGGGGGAGCCGCCTGGCACACTCTCCGGGGCTTTCGCTGCTCCCCCGCAGAGCAGCGAGCTGCCAAAGCTATTTGCTCAGCAGCTTGTTCCCTTCTGCCCTTTCCTGACTGGACTACGGGAGCATGCAGTAGCAGAGGCAAGCGGGCTTGTGCTCCTGCTTGGTGCAACTGTTGGAGCACAGCGCTAAATTCCCGAAGAAAGGAGATATAGACACAGAAATCACTTCATCCCCTCTGTCTCTAGATTCCACATAGCCGAGCAGAAGCAAACACAGCAGGCAGCTCTCCAGACTCACTTTTATGTTGTTGCAATGGCTTTTACATCACTCCCCCCCCCCCCCCCAAGCCCATTTTCTGCTAACACAGAATTGTTTGCACCGTACATTTCTTGTTTCCAGCAATTTAGTTGTAATTAGGGAGATATTACGAAAAAGCATCGCTGAGCAAAACAGGTACATTCACTCCAGGATTACATTGCTGCTCCCACAACCCCACTAGAGATCATAACTCCCACCTTAAAAAATAAAATACTTACAGTAAAAGCTTGTCCTCTTTCCTGCATTAAGAAGAAAACTGTCTCCCACTAGCTTCTGACAGCATGTGCAAGCCAGACTGAAAATTCAGGGCTTGAGTTCTTCCCTGAGAGGAAAACCACATTGCAGCGAGACACAGAGAGCTGCTTGAGAAATGATTCACATACGGAAGCAAGCTGGCTTCACCAGTGCTTTGGCATTCAGCACACACGCGCGCACACATATGCACACTTGCTTACTCAGGGGAAAGAGAAATATTATATTTTCATCAAAGCAAGGAAGATTTATGCAAGAAAGACGTTTATATCCCACTCCAAAACCCGAAGGTGTTTCATTCCACAAAGCAGGCAGTTGCTTTCAGTAGCTCCTCATCCCAGCAGCAGAGCTGGGCACTGGGCAGAGGGCATGAGCCCCAGCCTGGTCTGCGTGATCCAGTCAGGTGGGAACATGCGGTACCTACAGCGTAGGAAGGGCAAGGAGGGGACAATAGCAAGAAGGCATTTTGCAGAGGAAATCACAGGGACAGCTTCCAGAAACTTTTATATTCCACACTAAATCTCTCCCACAGAATGCCAGCAGTCACAGCCAGAACAGCTCACGACATTTTCCGTGCCATTGTTACAAAAAAATGAAAAGGTGTGTGCGTGTGGAGGGTAGATGCATTATGACAAAGACTTCTGCAAGAAGAAGTGGGTAGAGTCAGTCCTGCGCAACTTCTCGTGAGCTGACCAAAAAGCATCAGTCTGTTCTTCATTTAGAAGAGAGTGAATAAGGGTCAAGGGGAGCAATGCTCAAGAATATCCCACTTGCTTGCCCTGAGGAGCAATTCATCTCCGAAAATGGGCAGGGCCAGAGGTTCTACTGGGGTTAGTTCAGGCAAGGACAGCATCAAGCTGAGAGGATGCAAGGAGAAATCAAACACAGATGTACGTTTCAACCTATAAACTTGAGGTATTTAGAACAGGGATTTTTGTTTGAGGCTATGCAGAGGGAGATGTTTGCTCCCCAGAGGATGTCTGTCACCTAAGACTGAAACTAGAGATCAGGAACCTCCTCCTGGGCTGCAGCAGGGGCTCTGTGAACCACCAGTGAGAACCTAACATACAAGCAATCTTGTAATAACAGAGACAAGATTTACAATATGATCCTGGAACAGTTGTTGCAGCTGAACAGTTCAACCTTACCGCACCTCTTGGAACTCCGTATTCTGGGTGCCAAGGGGACTGAAAGGAAGCTAACGCTATGCCACGGGTTAATTTACTTTTCAATTCAATGTTGGCATCATTATTGTTATTGCAGAGCAACCAGACCTTAAAACACAGAGTGAGTCCAAGCCAAGTCCCTTCTAAACATCATGGATTTTGGGTCCAACTTTGAGATGTCCCTGAGAGTGAGGACTCTTACCTTCAGACCTTAAAACACAAGAACAAGACCACACCATGACTTACCTCACAAATGATAATGGTCTATGTTCAGCGGGTGCCAAGCTTTCCTTATTAGCTCCAAATCCCTGAACATTCACCCCATCATACCAGCTGCCACTGGAAGTTCCCACCTACCTGCAGCACCAACCCTTCTATCCAGCCTGCCTCACCGTTCCATAATTTTAGACATCTGAAATTCAGCAATTACTCACAGCTCAGATAAGACAGCAGTACTTTCTATCATTCCTATTAACCAAATTCTGGTAGTCATCTACGTAAACTGTTTCTCCTCTCCAGGAAAGCGACGTTCAGCGCTGCATGCACAGACACTGAGGTCGCCCAGGTACAGAGCTCAGCATCCTCTGCTGCGATGACGGACCACCTTCAAACACGGCAGATACAGCCAAAATCTACTGACAGAAGATTGCAGCCCCCTGAACCTGAGCACATAAAGGAGAGGGCCATCAGCTGCACACACCCTGCTGCAAAGCCTCCTTGTCTGGAGAAAACAAGCACTGGTGGGACTGCAGCATGCCGCCTCTCTGCCACTGCTGGTGAGTTCTTGTGGGCTGGGGGGGAGAGCAGCCGTGTCAGCTCGGTAGGTTTTCCTATCCTCAGGCCAAGAGAAACAAACAACTGAGATGAGGGGTGTGGGGAGGAGAGATGAGCTACTATATTTTGTTCTCAAAGACTTTTTTTTTTAGCTTTGATAAACACAACTTGACCAAAACCTAAACATGAAAATGTTTGGGTGTGAGGGATAGTCCCAGCATTTACATGCTGCAGCTTTAGCAGACGGGCTAGAGTAGGGCCACAAAACTTCCCAGACCCAACAAGACCAGACAGTGCTTGTTTATTTAGTTTTTTTTTTGGTAGCGCTTATTGCTATAATTATCTGATGTCTTTACTTAGACCAAAGAATTATTCAACACAAAACCTTCTGAATTGAAAAATTGCCTTTTTGTTTAATGAACAAAGAGCCCAGAAACAGACAGCTCAAATGAGTTGGCTAAGGTCATAAAGAAAGTCTGTGGCCTGTCCAGGGCATTAACTGTAATTACGTTCACACAGCTGGGATGAGAAAACAATTTCAAGCAGCAATATATATATTTATATATATATATATAAATTTGCCAAGGTCTCACCCAACTTGTATGCCTGGTTGATAGCCAAACGGACAGTTAGGATATTGCTTGCGTGGTCAGCTTGCTAGCCCCCGTGACTCTGCAACAAGGGACAGGAGTTATACTCTGCCCTGCTCATCAACGCGCCTTCAAAATTCTGCATTTGAGGAATTTAAATGCTTTGTGTCGCAACCTGCATCGTCTGGGCAGTTTGACAGGAATGAACACGGATGACACACAACTTAAAGGAATGGGCAACGGGCAGAATTTCTGGTGGCACAGCTCATTTGAGATTCAAATGCACAAAGAACGTGGAAAAAAAGGGCTCATACACGGAACAAGATTAAAAATATCTTTGCATTTACAGATATTTATGCTATGTTTAACTGCTTTTGTGCATGCAACAGCCTTAATTACAAAGAGAGAGATTCCATAAGCAAGGCTATTATGTCAATAACAATGTCTTCTTAAAGCAAGTCTCTAATTCAGTCAGAAGACTTGGAACAGCACTGTCTGGAGTTATAAAACCAAAAGTAATTACAAAGGAAAGGCTGCACCAGACAGTGGGTATTAGTGGAGCCAGGCCATGTCTTTACTCCCTCTTTCCTCCTTTTTGTACATAACTGATACAAACTTCTTTATTTTCTCAGTCCCACTACAGATGTCAGGAAGTTCAAGCAGCCAGTCGACATTTGCAGAATGAATCATGGGGCACCGCTTTCCACTCTGACAAAAACAACTGCTGTTCAGTCAGCGAGGCGATGCTGATCAAATGGGTGGATAGAAAAAGTGAACTCCCGGAACTGCTGCCAAAAAGGCTCCACCAGCACAAGGAAGCTGCACGCACTCCCCTGCAGAACTCCGATTTCTCACTGTCCTTATTCTGCAGTTCCATTTTCCCATTTATTTACCTGTAGAGCGCAGCCTGTGGCACAGCTACCAGCTCCGTCCCATAACTAGAGAAAACACTTTTGCTGGGAGAAGCTAGAATCGTTAAAGCTGGAGGAAAGCAGATATGATTTATGGAACGCGGAGTGCTACAGGAGACAGAAAAAGCAGCTTCCTTTGTTGCCTGTTGCCAAAATTTCAGAAGACCAGACAACAACTTTCAAATTTCCAAGGGAACAGCCACTAAGTACGTCAAAAATAGAGTTAGGAAACTGCCTGTTTCAGAAGTCTGAGTCTGTAAGGGGAGCCAGCATTTTTCAGCATTTCTGTCATTTCCGACCAGATCACTGAAGAGTTAAGAGACATCTATCTACCAACAAAACCCAGCCCCCAGAACATGACAAAATGAGGCAGGGAACCTACGTGGCAAAGAAATATTCACGTATTCACAGTCATTCAATTATTTAAAATAAGTCTCATTATTTTTGCACAATTTTATCCACAGAAGTTATTTTTCCTCTACAATTTTCAAACATCTCTGCACTTTCTTAGGCATAAGAGGCACAGCAGCAGACCAGGGATCGCTTCACTACAGTCCCCCTTCTGTTCAAAAGCAGATAAATCTGAAAGCGTGAAAAATGCAACCCTCGATGCTCTTCTCTGAAAGGGGGAGATAAGACTTTCCGGGTTCTTTCCGACTTAACTGAAAATTTTGATTTCAATGTTGAAATTAAAGACTTAGAAGAAGGGGAACGTCTCAATTCTTTATTATTCTTCAGTGCTCATTTTCTGGTGCATAGGCGGTAATACAGCACTCATTAACACCAAGAATTACCATATTCAAGTTGCACAGCAAGTTCCTACTACCTACACGAGAAAAATACTGCACAACCCTATTTGCTCCCTTTGCTTATTGTCCGAGACGGATCACATGCTGCAAAAGCTAGCATTTGATCACCTAACAGCAGAGAAATTGGAACAGGTATCCATTAGAAACGCTAACGAGCCTCCAACAGAAAATCATTTCATTAAGTTTTTGCTGATCACTAACAATAGAGAGCAGTGCAGGAAAATTAAGGACTGGAGAAGACGTGTGCTGGAGGCTGCCTGAGAATTAAATCCCCGATGGGACGGGGTAGGAATGCCCCACTGCTTTGAACTTTTTGGCGCATTTCAGGGAGATGCAAATAAAAGACCTGAGTTGCCAGCTTCGTTTCAGAGGGACTTGCACTAGAACTGCTGACAGCCCTGAATGGAGACAGAACCGCGGGGTGCGCCTGGGTACATGGAGAGCATCACAGGGGGCCCAGCAGCAACAGAAAGTAGGACAAATTAACACAAAAAGGATGAAGCACAAGGAGTTCAAATCCCAGGGGACAAACAAGCCCTCTAATGTAGATCAGGATTCCAGAAAAAGGGTATCTGTAAGGTTTGATACCTTATATAGTAATATCCTAGAGTTTCCATTTGTTCTTACCCTCTGCTTTTTATTTCTAATAGATTAATTAAATGGAATCAGCTAATCACTGCAGCAGCTTCATAACTCTTACTTGTTTTACAGGTAGGGAAACAAAGGCACCTAAATTATTGAAAAAATATCAAGATCTAGTAAGGACCTATGGTACCCATTGATTTTAGTTCCTACGTAATAAGAAGTCAGCAGTTTTGCAAAACACAGGCATATTGGTATAGATTAGGCACCCAGAAATGGAGCAGAAAAGTTTGGCTTTGGTGGCCTAATCAAAGCCAGGAAAAGGGAGAATCTAAACTACAGCAATTCATCGCTTCCAGACAGCTTGTATGAATGAACATTTACTGCTGCTTCAGCTTTTAAGTCAGCTTAGCACACTGCAGAACTATGCAGCTGAAATGTGAAGTACTCAAACACTGAGATCCCTCCAATGTTAGTTGTCATGTTACAGAATAAGTATTAAGAAACGTGCAATGATATAACGCAAGCAAATTCCAATCTGAGATCCTGGCTCTGCTTTCAAGATTCCTTATGAACATTATTTCCTTGGATTTCTCAGTTACCAGTCATAATTACTTCAGATTTGAAACTCAGTCCAAATTTGGCACACTATAAACATCTTATTACAACTAAAATCAATTCTGAGCATTTTTAAACTCAGCAAAGGGATCTTCATGTTGCCTAAGAGGCAGGTAAGGACAAATATCCGTGCTTTGTCAGCACAAACTCCTCTCCTGCAGAACAGGTGGCATTCTTTCAGCCACAGAGGTAGGCAGCAACGCCTGCTCTGGCTCTGGCATGTCAGTTGTCCCCACGCACTGCAAAGTGAATGCAAATTGCTCCTCTCCTCAAGGTCTCCTTCCACGTTCTTGTCTGGCGCAGCCAGACTGAAGAGCCTGTTACATGAACAGACCTCACTCTCTGAAAGGTGAAGGACGGAAGGCCAGAAGCAGCAGGTACAGCCACAGCTAACGAAGTAGGAGAGCAGCAGAAAGAGGCGCTCAGCTTTCCAAGTCGCTATAAAAGCAAATGATAATTTAAAATCTCCAGCAGATAGCGAGATAGGAGGGTAATGAACCAAGATATCAGTGCATGAAAAGGAAGTATCCTATGGAGCCTGTGACCAGTCACCATAACCAGTTTCATAAATAAATGAAAGCAGAACGATCCCTGAGGTCACAGAGTTAGTGTGAGGGACATGAGTGACCTGCCACTTGGAGACACCTACAGAAACAACTGGCGTTAAGAGCAAAAGGACTGACTGGCCAAGCACACAGGAGCTTGGGAAAGAAAGTTGATAGGAGGGAAGGAGGGGAAGAGTCGGGTATTAAACACAGCAGGCAAGTCACTTTAAATAGTAGCTAACTAGCACTGCTAGCCTGGTACGCAACAGCTGAAGGCCTAGGGCAAAAAGCAGCAGCTTGGGAATACAAAGAAAGAGGAGAGAACATAAAAGCCAGCTCATTTTTCTCTACTCCAGGCTGAATCAGCCCGAACACCTCTGCCTGTTTCTATGGCAGAGTACCACAGTTTTGCATCCTTTGTGAGGATTAATTAGTTCACTTGTTGGCAGCATCAATAGAAAGGCCCAGTGTTGGACTGACCAAGGAAAGCACCATTCTCCTGTTCCTGCAGGAGCTTGCTGGTAAAGGTGTGCTTCTTAAGGGAGGTCTGGTCCCTCATTGCATATTTAATTGTACTTTTTCTCCAACTTGAGCACATCAGATTCCAGAATCGTCAGTCAAAAGACCTTCCAGTACCATTAATATCCACTGCTATTACAAATAAGAAATACATTATATTTTCTCTTTGATATTGTGGGTGATCTCATTGAAACCATGAAAACAGAAGCCTAAATGCTCTGCCCTGTGGTATCTCAAGGAGCTGGAAGCCTTGTACCAGCGAGAAACTCTTGCAGCAGTTGCCATGGTGACACCCGTAAGAGATATTTAAAGGCAGCTCACCCGTAATCACATCTATTAGGTACCAAGCAGCTTTGGTAAGAAAGACATAAAAAGCTTCAAAACCAGGGGATGGTATCAAGGCCACCAGGCCTAGGGATGGTGTAAGAGGACGGGAAATTCATGGAGAGGGACCCGCTTATACCTCCGCTCGGCTGGGCACCAAGGGCTCCTTCTGTTCAAACCTGAAACAGTGATGAAGTTTGCAGAGTGAACTATTTTTAGCAAGTCATTTAAAATGGGATTCTTAAGGCCATGTTTCAATAGCAGGAGTTCTATAAATCCTTACAGGGTTGTCCTGGCCAGGATAGGAAGTTGTGCTATGACTTGGACCACAGTATGGCTGCTAGAGACCACCATGCCTACCAGAGCTTCCTTCCAGGAGGGGACCACCACTGCGGGCACTGCTGCTCCCTGCACCCACCTAGGGACCGACACCTCCAAATCTGCCCAGCTCTGGCCATGTGGGCAAAGGAACGGGGCCAGGCTGCTTTTTGAACACTACAGTGCACTTGGAAACACGGATCCAGATAAATAAGCAACATCCTTGATGAACTAGAAATATAGATGTCAAATAATTTCTTGAGGATTGAATGTAACAAAGAAAGTCCACAGGATCAGCTCTCCAGCTATGGAACCACTTCATCACCAAGCGGGCTATGTCTATGCAGCGTTTATCAAATTGAGATTTCCTTTCTCTTTTTCCTGCATATTTCCATGACAACTTCCTCCCCCCCCCCAGTACCAACTTATTTCTATTGGAAAGGTCTCTCAAACGAGAATTTAGGCTTCTATAGCAACAGCTAAAATCCCTGGGAGATGATGATGTCTGAAGCCTCATGCAGATCTTTTTTTAGACTGTGAGTTACAAGGCAAGTGCATTTTGAATTTCATGGAGGAAAACAAAAGTATGCTTAGTATCAGGGAGATGGGAAGAAGGGAACACGAAGCTCGATGAAGGGGGACAAACAGCAAGGAAGCACATTACTTTCAAAAAGGATGTGAGCTTTGAGATCTAAAACGTCAAAGAGAGAAGAAAGACGGGATCAAACAGCTTGAAAACCCACATCCTGCTCCTTCTCGCCGAGTTACAAAGCAGAGTCACAAGGAACAGTCTACTGATTCTAAAAGGAGACCTTATTTAAACACACATATCTGTGTCTCTGCAGCCTCGTATATTGACCTGGAGAAAAAAAAAAATCAGGCTGTCCTTTCAGTTTTAACTCCCATATAGCTGCCATCTAGCTACAGTACGATCTTTTATTAGTACTTTAGTTTTGGCCATCACACTGACAGTATTCACCAGCATGGAAAGGCTTTGCACCTCAAAAACAAAACAAAACAAAACGAAAAGCACTCTCAAAACATAAAATTGGTGAAACTCATAGAAACCAAGGGAAGTACAGACATTAAAGCAACTTCCAGTCACTGCTTTGTGAAATATCCCTAAATTCAATTTACTTCTCTAATGCCCTTTTAAACCTAAGACGTTAAAATCTTATACAAAATCATTACATTCACAAGCTGGATGGGAAGTAAGTAAACACCAGCCTAAATTTATAGCTGAGGGTACTAGAGTGGAAATGTGAAGTGGTACCTGAAGAACCATGCTCAGAGCCCAGCAGGCTCCCACACAGCCCCTTGATAGCCACTGGAAACCTCTTTGCTACATGAGACGCAGGGTCTGCAGCGTGACCGACTAACACGATTGCAAAACAGCCGTACTTTCTTCTGCTTGTGGTGAGACTGAAAGCTTCTCCTTTTTTCCCCCCCATGAAAGCTTCAGTTAATCTGTCCTCTTCTCCTCCCATTTGCCTAGGTCATTGTAGTTCTGGGAGAGAAAAAGGTGACAGATAAGTAGGTATAAGAGTGAAAAAGAATGGATTAATCAAATTATATTTAACTTCCATCTTCAGCCACCTCCTGCCCAGTTAATTTCTGAAAAGAGTCTGGGAACTGTCCATGTTTTACAAAAAGTTGAGAGAGATGAATTTTTTGTTTGTTTGTTTTTAAATAGTGACGCTAAAAATGACAAAGCTTATTAGAAATGATGGAGCTCTACAAGTAAGAGCCATGTGCAACAGTGATTTCAGCCAAAAATATTCTTTCCAAGGTTTAAACTCTCTGCCCTTTGGGATCCTGTTTGGAGAAGTGTTGGATGAAGGCTGAATCCCTGTACAGGTCAAGTGAAATAGAATTATTTCATATCCCTACGTGCTGCCCTCTGCTGAAATGCTGAGCACCTTCGTGCATTGGGTCCATCACAGGCCAGTGAAAAACTAATATCAGCTGCACCTAATGCTGTCATCACCCAGGGAAAAGCTGCTCGCACAAAATGGAGATGTTTCAGCCGGTACTAGGCAAGGATAAAAATAACCTAAGCTCGCCTGTAATAACCTGTCCTGGCCTTAACAGTTCCAAGATGAAAGCGTGACTTCAGGCACATCGTTCAGATGGTAAAAGCCTGGTGAAGGACGAGGGTCAATGCCCTGGCTGCACATGCCTGTAGTGATGAAGGTTCACAAGTTTATGGAAGGTTCATTCAAAAAGAAGAAACAGCTTAAAATTTCAAATGAGTAACTTTTCAAAGATAACTCAAACTTACAAATTCTCTCTCAAAAGCTTAATGTTCCATCTGATTTCACTCACGTGAGAAGTCCTTTCAGGCTGCTTAGGTTATATAAACAGCCAAGGCCATGTGTTTGTTCAGACATGGAACAGAAAAGAACATGTATGGGAAAAGGAGGAAACCATTTCAATACCTGAGGGGAGAAATTATATATATTTAAGTCTATACATGTATGTATAAATAAATATAACTATTATAAACAAATATTTTGTAAATATATTTCTAGGGAAAAAAAATAGTATTTCTAAGAAACTCTAAACCCGTGATTTTGTCCAAAACCCAGGAACAGTTAAAAGAAAGCAGAAATAATATTCCAGCTATACATGAAAACTCTCAGAGCTCAAATTCCAGATCCAGCACATCCTTCTTCCCTTTACACCTCTGGAAAATAGGCTTTGCAGTGTGACTTCAAGATCAGCCCAACTAGGTTAGTTTAGATCAAGAAGATTGAAATCTACAGTTAAGGGCCCCTTAGGGAGATCATCCTGCCAGCAACCTTCTCTTTTATGTAAAGATAACGTTTTAGTAGACTGTAACAGCATGCTTTTCAACAGCTTCTGACCTTAAAAAGAAGAAAGGCACCAAGATAGTTTAAAAGGAAAAGGACAGAGATAGAGAGAAGGAAGAGCACCGGGCAGGTCTGATGGTCCAGCCAGTAGAGGGCACTGGAATTTAAGAGGAAAAGAGGAAAGTTGTTGCAAATGAACTTCATCACTTCATTTGAAGTGGTAAAACCATCAGTTTCAATTGTTATTTAATCCTACATGTCCAGCCCTAAACTGAGACATAAACAAGATACAGTGAAAAGCATTAAATAAATAAATAAATAAATAAATAAATAAATAAATAAAAAGAATAGATTACTTCAGGATCTCTAACGAGTCACCTTTCAGGGTGAGTTTGCTCTCAGGAAGATTTCATACTTCAATAATTCCTCTTAAACAACGAATTAACCTTTTACATGGTTTTCAATTAGCGAGGTGGAGTAATTTGAAGCATCCTAATGAAACGATCACAGCTGTTCCTCGAGAGTTAAAAACTTACAGACAACTTTTACACTTAACGCAAAAAAAAAATACCAGAAAGAAGACAAAAACGCTTTTTTTTTGAAGCATACCTTCAAAAAAGCGTGCTTGGCTGTGCAGAACGCTGGTTCTAGCCCACAAGACAGTAACACTGGCTAAACAAAATGAAACACGAGCAAGGCGGGTAGGAGAATTTCAATCTTGGCAGCCCCTTGTTCGCCAAGGGTAAAGGCACGGCGGCATTTCTCACCCCCCTACCACGCAGAGCGAGCAGAGCTGAGCTTTCTGTGTGACCTGCCGTGAGCTCAGCGCGCGTTTTGGGGCAGAAAAGCCCGATTCCGTACCTTCTCCAAGCACTCCTGACAAACGGGTCCCGAAGCCGAGCCGCCTCCGAACACCTGAGGAAGCAAAAGGCGCAGCTGACAGGCGATGCCCGCACCCCTCAGCTCCCACCTGCGCACCACAGACGCCGGCAGCGCTGCGGGGCCCCCCCCAGGCCTCCCCCCAGGCCTCCCCTCAGACCTCCCCCCGCCTCCCGGGCCCCTCCGGGCCCCTCAGCCCCCGGGGGGGGCCGGGCCCTGCGGCCCCCACACGGCGCCGCGGGGGCTCCCCGAGCACCTCAGAGCCTCCCCCCGGGACTCCTCGCCCCTCATGCAGGGCGGAGGGTCCCGACCCGGCCCCTCACAGCCCCCCCGGTCCCCTCAGAGCCCCCCCCGGCTCCCACCTGCCGCCGGCCCCGCTCCGCTGCCGAGGATGCTCCGGAGCCCTCCCCTCAGCTGCACCGGCCGCAACCGTCGCTAGGGGGCGGCCGTGAGGCACGCTGGGAAACGTAGTCCTCCCCCCTCCCTCCCGCTGTCCTTCAGGGAGCCTCGCGGAGCACGACGGGAAGTGTAGTTCGCTGCGCCCTCACGGGGCATCGCTGGGACGCGCGGGCGCCGCGCCGCGGAACTACAACTCCCGTCGGCCCCTCCGCGGCGGACTCCTGAGGGGAGGGGGTTTCGCGGTGATGGCGGCGGCTCCGTCCCCGTCCTCACCGGGCGGCCCGGAGCCGGAGCCGCCGGCGGTGCGGTACAGCGAGCTGCTGCAGCACCTGGTGGGCGAGCGGCGGCGACCCCGAAACTGGGACCCCACCGCCCTGGGAGGCATCCCCAGCCCGGCCAAGAGCGAGGAGCAGAAGATGGTGGAGCGGGCCATGGAGAGCTGCGCCTTCAAGGCGGCGCTGGCCTGCGTGGGGGGTGCGCGGGGGGCTGTGAGGGGCGTGGGGGGGCTGTGAGGGAGGGTTTGGGGGGGCTCTGAGGGGTTTGGGGACGGGCTGGCAGCGGGGGTGCTGGGGGAGCCGCCGGGGGATGAGCCCCAGGGCGCTGGGGGGGTGGGGGGGAGGCCGCTGAGCTGCGCCCCCTTGGGTTTTCCTCAGCCCTCAGAGCACCCCCGGGCTGTCACAGGGCCCGGGGAGGGATCTCCGTCTGCTTTCCTTTCTGTACAATAAAGAGGTGATTGTGGTGTTTCTCCACACAACACAAGCCCTCAGCGGGGAAGGTGTCAGCATCAGCATCCGCAGCATCACCATGTAGCCCCTCATATCACTCTGACCCAGCAGAGGCTCATTTTATCCCTTTTCTCTTTCGCAGGATTTGTTCTCGGAGGAGCGTTTGGTGTCTTCACAGCTGGCATCGACACCAATGTTGGGTTTGATCCCAAGGATCCCTATCGCACGCCAACTGCGAAAGAGGTGCTGAAGGACATGGGACAGAGAGGCATATCCTATGCAAAGAACTTTGCCATCGTAGGTGCTATGTTCTCCTGCACCGAGTGTGTGGTAGAATCGGTGAGTAAGGAGTCCTTAAGCATTATGAAATATTTTAATTATATACTCAGTGATCTCCTTTAGTGAACTCAGATAAGTATGCATATCCCCCTTGTAATGGGGTGAGGGACAAGGCTACTTTATTTTTGCTTCTCAATCATGGAAGCTTTTCAGCTTTGAGACCTCCCTTCAGAACCGCAGTTCTCTGATAGAATAAACAGAACTGCACACAACCGTGAAGTCCTTTCCCAACTTTGGCAAGTATGGGCATTGCTTTTTGAAACCCTAGCTACAAGTAATCTGTTATTACTTTAAAACATCAAACTGAAAGTTGCAAACTTGCAACGTGGTCATTTGAGCCTGTAAAAATTGCATATGCAGACAGGGAGCCTTTGATCAAAGTTCTTAAGTAACAGGCCTATTTTCATCTTGTGCCTACAGCAAGAACTGGCCTCGTGCAGCTCAGCGGTAAATCTCCCATCCATTTTCTTAAATAGGAAAATTAGGCTGTTATGAATTTCAGTACTGTCTTTTAATTGAAAGACAATTATTTCTTAACTCATGTAGAAGAAAAACGTATCTACTTGCACAACAAAGCAGAACAAACAGATCTTTGCACTGGTGAAAAACTGGCACGCTTTGGCTATGGAAATTGTGTATCATTGCCAGCAGGGTGCTGTGGCTCTCCCCTCTGCTGAGAACCAGGTGGCATGGCCAGGCTCAGTGCTGCACTCGTGTGACTGTAGCACCTTTAAAATCTCTGAGCTGGTGCCAGTGCACAGCGCTGCCGTCTGGGGGCTGTGTTGGCTCACCTGAGAGTCTGTGTTGTAGTTCTGCATTGCACCATATGGATTTGTCTTACCTCTCCTGGTGACCTGCTCCTTCCCCTCCTCCTGGCCCTGTGAGGCTTATGTTTTAAAGTGCAGGGGGCCATCTGCTGAGAACAGAGGGAAAAACATCCTCATCTGAGACAGGGCCGGAAGGTCATTCACTCTCTTCTGCTATCAGTACAGAGTATTGAGATTTTATTCCATATTTATTTGTTGACTCTGCTTTTTAATTCCTCAGTATCGTGGAAAGTCAGACTGGAAGAACAGCGTTATTAGTGGCTGCATCACAGGAGGAGCGATCGGCTTCAGAGGTTGGTGGTGCCTGCTACGAGCTATTTCTGTGATGAAGCTGTAATTCGGTTAGGTAGCAAGCAGTATTTTTAAGGCAACATGCACAACAGATCTCCTTGCACGGGGTTATGGTTATGTCAGCATGAGAGTGTACTCCAAACTGACAGAACTGCCATCTCTCTCGCTTTCCTGTCAGCTTGAAAGATATGTGTGGGTAGGGAAGGCTGTTGTACAGGACAGCGAGATTGGAGAAAAATGAACAGAAGTGACTTGAAAGAGAATCAGGAAACAGTGTTTGCTATCCACATGCGTCTGTGGTGTCATCGAGAGGGATCCAAAAATACGTGCAGAACAACTTAGTGAAGTTACAGCTCTTGTGGTAACAGAGCTGTACTTATATATACACTGTTTCACTGGCAGGAACTTTTAACTTGCACAGCATGTACAATACTTCCCTCCTTTCTCCTGTATCAAATCAAACAGGCAATTCTATTTATTGTTCCTGTACAAGAGCAGGAGCACAGGGATTTTAGTCCAGCAGGCACGCATGGGGACTTTTTGGGGGAAGCCATGAATGCAAAGAACACCCAAGTAGGAAGAGCTGCGCTGCTTGTCAAAAATACTAAACTTCTCTCACCTATCCTTAAGAAAGCAAAAGCAAAACAACAACAGCAAGAAGAAAGTTAACATAAAAGAAACAAAAGTGTTCTCAAAAGAGCTTCTAATTGAGCCCGTTAAGTTGTGTCCGTCCTGGGCCTAATCCTCTTAGAGCTTTCCAAGTAGCAGCTGCTTTTCCTATCCATCTCTTGTCCAACAGCAAAGCCACTCACAGTGCTCAGATCAGAGCACACTGAAATCATTAGTGGCCACTGGTGCTTTCTCTCCTAACCCTTGTAGGGAAAGTTAGGACCACAGCACCCAGTCACCGTGTCTTGTGAATCCAGATGAGGGATTTTAAGTCCAGTGTGTGCCAAGTTCCCCCCTTCCTTTACCTCACGCAGTGTTCCCTGGTAGAGGATCACCAGGTTCCTGCAGGTGTAAGCTTTACAAGCCCATACAGCGTAGGCTAGTTACTGGGAGGAACAATTTCTTTCCTATTTTCTCATTCTTTCCCATCCTTTTACGTTGCAGCTGGTTTGAAGGCAGGCGTTATCGGCTGTGGAGGATTTGCGGCTTTCTCTGCAGCGATTGATTACTATCTCCGGTAACAGCGGGATCCCCTGGGAGCAAGTTTTCCTTGTGTTCCAGTGCTGCTGCGAAGAGCCTGCATCACAGCAGAGGAACTGTCGAGCTTACCTTTCCACTGCTTTGGAGTCCTGATCAGTGCAAGCTGGATGGTGCTGGCTGCTTCTCCTGAGTGACTAACAATAATCTGGCTCTGAGCCTTGGCATGCTGCTTCAGGCAGACTTGCAGGAATATGCAAGGATGGAGCCAGGCGCAGTGAGCAGTATCACCAGGACGGATCAGCTGACTGTCAGTTTCCAGGAAACAAGCCTGGACTCTGAGCTTTCTGGATCCTTTGGGTCTGATTTTGATTAAGTCTGTTGCTAGCATCAAAAGAGGCAGGAGGACAGTTTCATAAAGAAATGCAGTGGTTTAGATGACCGTGTATTTGAACGTGCTGCAAATGTTTAGCAGTTACCAGTTTGCAGCTTGCTGTTCTGTTGGGGAGAGGTAAGATCCTGTGGAGAAATAGTTTGTTCCAGGCTTTTCTTAAAATACCAACTGAAGACAAACCACCATCTGTACAACTTGTCTTATTTCAAGCACAGAATGAGAGCCAGATTTCTTTACCGTTTCTTAAAGGGAAAAGCAAAAAGGAATCCTTAGCCTTAGAGCCGTGTGGTTACTGGCAGACGAACAAAACAGTTTAAGGGTAAAAAAGAGGTTGTTGCAGATGTATAATTCTCTGTAGCCACTTGGCTAGCCTGGTTTAACCTCACCATGGGAGTACAAATAGTCTTGCTACTGCTTTAACTGCCACAGGCTCACACCGTTGGTTCCAGCAGTTTGATGGCTGGACTTTAAAGCAGAGTTGTGAGACTAAACCACTGTCAGACAGCTGACCAGACATTCACTTAGCACACTGCTTCCCGTCATGTTCCTGCACCACCTCTGAGCACCCCAGTGTTAAACTGGGGGAAAGTGAAACATCCCCTTCTGCAGAGCATTGGTACTGAAGTCAGAACACCTGCTCACGAGCCTGGGGAGCTGCTCCCTTTTGGATTTGCTTTTTCACTAGCTGCCTTGCTCTCCTAACCACAGGCTGTTCTTGGACCATAGAGGATATCTTTTAAACTCAAAATAGTTTAGACTGGGTTTTAACTGTCCTTGAGCCACTGTGCAAGAGGGAACACCCACCCTTATAGAGTCTTAGAATGGTTTGGGTTAGAAGGGACCTTAATGATTATAAAATTCCAACCCCTCCGCCATAGGCAGGGATACCTTCCACGAGACCTGATTGCTCAAAGCCCCATTCAGCCTGGCCTTAAACACTTTCCAGGAATGGGGCATCCAGAGCTTCACTGGGCATTCTGTTCCAGTGTCTCACTGCCCTCATTGTCAAACCGATACAGCAGAATCTCAAATTCAGCTCAGACATCTTCTGGGGGTTCTCTCACCCACTTCCCCTCCTTTGCATTCATGGTTTGAGATCCCAGAACACTGACAGCACTTGCTTACCTGGGAGAGCAACACCGGCAGGGCAGTTTAGCCGATAAGGTGGTCAGTTTGGAGGTGTGTTGTCTCCAATGACCACAAGGAAAGAAGTGGGGCGAGAGCTCCATGTGATCCATCAGATGAGGTTTCCGGATCGCCTGATCGCCCTCGCTGTGCCTGTTCAGTATCCTCGGGCCAGAAGCTGTGCAAGTCAGCTGAATTTGAAGCTTGAGTAATTCCAGGCTGATTAAACAAGCTGGCTCCAGACAGTCCAGGTTTTTTTCCTCCAGAACGTACTGAAATGCAAGGATGTAGCCCAAACCATGGGATGTCTCTTAAAAGATTGCCTGGCACAATGCCCGTGCTTATACCACTGGCTCGAAACATAACTAGCAAGATTTCCATGGCTGAAAGAGAAGAAATTGCAAAGCCAAGGTGATCAGTTAGTGCAAACAGCAACACCACAGGGCTCCTTTTGTGCAAATGTTGGGGCTTTGCATTTTTATTAACATTTTTTTTTTTCTTCACATGGTTTACAGCCATTTAAAGTTTATAATCTACAGAAATTGAAACAGAACACAAACAAAAATATATCCTTAACAACTTCTGAAAGTCAAATATTAATTAACAGTTCTATTCTACCTGTAGCTGCAGAGGTCCACCCCCCCGCCTTTCCTTCCTGCAGGAACAAACAAAAGCCCATCACAGGGATTTGGCCGCAGCCTGTTGTGCTGGGGCTGTGCGGCGCGGGCCTGCAGCCACCGTCACGCGGGGGGGATTTTGGCTGTACACAGTCTCCATCTGGAATGACACTACGGTGGACAGAGACTTGGACACACGTAACAACTCGGACACACACAGGGATCCGCTGTGCAGTCAGATCTTAACGCTCGGCCTCCTTACTGGGTCCAGGGCCAAGACAGACGCCTGGTTCTTTTCTGCGCTGCTGTTTCCCTTCTGGTTAGCTGGTAGTCGAGAGGAGCAGGGTCTGGAGTGTGAGCCCTTTAGAGGGGGACTGAAAGGCTTCCCCTCGGGTAGTTGCTTTGCTGGTGGGGGGCTGGCAGCTGCTGCCTTCCCCGGGGAGGTGGGCTTAGGACATACCTGGAGCATCGGCCGGGCTTTACCTGGACCCGTCTGCTGGTCGGGGGGGGAAAGGCAACGCTGCCGGCAGCAGGGACACTCTTGGTCACTTATCTCCCTTTGGCACAGGAGAGCACAGGGCCAACGCAATCGAGGAGGGGGCTTTTCCCCACGAGAACACAGACTCGGCTCACAGAGCCAAAGGTTTTGTGTCCCAGCAGGTACCGGCAGCTCCCTGGCAGCGTGGGAGGGCAGGGGACGGAGCCAGGCGCTGGGGGGCAGCCGGGGCACAGCCTCAAGCACCCTGCCATGGGACACAGCACGGCCACTCTGGCTGTCAGCCTGGGGTCAAGAGCTGGAGCCATCCAACCACTTAGCGAGAGCACTTCTGCCTCCGGTAGCGAGGGCCAGGCCAAACAGAGCCCACCGGGGCTTTCCTCCCCCATCCCTGAGCCAAGGAGGGAAACAAAACCTCCCCGTTCTCGTTCTCGTGGCTGCAGCAGGAGTGCTGCTGCCCCGGGGTGCCACATGTGGCATGCCCAGGAGGCAGCAGCCAGGTGGCAGTGCTTGGCTGGAAGGGGCACGCAGGGAGATAAGGCAGGGACACGGATGTACAGACACAGCAGGGCAACGCTCCGGTCTCTTGCTTGGCAAGAACAAGGCCGAGAGCCTGGTGAGGAAACGGGAGCTGACCCCATAGCCCACGGCTCCGCAGTCAGCCCGCCGTGCTTCCAGACAGGCGCAGAGCCTCATCCCAGCAGGTTATCCCCCAAAACACTGCGTGGCGATGCCAAGCAGCGAGGGGAGCGACCCCCCTGCTGCACCCACACAGGCAAAGCGCGGGGTAAGAGCGACTGAGGGAGGGGACTGGCCTGAAAGCACCCGGCAGCGACGCGGCGAGGAGGCAGGGGCACCCTGCTCCCGGGTGGATCCAGGCAGCGAGGCAAAGCGGGGCAGGTCGTGGCCGTCAGGGAGAAACCCGCGAGCTCCCAGCCTCCCAGCGAGGAGCGTGCAAGCAGGGACAGCATCCGGGCAGCCAGGGGATGCTGCAGGCTTCGAGCAGGGCGAGGCGAGGGGCGCCGGGCGGGAAGGAGTCCAGGAGAAAACGAGCCAAAAGGGGGAAGCCTGTGTCCACAGCCCTTGTCAGTCACTACCTCTTCCGTTGAACAAATATACAGAAAACAATTCTTGAACACGAGAAGGGACATAAGACACGACTACTTTACAGAGCGGCACGGCGCCTGGGGCGGGACCGGGCCGTCGGTACGGGATTGTACAGGAGCTGCAGGCGGCACCGTCCTGGGGCCAGGCCGATCTCCCCGGGGGCCGCGATCCGGTCCATGGCCCCCAGCGGGGAGCTGGGAGTGTTTGCAGCTGGTGCCTCCTCCCTGCAGGCTACACGTCCGTGGAGAAGTAAAGTGTGTTGCGCTTCAGCTCAGTGAAGGAGATGGGAGGATGCTGCAGGTAGTAGAGGAGGACCTGGACCTGCGGCAGGCAAATTGGGGGAGGGTTAGGGCCGGACAGGGGGGAGCTGCCAGGTGCCAGCTTGCCCCGTGCAGCCACCTCCAGCAAGCAGGGACGAGTCCACCTGCACAGGCCGGTGAAACCCTCTGGGTGCTGGCACGGGCTGGGTCCAGGCCCCACCAGCTCGGCTCTCACCTGGGCCATCACGTCGTGGGACCAGATGTCGGAGGCCAGGGTGAGGTGTCCTTTGCTCTCCCCCTCCGAGGGTCTCAGCAGTGTCGGCCCGAAAACCGTGGCCAGGTTGTGGAGGGACATTTTGTTGATGGGCTCCTTTTCCGCTACCCTGGGGGGATAAGAGGAAAGCCACAAACGTGAGCTCCCAACGCCTCCACCTGGAGCATCTCAGCCTCCGGGTGCCACGGGAGGGACAAACACTGACCTCCCCCTGCCACCCCCCAGCCCCAGCAGGACGGCTCTGGTTGCAGCAGCCCCCTGTGGCCCCCGCAGACCCAGGGGCAGGGCAGGGAGCTCTGCCCCCTTCACGGCCTCCGCAGGAGCCGCTGGGCCTGGCTGGGAGCCCTGGGCGTGATGTGGCAGCGACCGAGCCCTGGCTTGCTTGCGAGCTGCAGAGCCTCCGCCCTGCCCCAGCCCCTGCAGGGTATGGGGGGCTCTGCACCGGCTCCCTGACCCCGTGGGACCCCAAAGAGCCCCCAACAAGTGAGCGGGGCCATGACAACACCGTGTTTGCAGGCGGCCGCGCTCCCTGGCTGAGCCCCGGCCAGGGGAGCAGATGTGGGAACTGGCTGTGCCCAGTTCTCAGGGTGGAAATGGATTTTCCTTCCCCACTCCCAGCAGCAATCACTTTTTCTGTTTGCTTTTAGCCAAAGCAGAGAGAAACACGTCACGATGCGAGTAACACGAGCCACCAGCCCCACTCCCAACCTCATGCCACACTCTGGCAGGGCCCTGCGTGCCACACCACGGTCCTGCCACCAGCCCTGTGCCCACTGCAGGTTTTGGGGGCCCCTGCGCTGCCCTTCCCCAGCTGCAAAAGGAGCCAGGAGCAGCTGAAATGGAGCGGGCACAGGAGCTACAACTGCTGCCATGATGGGGAGCTGCACGGTGCTGCTCTCACCACAGGACGAATGGCACAGGGTGCTTTGGGACATTTCTGCAGAGCTGAACACCCCCGGGGCTCGGCTGCCAGCTGCAGAAAAGTTGCAGGGATCAGAGCAATGTGCCGGGCAGGGGCTGCTCCTGCACTGGTCGGGGGGCGCAGCGCTCAGTTTTCCTGCTAAGCGGGCACCGCACGGTCCCAAATTGATTCCCCGCCCCGTGCTGAGGCCAGCTGATCCCCACGGGGAGCTCATCCAAGCAGCTGCACGCAGGCGAAGGCAGCCAAGAGCTGCCTCGTGCCAAAGGATGCGTGCTCCCTGCAGAGCGGAGCTGTGCAAAGGGCCCTGTGCTCTGCAGGGTCCCCGCTGCCACCATCACCACTGACCCCAGACCTCCAGGGGCTGCTCTGTGTCACAGAACAGCTCCAGGATCCCACAGATCCCCCTGTGAATGCACCAGAGCCCAGGGAGGCAGAGTTGGGCTCAGCCCTGAGGCTGCACCCTCTGGAGGAGCCGGGAGAAGGGAAAGACCACTGCAAGCTGCCCAAATCCCACACCCCAAATCCCACCCTGCTCTGCACCAGCACAGCATCACCTGGTGAGGGACCAGCCACGGCCACGGGGTGTCGGGGGCACCCTGGGAGGCAGCCAGCAGCTCCCCCCGTGCTCGTGGCCCACTCCCAGGCAAAGCAGTGAGATGGATGCAGCCCCCCCCGCCCTGCCCTGCCCACCCGTTACCTTTTCAAGTGCTCCAGCAGGAAGAGGAAGGTGATGAGGTTGGGGTCAGGCAGCGAGCGGAGAAGGTGCATCATGCAGTTCTCCTTGGCAGCAGGATCCGAGAGGGCTGGAGGCGAGGAGAGAGAGGGCTCAGGGCAGGGACCAAGCCCTGAGTGAGTGGGACAGCAGGGAGGAAGGTGCTGGCAGCGTGGCCAGACCCCTTCCTGGTCCCCAGGCCCTTACCGATGCCCTCCATGAAGGCGGGGTACAGTCTGTCAGTGAGGAGGGGCTCGGGCAGCTCCCGGAAATACAGCTTGAGCGTGCCGGCGATGGCGTTGATGTCCATGTCACTCAGCATCACCAGGATGTCCTTGTTATCTGTCCAGAGAGCAGCCCCGTGTGACACCTCCTGTTCCAACACCCCAAGCAGCACAGTCCCCAGCCCCGGCGCACCACCGAGAGCCCCTCTGGATGTGGTAGCCCCAGGAAGGGGATCTGGGGACCCCCGTGAGCATTCCTCCAGCTCCTGACCCTCCCGATGGCAGCGGGAGCGGGCAGTTTGGCCATGGCAGGGCTGGGCAGCGGGCCGCGGAACAATTTGCAAATCCATCTGCAACCTTGCCCTGACTCAGTGTCTCCCTGGGAGCCGGCCAGGCGCGGAGGCAGATCCGAGCCATCGGCACACAAACACCACCGAAAATAGGTCAGGGCAAAGCGGGGCTGTGGGGCTCCCTTGCGGGGGCTCAGGGCCAGGGCTGCCCGTGCCCCACACAGGACGGGGCAGCAATTCCTGCGGCACCAGCTCTGAGCTTTTACCTCCTCCTCCCCAGCCCCTCCAGCACCCACCCGTGCACCTCGCATGCGGCACAGTGCCATGGGCACCTCCCGGTCTTGCAGCCCCAGGGGGGTGCTCGGTGCCCGCGGAGGGGACAGGCGGCTGTCACTCACTCGCATCGAAGACAGCCTTCAAGGCCTGGATGTCCGTGGCGACGCCGGAGATCCTGTAGATGCCGACCTCCTCGATGCCCCTCTTCTCCACCTCCTCGATGCACTGGCGCACGATGTAAGGCACCTTGGAGCGCTCGCGCCTGGCTCGGAAAGCAGAGGTGTCAGCGGTGATTTTTGGGGCCCCGCCAGCCCTGAGACGGGGCAGGATCTGCAGGCAGGGTGGGAGGGATGGGGGAGGTCCCCCGCGTCCCCAAACCCCACAGCCCGCAGGGACAGGGAAGGAGCAGCCACCCCCAGCCCCGCACGCACTTGGTGACGACGCTGATTTTGACTCCGAAGACACCAGTCTGCTTTTTGGACGGCGTCCTCTTCAGGCTCATGTCTCTGCTCGTGAACTTCATGGAGAACTCCACCTTGATCTGTGGGGACATCCTGGCTGTCACCTCAGCGTCACACGGGGGTACGGCCCCACAGTGAACCCAAAGCTCAGGTGGAGGAACCAGCAAGCCCACCCCGCCGCCCCCCAGGGAAGGGGTTTTGTGCCCTGCTTACCCCGTTCATCTCAATCACGTCCATGTGCCAGTTCTTGGTCTGCACGGCCTGCGGGTCCAGCTGCGGGGAGAGACAACACATCGGGGTTGGACACCAGCAGGGACAGTCTGGGGTCCCTTGGGTTGGGCGCTGGACCCGGTGGGATCAATCCCCCGAGCCCCCAGCTGAACACACACCCCGGCAGCAAGAAATTTCCAAGAATCGGGACTATTTCTGGAGGCAGATTGATGGAACAGAACTAGGGCAGTGTTTTCCATGCAGAAAAAAACAACATCTCCCAATAGCCAAGGCTATTTATAACCCCTGGGAATGACGGGCTCTGCTATTTCTGGCTTTCGGGCTAGCAGGGGACTCGGTGACGCTTCCCCAGGGCCACAGCGAGGTTCTGGCGTTCCCAAGGCCCCACCACTCATGGCAGCGAGGTGGCACAGAGCCGTCCCCAATCCTTGGAGACACAGGACCGGGGCAGAGAGGCCAGCAGCGACCCCAGTCCCAAGAGGGGACGGAGATCGGGGACCTCAGCCCCAGGGATAGGATGATGAGGATGCAGCACTGGGACGAGGAAGGCTGGCACCAGCTCACCCTACTGCGGGGCTGTTGGGGTCTGCTCCCACCCGAGGGCATGGGGGCTCTGCCACAGCATCCAGCCCTCGCTCCAGCTGCCTTCTGGGGCTTTTTGGTCCCCAGCTGGTGCCATCGATCCGGCCCCATTGATCCTCGTAATGCGCGGGGCAGCGCCTGGCACTAATGTCCCCTCGGGGAAGGGGATGGGACGCGGAGCTGGCGGGGGTCCCGGGGCTGCAAGCGCGCAGCTGCCAGGCGAGGCTCGTGCCACGTGCACGGGGTCACTGCTCAAGGACACGGGAGTTTCCTTTAGCAGCTGCTGGATTGGGGGATGCTTGGGGTGAGCACAAAGATCCCTCGTGTCCCCTCCTGCACAGCAACACCCAAACTGCCCTAGCTCCAGGCACAGCCCCAGCACCACGGCATGGCCTGAGCTCAGCCTCGGGCAGCAGGAAGAGGGGATGTGGAGCTCAGCCAGGGGACATCAGGCTGAGGACAAACAGGTCCCACAGTTGTCACAAACACCACCTGGGCTGGCCGATCCGAGACGGCCAGACCCTGCCCAGCACCCAGCTGCTGTCCCCAGCACCATTCCCACGAGGCCGGGCAGCTCCTCCACCCCCCACTGCCACGTGAGGTGCTGTGGTTTCCAGCAATGCCTCCAGACGCCGATCCCCTCCCCGGCGCCCCAGCACGGGGGAGCCCTGGGGAGCACCGCGATGCCTTCGCCCCGCCAGCCCCACGGCTGCTGGGGACAGAGCAGGGAGCAGGAGGAGGAGGAGGAGGAGGAGGAAGGCTGCAGCTGCCCCAGGCTCTCAAGGGACCCCACAGCAGGTTTGGATGCAAGGATCACGAGGCTGCAGCTGGACCCTGGCCAACCCCAGCCCTGCCACCGAAGCCCCTCGTGTCCCCCCCACCAGTGCCAGTCCCCTCCTGCAGTGCCCGATGATGCCACCACAGCCACTGCCATGCCCTGTGCAGCAGCAGTGCTCCGGCTGGGTCCCCAAGGGCTTTCACCCCTTTTCCACATGCAGCCACGTCCCCCTCGTGGCACCGAAGCAGAAGCTGCCTTATCACCACAGTCCCAGCAGCAAGGAGCAAAGCGCCCAGCCCCAGGCACGGCAGCGAAACCGTTCGTTCCCCAGCCAGGTCGGGAGCCGTGGGCCTCCCCCTCCACGGCACGAGTTTAATTGGAAACACCACACATCTTCCCCAGCCCCGTCCCGCGGGTCCCCCATCTCCGATGGCCCTGGCAGCACACATCTGGAAGGGCTTTAGCAGGCTCTGAACAAAGCCCTAATAAAAGCCAGGTTGGCTGCCACGAGCACAGCGCGTTCCCCCAGCCGCACCGCGGCCCCCCCCCAAAAAACTTTTGTCACTGCTCCAAATTTGAGCCGGCTCAGCTGGCGTCACCCAGCTCCCCTGCAGCTGGGGACGGTCCCCACGGAGCAGCAGGCTCTGAGCTGGCCCCGGTGCTCTCCAAACCCTGCCCGCAGCCACTGCCACGTCCCCACGGGACACAGCTCCATGTGGGAGGACGGATGGGAGCATCTGCCCACGGCGCCAGAGGCACCTCCTGCCCACATGGCGCTGGCAAACACCCAGGCTCAGCTACTGCCACTGTCACCATCTCCTCCCCCTGCACCACGGGGAGCTGCCACGCTCCAGCACGGCCCAGGGACGGCCCCAAGCTGGTGGGGAGGACAGGACCCCCAGCTCCGGGACGCAGAGACTCACCTTCAACCTCTTCTCCCACGTTACCTGAAGGTGTTTGCTTGCACGGAGAGAGAGGTGGCAGCAGGGCAGGCAACGAGCAGTCCCACAGGGGACTGTCCTGGTGTGTCCTGGGGGCTCTGGTGGCAGAGGAGCCCTCGCAGTGTGGCCCTAGGGGCCCCGAATGCCGGGATGCTGCTGGGCACATCCCTGCCTCGCACCTCTCACCCATGAGGTCACCCGATGCATCAGCGCGGGGTGAAGCCATCCTGAGCAAAGCGGTGACTCAGCCGGCGTGGCTCTCCCCCTGTGTCACCCTGGGAGGGGGATCCCATGGGATCTGCTACAGACGGGGTCGCTTCCCCCCAGCATGACCCCCGTGGGCACCCAGCCCGGCCCCAGCAGGCAGGGGATGCTCTGGGCACCCCCTGCCCAGGTAGCACATGGTGACAGAGCTACACTACAGGGACAGAGCAGCCCCAGAGCCAAGCAGAGCCCAAAAAAGCAGCGATTCAGCGATTCAGAGCCCCATCTGACAGCGACCCTAAAAGCAGGACGTGCCTGCTACACACAGGGAGCCGGGCACGGACTTGCTGCAGCTGAGCTCCTGTGCAGGACGGCTCACGGTGACACAGCCCCTGCTCGCCTGTCTGCCCCACGTCCTAGGAAGCAAAAACCTCCTCGGGTTTTGCCCCAGCAACAGCCGCTGGGCAGCTCCCGCCGCAGCCCTGGCGGCCCCTAATCCCCTCTGCGGGAGCTGCACGGAATCGAGGTTAATGCCGCTGCGTCACAGCCAGCCCTGCTGCCACCGAGCCCCCCTCGCTGTTGACAAACCGAACCCGCACGTGCCGGGGCAGCTCCTGCCTTTCATCGCACGGGAGGGAAGCCCCCGGTGCCCCCGAGTCCCCCAGGACTGCCTGCGATGGTGCCGTGTCCTCCCGTCACCCCTTCGAGCACCCCTGCCCCCCCAAAAAAAAAACAGGCAGCACCTCCTGCTTGGGGCAGGAGGCTGCACCAAAGGGTGCCCCGACACCCCGGCTGCACCCCGCGCAACACAAGCAGCCTGGCAGAAATCAGCTCAGCAGCCCCCAGGGAAGAAGGAGAAGAGGAAAACAAGCGCTGAGCAGGCTGCTAAGTAGCCAAAAAGCTCCTGAAGCAACCCAACAGAGCCCCCCAGCCCCCTCCCCAAAGCAAGGGGGTACCGAGGCGCACCCATACCCGAGCCCCCCCTCCAGACCAAAGCCACCGGGTACGGGGAAGCCAACTGGATGCACCCCACCACCTCCACGTCCCCCCGAGCCCCCCAGGCACCTTCTGCCTCAGCAGCTTGCTGCGCACCCGGCCCCAGAGGCGGGCGCCCGTGGTGGAGGGCCGCTTGCCCTCGGGTTCCTCCGGGCCAGGCTCCAGGCGCTCGCCCCCAGGAGCGGGGCTGCCGTCGGGTTGCACCAACACATCCGTCATCATCGCCACCGCTTCGGCTCCCGGGATGCCAAAAGAGAGGCTGGGGGGCCCCAGGGTGGCCGGGGGGGGCTGGTTAGCAGAGCACCGGCATCCCCGCTGATGTTTGGGCACGGAGGTCAGCGGTGGCCGGGGGCAGCCCGGCTCGGGCGGCGGGCAGGCGAGCAGGCTGGGCTCATCTTCCACCAGGGTGTGTGAGCCAGGCTGGCGAGAGGCAGCTCGGCTCGGCAGCCCCAAAGCCTCCCTCCCACTGCGAGGAAGTGACTCAAAGCAGCCCCCCCGGCGTCCCCCACGCGTTAACTCCCGCCCTGCCGCCCGCTGAGCCGCTGGGAGGGCTGCGCAACCCCGCAGATGAGGCCAGGGAGGCACCGCCGGAGCATCCCCGTGCCACCCCGCAGCAGCCAGGCTGGGCACAGCAAGGGGGTGGCGCTTTTGGGGTGTCCCGATGAGGTCTGGGGAGCAGGAACCCCCCCTACACCTCACCAGCATGCCCGGATCCTCGTCGCCTCCGCTGCTGGTGGGGTGAGGTGGGGACAGCGTGGGGCAGAGGGAGGTGGGGGTGCCCTGGGGCATCACCACGGCTCCTCCTGACACACACGGATAGGGCAAGGAGCCAAAAATCAGAATTACACAGCACCCTGCCTCCACGGGGCTCAGCACCAGGCAGGATCCAACGCCCAGGGCTACATGGGGGCACTCTGGGGGTCCCTGCAGGTCCAGAACAGCCCTGACACCACAAATCTCCCCCTTTTTTTTGGAGCTTTTGCCAACCCTGCGCAAAGGGGGACCGGCCGGGGAGCGATTCCCTGCAGGGATGGCAGGCACCGTGCCCATGACAACACAGCCTCCGCTTCCACAGCCGCATCTCCTCCCCCCTGCACCAAAACGGGGGCTGCACGGCCAGGGGGGGCTGCTCTGCCCTGCCCCATCACCCCCTGGCTCCGAGACCCCCTCCCCATACACCCGCTGCCAGTCCCCCTGCCCAGCCCAGGGCACCAGCCTTGGGGCCAGCCCTGCCCCAAGCAACGGGGACAGGTGACAGCAGGACAGCCCCACAGCCCCGCTCCTAATGTCAGGAACACCACCCCGTCCTCGGGGTGAGCAGCCCCGGGGGCCTCCTCTCTCTCCTCTCCCTTTCTCCTTCCCAGACTTTCGCACGGCAGAGCCAAGCTGTGCTGTCCCTGCCCCGACCCCCGGTCTCCCGGCGTGACTCATGTTTGTTGACACGGGTTATTTCCAAGCACACAGCTGGGCTGAGCCCCACGGGGTGCTGAGCCCCTTCCCCAGCCCCCTGCACACTGCGTGGCCTCGTGCCACCCCTGCCCCACGCCGGGGAGGGCACCAGATTGGCAATTTCGGGTACAACCAAGCCCAGCCGAGCCCCAGCCCCCATCCTGCACCCAACGTGCTGCCACCCCACGTCGGCACCTCCTTCCCAGCAGCGTTTCCGTGCTCCTTCCTCCTCCCCAGGGACCTGCCCTCAGCTACTTTCCCATGGAGCAGGCAGCCGGGTGCTTTGAAGTGTCCTCAGGCAGGGGGGGGACGTGTCCCAGGCATCCCATCACAGCGGGGGGAGGCAGCCAGAGCAGGGGTCCCGCCAGGGGAGCGGGTGGGCATCGCCCTCCTGAGGCATCCCTGCTGCCCCCTGGCCAAGGGGGGTGCTGTGGGGTGCAGGGTCTGGGGGCTGCCGTCCCCCTCCTACCAACCCTGCTCACCTGGAGCATCTCAGGGCAGCCCCAGCCTCCATCCCCCTGCCTGGCAACGGCCAATCAGAGGTGGCCGGGCCGTTGCCCTGGCAACCCCCCGTTGCCATAGCAGCAGCGGATGGAGGCGCTGGGGATGGGGATGGTGGCAGAGGGGACAGTGGCAGCCGGTGGGGAGATGTGGGGCTGGATGCTCAGAGCCCCCAGCAGGTGGACACCAGGCTCATGGACCCCCCCCCCCCCTTGGCCACAGCGACCCCTCCCCGCAGCCCATGGGGTGAGCTGATCCCAAGGAATGGGGCTGGGCGCACGCCTGGGGGGTGGCTGTCACCTTTGCCACCTCCCCAGGATCCCCTCTCGCTTTGTCCCACCTCTGCTGAGGCCATCACGCCCCAGGATCATCGCTCGTATCTGATGCTCATCCTCCTCGCTGCCTTCAGCCCCAAGCCCAGACCCCTGTGCTCAGCTCCCGGTGTCTCCCAGCCCCGCATCCCAGCAGGCTGGCCCCAAAAGATCCGGGTTAGGTGAGAAGGTGCCCCAAAGCCCCAGCACGTACCTGGATCTGCCCCTTGCCCATGATCTTGTCCACAATTTCATTGTTGTCCTTGTTGAGCTTGGTCTTGTCGTAGCATTTCTCGTAGCAGAGGATGCGCAGGGACTGGGAGCCTTCCAGCTCGATCTCGAACTCCTGGGAGCAGACGGAGGGCGGCTCAGCCCCAGCACCCAAAACGTCTCCAAAACCAGGGCCGGAAGGTGGGCACAATCCCTTCCTTCCTCCAGCCTCCTCTCACCTCGTTCCACTGCGGCTCCGTTGTGTCCCGGAAAACCCTGGTCTTGGCTTTGCTGACGAAGTAGCCGAAGGAGTCCACCTCCAGCGTGCAGTAGAGGTCTGGGGGAGGAGACACCGCTGAGTGACCCCGTAACACGTCCCCATCGAGCTGCTGGGACCCCCGGGGGCTCACGGGGCCCCGTGCTGGGCCCAGCTCTCGCCCCAGCCTCTCCGAGCAAGGGCGGGCGCTGCACTTACTGGCCGACTGCTTGAAGCCCTTGGCGGAGTGGACGATGACGTGCAGGAACCCGTAGAGCCCAGGGGACTCATCATCTGCGAGGCAAGGAGCAGAGGGGTCATTAAGGCTCTGGTTTTGACCCCCAACAGCCCCCCCGGAGGTAGGATCTACCATAACGAGCCCCAGCACGGCCCCCAGGTGCCTGCAGTGACACCCCCTTGTCCCCAACCCCTTGGAGGGCTCCTCCTGAAGGTCTGGAGAAGGACAAGCATCACCTGCTGCCCATCAGTCCTGCCGGACATCCCGAGCTCCCTGATGCTGGGGGTGGCTGGTTGTAATGGGGTCACTCTTCTCCTGCCCAGCCTGCAGGGATGTCACTGCGACCCCAAAACAAGCCCCGTGTCACGGCTGGGAACGTGAGCGTGGGAACCCAGCTCTGCTCCGGTAGTGCCACCTGCTGGGGACACGTCCCCCTGCACAGCCAGGGACCCCACTCGAGGCGAGGGACCCCGCACACCCTTCCCCATGTCACCCCCCAAACCAATTGGGGCCAGCAGCCCAGCAGACACTCACCGTCCTTATTGCTGGTGACTGGGATGTTGTGGACGGTGCGGAGCTTGAAGCAGGATCCCGTCAGCACCTGCAGCTCCACCGAGCTCAGCACGAAGGCCTGGAGGTCTGGGGGAGGAGAGGGGCTTCAGAGGGACGCAGCCAGCACCGGCCCCGGGGGAGCAGACGGGCTGCAATCCCACGGGGCTGATCCATGGCAGCACCTTAGGGAAAAGGAGCCCCAAGGGGGCCTCGGCAGCCTGAGAATTACCTTTCTTCTGCAGTTTCTGAATGGCCTCCCTCCACTCAGACCTCTCGTAGTCGGAGGACAGCAGGAATAGGTAGCTCTGGAAAAAAAGAGGTGGATGCTGCAGGGCTGGGACTCATCCCTCCCTGGCCAGCACGGCTCCAGCCCCCTTTATCCTCCAGCCCTCTTCCCCTCCAGCCCCCCTCACCTTCCCGTTGCGGTTGTGGATGCGGAAGGGAATGGCGGGCGAGTTGAGGAGCAGCCAGAACTCGTTCTCAAACATCTTCTTCTTGAGGCGCTCGATGGCACGGCTCTGCCCCTTGTTGGCTTTCTGCAGGCAGGGAGAGGACACGGGGACTGGGTCAAGCAGGCGAGATCATCTCCCCGGCGCCCCCAGCACCCCTGGGTGCTATCCACCCATCCGTGGGCACCCCGCACGCTTCCCAACCCTTCTCACCTCCTTCTGCACCTCGCTCTTGATGGCCGAGATCTTCATCTTCATGTCCTCCAGCTCGTGGTCGGGGATGACGTGGACCTGCGGGCAGTGCTCCGACTCCTCCGGCGAGGGGAACACCAGGTCGGCCAGGGGCACGTACCACTTGCAGTCGTACTGCTGGTGCTTCCTGCGGCCGAGGCGCGGGTGCTGAGCATCCTCAGCATCCTCCCAGCCCTCCCAGTCCCCCGTCCCCACCCCGTGCCCCTTCCCGCTGGAGGACGGGGCCCCCAGCGCCCTCCTTACCCCACCGCCGTCTTCTTCAGCTTGGCACAGAGCAGCACGTCGGTGAAGAGGAAGACGTGCCGCAGCTTCCGCGAGCCCTCCGACAGCTCCACCAAGAAGCCGTCCTTGATGAGCTGCCGGGTCTAGGGAGAGCAGGGATGGCGTGAGAGCAGGCAGAGAGCAAGAGCCAGCACCCCGCGGGGCCCGGATGCCCCTGTCCCCCTCCGTAGCTCAGCCAACACAAGCACGGGAAGGTCCGCGTCCTCTGGGGACCATTTTGGGTCCCTAGGGTGCCATGAGCAGCGAGGAGCAGAGCACAACCCACACACCCAGAGCTGTGTTGAGGACACCCCCTCCACCTCCACCATGGGGCCCCTCAAGGTGGAGGCACCACCAGGGGCTGGCAGAGGGCTCGGCCACCACCCCGTGCCACCCTGCCCGCCTCACCTCCCCCTTGGGGGTGGTGACCGCCGTCCTCCGGGGGTCGATGTCCTCATTGATGCTGGAGAGGAAGTTCTGCGAGATGCGGAGGGCGTCCTGCAGCAGCGGGTAGTCGGGGTGGTCGGCTGGGGTGTGCTTGAGGAGGTCCTGGATGGGGGTGGGCACAGGTGAGTGACCCGAGAGTGCCACCCACCCCGCAGCACCCACATCGGGGTGCCCCCCGCGGTGCTCCCCGGGCTGTGGGTGCCCAGCAGCAGCAGGGCACGGCTGGTCTGGCACGAGGGAAGGTCTCCCTGGGGACGCAGCCATCACCAGCCACCTGTCCCTACAACCCCTTGGTGTCCCCATCCCGCCCCGGGGCCGGCGCCACACTCACGTGCAGGACCAGGGTGCTCCGGGTGACGCGGTCAATGGGTTTGTACAGCAGCGCTGCGGGAGACACGAGGGGTCAGCCAGCACAACCCATGGGGTCTCAGCCCCCCACAGAACCCCCAGTTCCTGCTGGGTCCCGGTGAGAGACCCCCCATGGCCCCGCACCCCGCTGTGACGTGGCAGCGGGGCGGAAGAGCTGCTTGGCACCACCAGCAGCCCGGAGCTTTTTCAGTTTCCCTTTTTGCTCCACATTGGGTCCCGTGCAGCTCCAACCCCAAGCCCTGCTCCCACTGACCCCGAGAGATGCTCTGGGGCTCTTTTCACCCCCAGAAGCCAGACCTTCCTCCTCCTCCTCCTCCCCATCCCCTCGCAAGGGGCGTGCATGCGGTGCCCAGCGCCCCTCGCATGTCTCTCTGGGCTATTTATACCCAGACTGAGGCATCTGGATTTTCCCGACGATTCGGACCACTTCCCCAAACTGCAGGGCCCCGGCGGGGACGGGCTGCAGGCGGGAGGGGAAGAGGGAAACACGCCGACCCCGAGCCACGGTATGAGTCATGGAGGGGGTCCGGTCCCGTTCCCAAGGAGCTCGAGGGAGGGTGCTGTGGCAAGCTGGGGGTCTGGACATGGGGCTGGTCCCCACGCCTCGGTGGCAGCACAGAAAGCCGGAGCCCCTGCGGCACCCAACGAGAGCTCCAGGAGGGAGGGGATGCTCAGGGCGTCCTCCCACCCCGCACACAGGGAGGATGGAGCCTCCCGCTGCCATCGCTACAGGTACATGCAAAGCACTTGGGAGCCCGCTGCATCCCCAGGAGGGGCTGATCCGGCACGGCTCTGGGCCCCCCCTCCATCCCCATCCCCATCAGCGTGATCCTGGGGGCAGGCAGCGCAGGATGGCAGCGAGCAGGGAAGCAGGAGCCGCTCCAGCCCCGCGGAGATGGGCGTTGCAGCCCCCAGCTGCTCGCAGCCTGCGGCGAGCAAACGGGGACCCCTCCCCATCGCCACCCCGGCGCAGAGCCCCCTCGAGCGGGGATCCCCTTCACCACCACCAGCACGAGCCCCAGCCCCACGGGCCCGGCGAGCGCGTGGCCACGCGTGCCCGAGCCAAGGCGGCTCGATGGAGCCAGGAACAAAGACGCGCCCAACTTCAGGCTGCCGAGCACGATGCCGCCTCCAGCCAGCAAGGACAGCGGCCGGCACCCCCACGGCAGGTGAAACACCCCCAGCACGGCAGGTGAAACACCCCCAGCCACCTCCCCACCGCCCCCAGCCCCTCACCGTAGGTGCAGTTACAGCACAGGCGGACGATAACGAGGATTTCCATGGCAGCCCCGTCTCCGCGCAGCCATCCCTGCCTCCCCTCGGCAGCTCAGCCTGGCTGCGCCGCGGCATCGGCCCTCAGCACGGCTCCCAGCGAGGGAGGAGGGGGTGGGCAGGGGGTGGGGGGCTGCTGCACGCCCCCAGCATCCTCACGAGGGGCGTCCCACCCCCCCACCAACACCAGCACCAGCACCAGCGCCGCGCATGGGAACACAGAAGGGCTCCGCTGCCGGGAGCCGCTCGGTAATGCACCCGCAGACAAAAGGCTGCAGCCCCCTCCCCACGCCCGCCCCGCGCATGCCGTACCCTCCATGGTGACGGACGTGTGGCTCTCCTTCGAGTCCTTGGGGCCCTTCACCTTCAGCTCCTAGGGAGGAAAATGCCCGTCAGGGGTGGGGGTGAGGGGGCTGAAGGCTGGGGCAGGTCGTTGCTCAGGGTTTGGGGGCTCCGCACACGCCATGCACCCAGGTATCCCCCCTGTGGCTGTACCCTACAGATCAGCCCCCGTGGGATGCTCAAGGCTCCCCCGGAGCAGCACTGGTCCTGCTGAGGGACCCCAAGCAAGGGCCAAATCCTGAAGGATTCAGCGCAGCACCGAGGCCACGACCATCCTGGCACAGCTGCAGATGGCTCAGCCCCACGGGTGGTCCCCAAAAGTCCCTCAGGCAGGGGCAGCCCCTCTGTGGGGTGCACGTGGTTGACCAGGCCACAGGGACGATGTCCCCTGCCCCACCCCGTGGCACATGCTCTGACCCCACGGCGCAGACCCGGCCCTGCTCACCTCCGAGATCTTCTGGAACTGGTAATTGCTCTGGCTGCACTTCTCGGCCGTCTCCAGTGCGATTTTGTAGTTATCCACAAAGGCCTTGTACACCCCAAGCTGGCTGGCCTGCAGGCATGGGTGGAGGGTCAGCCAGGCATCCCTGGGGCCCCCTGCACCCCCCAGAGGCCAGGCAGGAGCCACGGGGGCCAAAACTCGTCACGGGCTGCCCCTCGAGCAGGCAGGGAGCAGAGCAGAGCCCCGGGGAAGGCGCGTACCAGCTTCTGGAAGAGGTGACCCATGGTGATGTTGCTGTCCCACTGCTGCACCTTGGGGCACAGGCTGTCGTAGAACTCCTTGTGGATCTCGTAGATATCCTGGATCTTGTAGAAAATGGTCTCAATCTGCTGGAGGGTGAGGACGGGCTGCGACGTGGTGGCCGTGGCCTTCAGCGGCTTCATGGGCTGCCGGGCGAGGAGAAGGGAGAGCGCCTGAGACCGGGGCGTGGAGAGGAAACAGCCCCCAGGGGCTCCTGCAGCCCACCGAGGGGGACAGCTCTGGGAAGACCCCAGACCCCCCTGCACGAGGGGCTGTCGCTGTGTGCCGATGCTCCTGAACCCCTGGGACTTCCCCGTCTACATCAGCAGTGACCCTCGCGTTGTGCAACGACGTCCTGACCACGAGGGCCGGCGTGTCCGCGGGAGGAAGCGGGGCTGGAAACACTTCTGTGCCGCGCAGGCTGGCTGGGGAGGGGCTGCCCTAGCAGAAGGGACCCCATCCACCCGTCCTGGGGACCCCTCCCCGAGCTGTGCTCACCAAGAGGAGTGCCTCCAACTGGTTGATGTAGATCTCCTCGCTGGCCAGGAAGCCGGAGAGCACCAGCTTCCGCATCTCCAGCCCTTTGCCAGCGTCTCGCTCGCCCTGTGAGACACAGCAAGGAGCCCGGCTCAGCCCCACCGGAGCAGGACGGAGCCCCCTGATCCCACCAGCCCCAGTGTCCCCATGAGGACGCATCCCTGCCACACCATGGGGACACCACGGCGAGGGCCAAGCACGTGCCGAGGTGTGGCACGGCCAGGCTGGAGCCAGCTGGGGAGCCGGGGAGGCACCGGCGGCACTGCTCTCCCTGCTCCTTGCTGGCTCGGAGCCCGGCGCCGTGGGCAGCGCTCCAGGGCGGCATGGCACAGCACGGCACAGCTCTCCCCGGGCAGAGTCCAGAGGCACCCCTTGGAATCGTGCCCGGCGGCACCATGCGAGCCGGCACCACCCTTTTCTCCGCCCGGGGCTTCCTCTGGGAAAGTGCCACCCCACGCGGTCACCGCCGGCCTCTGCGCGGTGCCATCGGGGCAGGGCTGGTGCTGGGAGGGTGAGGAGGGGGTTTGGGAGCTGCACCCACCCAGAAATTGCTCCTTGGCGTGCCAGCAGCCTCCGCTCTGCTCGGTGGGGCACACGTCCCATCCCCGACACCGGCACGGCCCTGAACACTGCTCCTGGACTACCTCAAACACCCGCTGTGCTCGGAGTCCCAGCCCAGCACTAAAAAACCACACTCAGGAGCTGGGCTTTGCCACCGAGAGCAGCACCAGGCAGTGCCACAGCCCTGCAGCACCCAGATCCTCGTCTCCTGCCTCAACCCAGCTGGTACAGCCCCGTTTGGAGCGGATCACAACTTCCACCTCGTTGCTCCAGACAATTTGGGATGGTTCAGAGACCACCATGTCCCGTCTGCCCCCATCCCGCACTGCCTGTGGGGACCCCTGTGCCAGCACCCGGCTCTGCTGACCCCAAATATCGTGCTGGGGGTCCGGCAGCAGCACCCACACATGGGTGCAGCGCAAGCACCCCCCCGGATGGGAGTGCAGCCAGGAAGTGCACGCTGCCTCCGGGACCAGAATCGCCCGTCCTGCCCCTCTCAGTCCCGATCCTCAGCTGCCAGGAGCCCGGTGCCCCCCCCAAAAAGCTGCACCTTTAAGGCCAGGCTGCTGTGAGCAGCAGGGGGGGTACCCAGAGAGCCCGCTTGACGTTGGCGAGCGGCGGGCTCGCTGCCACCGATTAGTCACGGGCTCTTCCTGCTTCCCCAGAGGCTCGGCCCTGCGTGAGAGCTGGGGAGATAAGGGGCCTGTCTGTGCCGGGGACCCGCAACAACCCCAGGGACGGTGCCAGTCTGACCCCATGGCCCCATGGATGGGCACGGAGCCCACCCTCCAGCAGGGTCCAGCCACCCTGTGGCAGAGCCTCCGAGGAGAGGAGGGATGGAGGCCTCCCCCCGCCCCATGACAGCCCCCACAGGGCACCCAAGCCAGGTGGGCGAGGGAAGGCTCAGGGCTGTGGCCAGCCGGGGGCACGGCACCAGGGTCGAGCGGGGTTGGGGGCATTTTAAGGGGGTCTGCATGGGGCTGCGTGGGGAGTCAGTGGCACGGAGCGGTCCAGCTTCTTCCCGAGCATCCCAGCTCTGCCAACACAGCATCCCACCCCAGCAGGCACGCGCAAGCACCAGCTGAGCCCTTGGCACCCTCTCCCCTCCCCACTGCTGCCCCGGAAAACCTCACACCCAAACCCCAAGACCTGAGCTGGCAGCTGCAAGGTGCCCATCTCCGTCCCCACCCTGTCCAGCGCCAGAACGGGATGTCCCACGGGTGCCCACCTTCTCGCTGGCCGAGAACGGAGACCCGGGGCTGGTGGGGGTTCCCGGCTCAGAGTCATCTTCATCCTCCAGGACTTTATCCAGGTACCCTATGGCCTCCTCTTCCTCCTCCATGGCCTGCCGGGCACCGTTGGGGTCGCACGGGGGGACCCCACAAGGCTACGGCTGGGAAAGCTTACGCGGCTGAGCCAGCCCGGCCTGACTCAGCCCTGGACGCCGGCCACAGCTTCGGGATGAAAGGAGCCATTATGGGATCCCCGGTGCTCCCTCCTGCCCCGTCGGCCCCTTTGCGAGGCTCTCCTTGGGCAGCGGCACAGCTGCCCGAGCGCGATGGCGAGGATGGTGGGACCACCAGAGCTGGGGGCTGAGGGGGTGCCGAGCTCTGCCCACCAGGCCAACGCTTGTTTTTTTTTTTGGGGTGGGGGGGCTGCCGGCGGTGTAGGGCCGCTGCCCGCCGTGCCGCGCTGCTCGCAGCCAGCCCCGCCGCTCCGCCCTGCGCTCTCGCTACAGGAAATGCACGTCGCGGCGCTGGAGGTGGGGCTGCTCCGCGCTCTGGTCAAGGCTGGGGTGCAGCAGCCCTCCGCCCGCTTGTTTTTTGTTTTTTGGTGGTTTTTTTTTGGAGTTATGTAGTGCTGGGCAGCGGGGGAAGGCATTGAGTTGGGGGCACCCCCATAGAGAGGGGGTCTCCCCACCGTGCTGCTGCCTCCATCCGGACCCCCCCGTGGCCTCCCCACATTCGCCAGGCAGAGTCATGAGTGATGGGAGAGCTCCCATCCCACCTGGGGTCCCCATGGTCCCCCCCAAGCAAGGAAAGAGCCGGACCATGGGGTCTTCCATCACCCCTAAGGGCAGCAGCAGGGATCGGGTCCCATAAGGGCACCTGGACCCCCAACCTCAGCCCCTCCTCCCCCCAGAAAAAGGGTCCTCAACCCCTCCCTGCTCAGCAGGGAAATGCTGCTGCTGCACGGCGCTTCCCAGAGCGCCCACATTGAGCCCAGTGGGGACCAGCCCCCGGCTGCTGCCCCGGCCCCAACAGCTCTGTGGGGCCTCACGGGTGCTGCCAGATGGGGTAAGGAGATGTGGACATCTGCACGAGCTAACGCAAGAGCCGTTTCAGCTGTTTTCCCCCTCTCCTCAGCAGCAAAAGGGGAACCAGCAGCTGCTCAGTCCCTACAAGCCGCTCGCCTCCCCGCTCTTCTCAAAACCTGTAACAAACCCCGCGGTGCAGCTCAGAATTTGCACGTTTTTGGTAGGACACGGACACCGGATGACCAGAGCAGCCACCCTCAGCACCAAACCCAGCAACACCCAAGCCAAGGCTGGGCCACCACCCTGCGCTGTGACCACAGCCCCTGCCAGGATGCTCAGGGCTGTGGGTGGGACGGGCCGGTCCCCATGCAGGGCTGGGGGGCTCCAGGTTCAGCCTCAGAAGCACCTGAGAGGAGACACCCTGCCCCAATCCTGCCAGCAAAATTTCAGGTGCCAGCACCCAAAGGGCACTCCCCTGAGCCCTAACCCAAGCAGCTGCAGATAAAGAGATCAGAGGCAGAGCCGGCGCTGAGCTCTAAAGCTCCCAATCCTGTTAGCGCTGGGCCAGTGCTGAGCCGAGACGGCCACTTGAGACCGCCTGCGTCCCCCAGGGCCACCCACCACCCCGCTGCCCCCCCCAGGACCATCCTGCCAGGGTCAAGACCCCCTTGCGAGCAGGGTGCCGGGGCGGGGGCTGCCTCAATTCCCTGCTGCGGGACCGGGGGACCGTGCCCAGGATCACGGCAGCTTGGAGTGGGGTGGTGGGACCCCCAGGAGGGCCCCGCAGGACCCCCATGGGGCTGGGTGCCGAGGATGCTGCGCAGCACCCTTGGGGGAGGAAGCCACACCTCTGCGCTCCTCCGCCTCAACATCCGGGTTAAGGCCTTAACTCCTTCCACGGCAAAAACCTCCACATTTTCCACACTGCCTCCTCCCGTACCCCTGCCATGCCGCAGACCCCCCCCAACAGCCCGGGTGCTCCCCCAGAGCAGCCCCTGTGCCGGAGAGCAGAAGCACCCAGCGGCAGCAGCCCCCGTGTCCCCAGGACAGCACGGCACCCCCTGGGCTTTAGGGAAAATTTGATTCTGGAGAAAAAAAATAAATAAATAAAAATAAAAATTAAAAAAATCACATTTTCCGCTTTTAATTTCCCACTCCGAAGCTCTCCAAGCTCCCCTCCTTGGGAAGAGGATGGATAAAACCCCGGTGGCTCGGCGAGGATGCTGGGGTAAGAGCCCAAGGAGTTAAATCTAAGTTTCCCTGCAAAGAGGAGGGGACGGACACGGTGTCCCTCTGCCGCTGGCAGGGTGTCCCCAAGTGCCGCTAGATGGAGCCGGCAGCGTGGCTGTGCCTTGTCCCAAGCCTCCCAAAAAAAGAGGGGCAGGGGACAGGGGGGGGTCCCAGCCCCCTCAGGCTGGGCTCCAGCACCCAGAGCCACCGACACGTCCCATGGATGGACGCAGCCCCGTCCCAAACAGCATCCAGACAAGGAACCGGCTTTGGGAAGCAGAGGGGACATCCACCGAGGTCACAGCACCACCAGACTGTCACCAACACCGCAAATCCCTCCCAGCCGGGCACCCCCAACCCCAAATTTCGCAGCCCCCAGCCCACCTACCCCAGTGCCGAGGCCGTCGGTGGGTGTGGGCGAGACGCCGTCGCCGCTGTCCTGGCCCCGGGCGCTGAGCTGGGGGGACATGGTGGGCGACTCGTCGATGTAGGGCATGGTTTCCGAGCCCTCCGGCAGCGCCTTGGGCTCCTCGTTGCCCTCGGCATCGTAGTCATCTGCACCATAGTTGAAATCTGCCAGAGGAAGAGAAGATGGGGGGTGAGCATCCTGGAGATGCCGCCTACCAGCAGGCTGGTGGCCGCTGCCTGGGGAGGGGGGACAAGGACACCAGGGGAAGCCTCTCACCATGCTGATAGTGACCGTGCACCGAGCTGTAATTACCCAGGGACTAACGAGCCCATTTCCAACACGTGGGGCCGTGCAGGGACACGCACACCCCCGCGGGGCAGGCAGGGCATGTTGCGGGCACCCTCCCCTGCCTCTGCATAATTCATGGTGCCGGGAAGCTGCAGGCCTCGTCTGTGTGGGGGCAGCTGCTCCTGCAGACACCCCGCACCAGCAGCAAAATGCCCTCCTCACCGGCCCTGGGGGGGGCGATGGAGCCGGGCTGGCAGCCGCCATCCTCCCCATCCCCTGCCCAGAGCAGTGCCAGGCCCATAGGGGCTGCAGGGGGGACATCACACCAGGCCCAGGGGGGGCAGTGAGGGCACACGGCCACCCCACCAGGAAAAAAGGGGATGGCGGCAGGTGTGGCGGCGATGCCGACGTGCCACAAACCCCGCTGAGGTGATGCAGGGGGGCTGCTGCAGGCCAAGGAGGCCTCGCGCTGCCCCACGGCCCTGGGTGCAGCCACATTGGGGGCCCAGAGCCCTCGGCAGGGTATGGGGAAGGAAATGGGGAGCCAGGAGCGGCCGAGGGGGAGCTCTGGGGGGTGCAGGGCCTGCGGCGGGGCCGGGGGCGCAGCGGGGGCCGGGGGGGCCTCCTAACCCGTTCCCATGGAAACGGCGGCGGCGAGAGGCGGCTGCAGCAGCCCCGAGATGCTGACAAAGGCGAGGGGGAAGGGAGCCCGGCTGCGGCACAGGCAGCCATGGGGTGCAGCTGGCACCCCACACACAGCCCCACAGCCCCCAACCCGGCCCCAAGATGTCCCCTCGCACCCTGCCCGGGTGTCCCCCCCACCCAGACCCCCACACGTATGGGGCGTGTGGCCTGTACCCAACCCCGAGCAAACCCTGTGCTGCCGCCGCTTCACCCCGCCGAGGAGTCCCCAGCTCCCAGCGGTGTTGCTCATCCCATTAATATTGCACTCAGCTTAATGTTTAAAGTGGATAAATCTGTAAATCAAGGAGTGCTGTGAAGCTGGCAGCCCTACAGGTGCTGGCAGGATGATGGGAACCTCTCCTGCACCCCAGGGCAGGATGGAGGAGAGCCCCAACACCACCCAGGTGTGTCCCCGCTCTGCCAGGACAGCCCAACTGCTCTCAGGCCTCTCCTCGTTAGCAATTAGCACCTAATGAGCATCCCCCTGAGGCCTATCACCATCACCCTGCGGGGCAGGTGGTGGGCAAATTTGCCCATGGTGGGCAAAGCTGAAGGTTACCCCCCCAAAAAAAATAAAATCAGAGCATGGATGGGGGAACCCCAAGCTCCTGTTGACCAGGGCCAAGCTCCTCATCTCCAGGCTGATGCGCAGCCCGGCACCTGAGCCTGTGCCATCCACCCCAGCATCCATCGACAGCGATGTGGGGACAACCAAGGCCACGCCGGCCCTGCCAAAGCCACCACCTCCACTCAGCCCCCATGCCAGGAACGGGGCAGGCAGCCAGCAGCGGCCAGAAAAGCCCACGCTGAGCCCAGCACCAGCACCGGAGGGGACCTGGCCACCTCCCCGCCCCGCTGCCAGGCTTGGGAGCAGCTCGGGTAACGAGGAAAGGTTTTAATGAGGCGGCTGGGGACCTTGCCACCTGCCAGAGGTGACACTGGCAACGGTGCAAGGGGAGGAGGTGGTGGCGATGGCATGGAGGCACAGAAGGGGAAGGGCCCAGCAGGAACAACCCCAGCTCTCAAGCCCCCATCCTGACCAGGTTCATACTGCGCGGCCCCGTGCCCACCCAGGGGCACACGTCCCCATGGCTGTATGCCCCCAAATGTGTCACCTCCTGGCACAACCCCACTGGCTGAGCCACAGCCACGTGTCATTGACCGGGCTCTCCCTCAGGGAGGACGGGCAGAGGTCTCTCACCTTGTCCTGCAAACAGGGACCACCCTGACCTCCTCAAAGCCTCTGGAGAAAAGCCCCCGGTGCCCACGGAGCAGGAGTGGCTCCATCACTGCAATCCCTCCCTGGGCAGGCGGATGCAAGCCAGGATGTGCTGCAGGCAGAGACCTGCCGGGAAGTGCCATCGCTTGGCACACACACCTGTGCCCAATGCCACCAAGGGAGGGGGACCCTGCTCATGCCCAGGGGACACAGGGAGTCCGTCCCCTGCACCTCCCTGCCTGCAGGGCTCAGCAAACCCAAATCTCGCTGCCTCTCTCCTCCCCCCGCAGCTGCATTGCCCCTGCAGCCTGTTCTTGTGCCCATGCCAAACCCAGAGCTATTTTTGCGCCAGGCACCCTGGTTTTCGCAGCAGTGGCAACCCTCCCGCTCCACCCAAGGCATGGGGACAGAGGAGCAGAGGGAGCCTGGCCCAGGGGAGCCACCTCCGAGCCCTGCACCCAAAGCAGCCCCTGGCCCAGGCTCCCCCCACAGCGCTGCAGACCCCAGCCCCACATACACCAAGGGATGCCGGCACTAACGGGGGTCCCACAGGCTGGCACACGGCCCCGGAGCGCAGCAGGACCAGGAACACCTCCCCAAAAAGAAAATCACATTTCAGCTCTGCCACCCAAGCCAATGCCAGCGAGATGATGCTCGAGAGGGAGCGCAGCCAAGGGCGGCCACCAGCTCCTCCCCAGCGCGGGCAGGTGACAGCTCTGTCACAGCGGCACAGGGTGGCATTTTCTTCGCTTTCCCAGCTGGGCACAAGCTGCTTCCAGGGCTCTGCACACCTCAACGCTCGCCCGCCTCATTTCCACAGGAGAAGTTCAGCATCCACACGGGGAGTGGGGGGGGGGGGGGGGGAGCGGATTTTGCTATTCCCAGCCTGCAAGCTTTGGGAAAACACCACATTTTTACCAGGGCTGGGTGAAAATTCACCATGACAACAGGGATGCGTGAGCTGGCCTCAGACCTGCCTCCACGGGCCTCGACACAAACAGCATCTCCTCCGCACCCCGCGCTGCCTCCTCCCCACCGCCGCAGCATCTCGGGGGGCTCAGGAGCCCGGCACGGTGTGGGCACCGCTCCCAAGTGCCCCCATCCCCTGGGCACAAAGGTCTCTGGAGCTGGGTGCCCAGGAGGATGGCACGGCCGGGCACCAGGGGCTCTGCAGGGAGGCAGCTGCTGGGAGAAAGCAGCGTGCGGAGGCTGGGTCTGGATGCAGCCTCCAGGCTCCAGCCTGGCTGTCCCCATAAGCTGGCAGGAGTGTCTGCTTTAGGGGCTTGAGGATGGAAAACTCTGAGGGGGGGCTCAGCCCCATGCATCACACACAACCCCCCCACCCCCCCGACCAACCCCAGCTCCAGGTTTGTGGGCACAGCAGATTTCTAATTCAGGAGGGGTGCCGTGCCCCCTTCCTGCACATCCCCATCCCTGTTCCCCACACAAACCTGCCCCACAAGCGCCGGGCTCCAAGCCCAGCCGCTTCCCAGCAAACACCCTAATGGGAATTCACACCCTGCAATCCACCCACGGGTGCACCCAGGCAGCTCGGTGCACCCCAAACAAGCAGCAAGGACCCTGTAACGAGCCCCCCCACCTCCTAGCCGTGTCCCAGGCTCCCTCGGATGCTGCCGAGCCAGCCAGCCTGCGCCAGGTGCCCCGGGACCAGCACCGTGGGGGGCTCGTTCCCCCTGCACCACGTCCCAGCTGCCCATCCAGGGGACCAGGAGGGATTTCCACCCCCGGTGCTGCTGCATCCCCCCCAGCTGCCAGCCCTCGGGTCCCAGCACCATGGGACCCTTTTTCCGCAGCACCCTCAGCGCCGTGCCTGCTAAAAATCACTGCTGGGGGAGAGGAGACGTCCCGAGACCACAGAGGGAGGGGGACAGAACCAGCATCCCCCATCCCCAACCCCTCCGTGGGGTCCCCAAGCACCCCGTGGGCAGAACGAGCTGTCACTCCGCTCCGGCACCCGTGCACCCCACCACACCAGTGCCACCGCCACCCAGCCCACCCGTGCAGCCCCTCGCAGCGGGCACGGGTCCCCCGCACCCACCCCGGAGAGCGCTGCCATGGCGTGCGGGATGCTCGGGGAGGGGGCAGCGCGGCCCCCGCCAGCATCACCTGCCCCCTGCCCGCCTTGGGCTCCGCATCGCCGGCGCAGCACCCATCCCCAGCGCCACGCAGCGTCACCTAACAGGTAAAGGGGAGGGGGACCCGCCGCCCCGAGCCCTCCCGGCCCCCCGCCCGGGGCACGTACTGCTGTAGAGGGTGTCGATCCAGGAGAGCCGCGGCAGGCCGCGGTGGCTCAGTGGCTCCATGCTCGGCGCTCAGCTCCGCCAGCAGCCGGCTCGCATCGCACAACAAAGGCGGCGAGGGCGGGAGGCGGGGGGCCGCGGGCCCAGGCGGGGGGCTGGCTGGGAGAAAGGGGCACACGGCCGCCTGCCCGGCAGCACCCTGCCTCTTCTGCCAGGGGCACCCAAGGAAGGAGGTGCTGGCTGGCAATGGCAGCGCGTCCCGCCTCCCGCCTCTGCCTCGCTGGGGGGGAGCAGAGCCCAGCGTCCCCCGCACCACGCAGCCACGCCAGCCCCCCACGGTGCCTGGGGACGGGGAGGTGGGGACGGTGGCAGCGTGGGCATTGGGGTGTGGGGGTCCCCAGACCGCCCCGGTGGCACTGGGGGGTAAAGGGGCACCCGGTTGTGCCACTGCCACTGCTACCGCCCCCTCCCTGACCTCATTCTCATCCCTTTTCCTATGCCCTAGGGATGCCCAGGCGGTGCCCCTACCCAGAGAAACCTCACCAGGTGCTGGCGGTGGATGCAAAGCACACAGACCCCTCCCGGTGCCACTCCCCAGGAGGAGCCAGCACCCGGGGAGCCCCCCGTACCCCCCACAAAGGGCTCGGCTCTGGGGCAGGCAGGGGTTAAATTGCCCTCCCCATCTGCTTGGAGCCAAAGGAAATAATATAAAGTGCCAGAGTCATCAACGCTGATGTATCAGGAGCCAGCCAAGCATTCTGGCTGCCCCCCACCCCGAGCAGGGGGTGCGGGCAGCATCCTGAGCCACTGCCCTCGGCCACATCCTGCCCTGCTCGGGGATGGGCTTGGACCCGGCGCCAGGGCCAGATGGGAGCCGTGCGGGAGGGCTGATGTGCGGGAGGGACGATGCTCCACCGGCACGCGGGGAAGGCAGAGCACCAGGGCGTGAAGTGCCAGGACATGGTGGGTGGGGGCACCGGCAGCTGCCATGCCTGGAAAACCCAGGAGGGGTTGGGGGGACACTGCCCCCGGGGATGCTGCAGCCCTTGGAGGTGGTCAATGCATTTTGGGGGAGCGCAGCTTGGCGCTGCCACCAGCACCCGGTGCCACCTGGGCACACCCCTGCTCCCCCAGAGGGACGCATCCAGCCTGAGGGTCCTATCCAGCCCTGGCAGGGCCCCCCCCTCCACCTAAACCCCCCCCGGCCGTGAGTCAGCGCACGCTGAGTCAGGGCAGGAGGTGCTGCCACCCCCCACCCCTCACACCCCACTCCTGGGCACCTTGGGGAGCCCCAGAGCAGGATGCGACCGGGCTCTGATGCTCCCTTTGTCCCCACGGTGCCAAGGGGTGGCCATGGGGTGACAGCCCCCAGGCAGCACGCCCCATGCAGGGCACAGCGGGTGCGTTTGCCACTCTGTCTCTGCCAGCCCCCATTTGCACCAGCCCAGGCCCTGGCTCACCCCCAGCCCCCCAGCCCTGGCGGCACCCTCAGAGCCCACGCAGCAAGAGCCAGCACTGAGGCTGGGGATGAAGGAAGGAGGAGGAGGAGGAGGAAGAGGAGAAGAAGGAGGCGGCAGCAGCTGCTGGGGCTGCAGCAGGGAGCACGCGTGCAGCCAAACCAGGGCCCGGCTGCACGGAGCGGCCAGGAAGGCGCCGGTGGTGGGGCTGAGCGCAGGCATCCCCTGCTCGTGGCAGGAAATCGAGCACAGGAGCAGCAGCGCCGGCCCGGGGCCCTCTGCAGCAGCTGCAGCACCAGCACAGCCCCTGCAGCTGCAGAGCAGAGAGGGGGCAGGCAGCTCCCAGCCCCCCCTGGCACAGCGGGGTGGCCGTGCTTGGTGAATCACCCCGTCAGCAGGAGGGTGAGGGAAGCCCCTGCCTCCCCGAGCAGCTCTGGGAGGGCCAAGAGAATCTCCCCTGAAGTGGGAGCACCCCGGTGTCCCCTGCGATGAGCCAGCGGTGTCAGCAGCAAGCTCAGAGATGCTCAGGGAGGGAGGTGAGGGCACAGCACAGGTCTGCTGGCAGGGCAGGAGCTGTTTGGAGGCCACATGGAAGCAACCCATGGACTTCGGGTGAAGGGAACCCCCCTGCGTGCACCACGCACCCATCCCACAGCTGTCCCCATGCCAGCACCGACGGCTGCGCACAGCAAACCCAGGTCCTTTGCACAGCCTGGAGCAAAGAGCGGCACCAAAGCCCTCTGCTTGGTTACTCTCTTTTCATCCTCTTTTCATCTCTTCAAACAAGCAAACAACAACACAACCCTGATCGGCAGCTCCAGCCCACAGGGCACCAGCACCTGGACATCCAGCACCCAGGGCAGGCGGTGGCACAGCCACTCCAGCACCCTGAGCGCCCCTGCCCATGGCTCCAACCACAACGCATCCCTCAGAACCGGGAGCATCCTCACAGCGAGAGCCAAGGCGAGGGGGTGGCTGGATCCCCACCACCACCACCACCACCCTCCGACCTCGTGCAGCCTGCCGGGTGGCTTGCTGCTCGCCTGGCATCTGCTGCGCCACGGCCGGGCAGCCCACGCGCTGCTATTTCTGGGCTCTTGTGCAAGAGGCTCCTCCGGCTGCAGCTGCACAGCCCCGGGATGCTGGCTGGGAGACGGGCACCCCGGGCAGCATCACACCCTGCTCCAGGTGGGGATCAACGGGGACGACCCCCAGCCCCTAACCGAGGAGCACGGTGCCAAGGGGAGCGCAGGGCAGCTGCCTGCAGCATCCAGGAGCCCGTGAGGTGCTCGCCCAGCCCATGCTGGAACAAGGTTTCCGCAGGGACAGCAGCACAGCACCAAGCCCCATGGGGAGCAGTGGCTGGGAGGCAGCAAAACAACACCAGTGAGTCCATGGGGACAGTTCTGGGAAGCCACTGACAGCAGAGGATGGTGCCTCCTGAGCAAATGACACTCCCAGGGCTCCTGCAGAGCCTGTTCCCTCAGCCTGACATGGGATTTTTTCCTGCTCCAGGCAGGCAGGAACAGGCAAACCCGAGGAGTGTCACCGCGGCGGTGCAGAGACCTGCTGGCACCACGCTCCCACAGCCACGTGTCCTCACGCCACCAGCTCATGCCCTCCTCTGACACAATTTCCTGGCTGGGAGAGGGAAAACAGCACCGGGCACGGGGAACACCCAGCCAAAACCAGGGCAAGCAGGGCTGGAGGAGCCCCAGCACCATCCCTGGGGGGGGCTGCAAAGAAGAAGGAAGAGGAGGCAGTTAGCAGGATCCAGATTAAAACCGCCCAGGAAGAAAGCACCCATCCTGAGCACAAAGGTCTCCCCGTGTGCCAGACCTTGCCGCGATCCCTGAACTTTGCAGCTGTGCCTTATCGCCAGGCAGATCTGCAGGCACCCTCCTTCTCCGCTCAGCCTCGGGCCAAGCTCGGCTCCTGAACCAAATCCAAGGGAGCCGTCCCTGCTGCTCATCTGCATATGCAAATCCCCCTGCTTAGCAAACACTGATAAAGAGAGGAGGGGTGGAAGAGCCAAGTCTATTTTGAGATGCCTCTTGGAGGGGAGGCAGGGAAGCGTTTGCGCTCCCTGACGGCAGCGCCTCGTGCCGCGGCTCCTGGGGATGCTCTCAGCAACCTCTGCGGGAGGAACCCGGTGGTGCTGTGAACCAGGTGGGAAAATGCTCCCCTTGTGCCTGGATGGATGCACATTTTAGCCCTTTGCTATCCCAGGCTCCCTTTTCCAGCCCGAGGGAATACATCCCTGCCACCAGGGGAAGGGGGGTTCCTCCATTCCCTTCTCCGGCTGGGCAGGACGGAGGGGGAAGCTCACCAACAAAGAGCCCGCCGCACAGAAGTCTTTCCAGCCAAAAAAAAAAAAAAAAAAGAAGAAAAATAACAAAACAAATTTCACGGCTGTGGGAGGACTTACAATGCAAATGTATTCAGGCCCCGCAGGGCACTTCTGGCTGCAGCCAGCACCTAACGAGGGTTTCATGGGGCAGGGGGACCTGGGGCTGATGGAGCCTGGCACGGGTTGAGCCCTGCAGCGGGCACCCGGGATGCTCGGGGCTGCAGGAGAGCACCTCCTGGAAAGCCCCCTGGGACCCCCAGCTCCAGGGCCATGCCCATCCTGCAGGGCCCTTTTAGGTCCTGTACAAGCCCTCTGCTACGTGGCTGGCACAGGGAAGTCGCTCCCAAAACCAGCGCTCACCACCTGGTTTTTGAACAGGAACAGTTGTGCCCCAAGGCTTTTGGGGCACCGTGTTCACCTCGTGAACTCGTGCGTTTATTTATGCTTTTCGGGGAGCGTGGCTCGGCTTCTTGGAGAAACACCACGTCCTGCACCTCCTGGAGCATCACGGGGCCCCAGAGCAGATGGGGACAGTTCAAAGGTCCCAGCCAGGGCTCGCACACACGCACACACACGAGTGTTTTGTTCCCTCCTAAGCAGTTAAAATTAAACACTGCAGCTCTGCATGTCCTTCCTGCACCAGAAGAGGAACTTGCAGTATGTTCAGAGCCAAACAAATGCTTTTCCAGCAGTGGGAAAACACTATAAAGTTAAAAAAAATAATAATAATTAAAAAGCTAAGGACACGGATGTTGCAGCCGGGCTCTCGGGGACAGCAGCTGCCACCCACGCACCTTCAGCTTCAGCACTGGCCTCGAGGTCCCCTCCTGGCTCCAAGGGAGAGGAAACGGGTGCACAGAGAAGGCAGCAGTGTGACGACAAAACATTTCACTTTCCTTCACCTGTTGCATGCCACCGGCTGCCCCAGCCAGAAAGAGATGTGCCGAGACAAACCTTGGACTTGGCTCATGATTTCCCGTTCCTCTTCTCATTGAGGCTTTTGGGGTTTTTAAACGAAAGAGCAGCCCGAGCGTGATCAGGACAGAACCTAGCCTACCCCTCAGCACCTCGCTGCCACGCTTAGTGCCGTGGGCACCCCGCAGCTGTCCCCGCTTCACATCCCCAAGGCACCAGCAGACACCACCAGCATTTTGGCCCAGACCTGCACCTCCACAGGCAGTGCCCAAAACCAGAAGCTCCCCCACCCTGGCAGCCTCCCCATGCCCCCAACACATCCTTGGCTGTGAGGTCAGCTGCGTGCCCAGCCACAGGGACAGGTGACGGCAGAGAGGAAGGGAAGTTCAGCCCTCTCTGTGCTCCGTGCTGGCCATCTGCTCACTGACACTCAGATTTTGTTGGTCCTGAGAGAGCCGGAGAGGCGTTATCTCAGATGCCAGGATCACGTATCTTGCTGTCACAGGCACTCCTCTCACGCAATAGCTGCAAACAGAGGCATCTCGCTGATATCCTCCCCTTAAATCAGATTAATCACAAGCTACTTAAAGGAAAACACTGTGTTTCCCTGGTAATTCCCATAAAGACAATACCCAGCGCTCCGACCCCTGCTGTCGGGGTAGCGCCGCGTTGTTACAGGGAGCCCAGCTGGCAGGATGCCCACCGACCGACCACATGGAGCTACAGCACCGAAGGAGAGCACCAACGAGCCCAAAACTTCATGAAAACATTGAGGGGAGGACCCCCAGGCAGCCCAGCGCTCGCTGAGTTACAAACCACAATCAGGAATTTGTAACGATAGCTGAAAAATACAGAGAAGTGAGAAAAAAACAGGAGCACTAAATGAGCCACACGTAACCAGAAAGGGGGATGCAGTCAACGACCACATGCATTTTATTGCATGCTCAAATTCTGCTTTTAAATGTCAGCGCCAGCAGGACACGCTGGATGTGCCAATGCCACGGAAACGCTCAGGACAAGCCCAGGAAGAGCCCGTCCCCATCCCTGCCACCGTCACCTGGTGGCCACGCAGCCCCCAGCTCGGGCAGCCCGCTGGTCCTGTGCGCTCAGCAGAGCCTCCCCTGGGGATGGTGGCAGTCAGACAAGTGCACACGGTGGGACCACGGCCGGGGTCCCCTTTTGGGGGATGAGGAGGAGAAGAAGCCAAACTTAACCACAGCAGACGCAGCCTTGGTTTTCAAGGTGCTGCCACAAAGCCCCCCTGCTGGCAGCAAAGGTTTTAACCCAGTGCCCTGGGGGCTGGAAGACCCCTCCGGGTCACGGTGCCCTGGAGAGCGGTTTCTTACCCCATGCTCCAGGGAGGCCCCTTTACCAACACACGTTTTCCAGTGGCCCAAGAGCAGCATTGCACAATCCTTGGCGTGGGGAACTGTTCAGGAGCACGCGCGAGACACAAACACAGCACAGGACGTGAGCATGAACCCAAAGGCACCACCGCACGGGGACTTGGCCGCTCCGACTGCTCCTACCCCTCAGCCACCACCAAGAAGCACTCCGAAAATGACAGAGCATCACTGCTGCTGGGGCTGGCTGGGAGCTGTGTGGGGTTGGGACTCGGCTCCCACCCCAGATGTCCCCACGGGTCGGTGACCAGAGCCGGGTAGAGGCAGAAACGCAGGTGGGAGCGAGCCCAGGGCGGCATGGAGACACGACGCCGTCCTTTGGATGTGTCACCTACATACAGCTGGGGAAGGCGAAACGGGAGCTGAGCTGCTCTCCAGCCCTGTAGACTAATGCGATAAATATAAATTAAACTAAACACTAAGCACAGTTTGACGCTGGAGTGTTTGCTTGTGCTTAAACCACCGCTATGCAGCTTTCCTACAAAGCGACCCCGAACAATTGAGCAAGAACCAAACTAATTCAAGGCAGCTGCAGAATTAGCTCTGCGAGAAGTGCCATCCCCTAGCTGTCAGGACGGTGTTTGAGCCGGGATTAAAGCACACGGGATGATGCAACAACAACTTCCAGGCCGCTGGAAGTAGGACAGCGTGACAGGCAACAGCACCGGCTGTGCCGGCAGTGCCACGAAGCAGCCAGCAGCTCGCCAAAGGACATTGTCCTCAGTGTGCCCGGCCACCTCGGTGCCCTGGCGTGCTCCTGTTTTAGCAGCTCCAGGGCTTCCCCAGGGTGATTGCACGGTGTCACCCAGCAGAGGCGTCCCTGTGAACCAGGTCACACCTGGAGGAAGTGACTTTTGTGCGGTGTCCCAGCCCCAGAGGCAGCTCCCGAGCCGGTGGCACGTTCCCAAAGGCCGGCTGCACCCTCCCTCCTCACGTGCCCAAGGACGGAGTCTTGGCACGGGGCACACCTGGAAGTGGGACAGGGACAGCACAGGGGCTTGGGGTGACATTAACCGATGGCACAAGGGCTTGGGGTGTGTGACAGCGTGGGGTGCCCTTGGGCTGTGTGATGGGGCTGTCGTGGGGAGACCACCGGACCTTTGGCCGTGCCACCACACGGAGCGTGCCAGCCACACGCAGGGGGCTCAGGAGGGGGTCTGGGGGCGCGCTCCATCACAGCACCCCTCGCACATGTCCCCGGAGGGCCGAGGACACCCCGTCTGGCGTGGCCGCTCCTACACCACGGGGCACCCCGACGGCACACCGGGGCCTCTCCACCCCAATTCCTCGGCTCGCCCCCAGCCCCCCGGGGCGCTGCCGGTGCCGGTACCCGCAGCCGTGCCACGGCACCCACCTGCCGAGGACGCGTCCTCCGCCCCGGAGCTGCCGTCGCTGCCTCCCTCCGGGGAGCTGCCGCGGGGGGCGGCGGCCGGGGGGCGGCGGCGCGGGGCGGGGGCGGCGGCGGCGGAGCCGGGGGGTCGCGGGGGGGCTCGGGCGAGCGCCGCCTCCAGGTACAGCACCTTGAAGCGCTCCTCGGCCAGCGCCCGCTGCAGGCGGCGCAGGTGCCGGCGGCACCGCTCCAGCTCCCGCTCCATCGCCCGCACCGAGCCCAGCTCCATGCGCGGCGCCGGTTCCCCCGGGAACTCCTCCTGCCAGTGCCGGGCGAAGTCTGCCCGAGCAGCAGCCGCCGCCTCCTCGTTGCCCACCGCCATCCCCGGCCGGCCCCGGGTTTCCCGGCTCCGCCGCCGTCAGCCTTCTTCACCTCCTCCTCCTCCTCCTCCTCCGCCTTCCGCCCCCCGCCGCCGCCGCGGGGCCTGACGTCGGCTCCCGGCCGGCCCCTCCGGCCCGCCCCCGGCCTCAGCACGGCCCCGACGGGGCGGGGAGCAGCTCTGCCACCGCCCCCGGCACGGCCCGGTGCGGCTACCGGCAGCCGGAGAGCCGGGACCGCTCCCGGTGCCTCCCCGGTGCCACCCGGAGGAAGCCGCTTCCAGGCTGCGGGGCTGCGGCGGGGGCTCCCCCGGGGCTCCCCGGAGTGCTGGGAGGATGCTGAGGAGGGCAAGAAGTGCCCGGTGCTGGCAGCGACCCCAGGTGCTGCAGAAGGCTGGTACCGAGCCTGCAAAAAACGAGCCCGGAGGATGGGGAACACCGGTGGCACGGGGGTGTCCTGCCCCAGGCAGCGTGTGCCCATCTCCTGGTCCTCATCGCCATTGGGACGGTGATGACCGGACAGTGGCACGTGGCCTGGTGATGCTCTGATGGTGACACTTGTCCTGAAGATGCTCTGAAGGTGACACCCGGCAAGAAAGGCTCTGTGCCACGGTGCACGTTCCCACTGCATACAACCCACTGTGCCCCCAGCACCCCCACGGGACGGGTTTTGTTCCCCACGCCCCGGGCTGGGTTGGCATTTCCCCTGTGCCACGTGAGGGACATGGAGAGGGTGACTCACAGGTGGGTGACTCACAAGCCCGCGTCCCTTGTGGCCACCTGGCCATGGCACAGCAGGAACAAAGCACCCTCTATTTACGCACGGGCCCCAACGGTGTTGCAACAGCCACCACCTCCATCCCTGCTGTGCCACCCAACCGGCCTCTATGGGATCCCTCCAGCACTGCTTCTCTTGGAGCCCCCCCCCAAATCACACCTCTGGGCTGTGGGACCAGCCAGAGAGGTGATGCTGGTGCCCAGGTGAGGATGGGAAGGTGCCCGGTGCCAGCAGTGCCCTGTCCCGTGTGTCCCATCCTGGGGAGGTGGCGTGTCCCCGGGGGCTGAGCCCCTTGGTGGAAGCTGGCAGGAGGGGGGCGTGCCATGAGCGGCCTGATTTATGTGTGGCCATGGATAATTACAGCCCTCTCATCAGCTGTCAGGCAGACGGGCCCAGCAGAGCCTTACAACGGATTGCAGGCTGCCTGTCTCAGCCCATAAATCTCCCCGGAGCAGGGCGATAAATCAGGGGGGGGGCTGAGGGAGCAGCCCCGGGCGGGGGTCCCTCCCCGCCTGCCCACCCGGTAATGGGCACGTAGGTAGGAAACGGCCAGGACAAGGTGGGGACGGCCCGGCGGGATGCACTAATTACAGGCAGCAGGTGGCATCCAAAGAGCCGTGATTTATGGGGTGGTCTTGCCTTCTTCCGAGGGCTGGGGCTGGGTTCCCACAGGGCCGGGGCCAGTGGAGGTCCCCAGAGGCTCCCAGGGCTGGGGGCACTGCGGGGGCTGCAGGTGGGCACGGCCCCGTGTCTGCTCCATGCTGCACGGGCCAGCATCCAGCACCAGCAAAATATCCCCCTGGCAGGGAGCCATCCTGCTCAGCTGCACCTCCCTTTGGCATTTCTCTAAGCATCCAGCATTAAACCACCCCAAAAAGCCTCTCGCTCCTGAGCTGGGCTCGCTGCTGAGCCAGGGGCTGGGGGAGCACACGCACCAGCGCAGAGCACCCCTGGGCTGCCAGAAGGCCAGTGGGAAAACGAAAAAAAAAGAGGGCCAGGGTGAGCACAGGTGGGTGTTCGGAAATATTTGCAAGCTTCACCTCCCTTTGAAGTCCCGCTGCGTTGTCCTCCCCGCTCCCCCAGGCCCTGGCTCCTGATTTATGGGGTTCATGGAGCAGAGGCACCTAAATTAGCTCCCACTTCAAAGGGCCAAGAGAGGAGAAGGGCAATAGACAAATAGCCCCCGCTAATTGTGGCTATTGATCAAACCCGGCCCGGGAGGATCAGATAGGAGGGGGTGGGTAAGGGGGGGGGGAGTTCTCCCACTTTTGCACCAGTAACCCCAGCAATTTGTCACGATTCCAGAGCCATTTTTCAATCCGTTGTTACCCCATGCTCAGGGGGGCGTTTAGCAGCTGCTCTCTAATGAAACCGTGGGCGAGGGGCAGGGGGATGTGAAACTGCCTGGAAGGCTCTGGGGATGGGGGGGATAAACCCACAGGGGGGGGGTCAGGCAGCGTGCCCACCCCAGGGCCAAAGGTGCCCCGTGTCCCCACCATGCACGCTCTGAGGATGGGACCCTGGCCCTCCTGATGGCCAGACTGGGACACACTGGGAGCAAGAAGATGCTTTCAGCCCCAGTAAACACCGGGCAGACCCAGCAGCACCTTCTCTGCCCCCAGGCCCCCACTGGGGGGACAGGAAGGCAGGAGGCAGGTAGCATTTTAGCTCTTTTATCACCTGCCCGGTCCCCCCACGACATTCCTGCTTCCTGCTCCGCGGGGCAGAGGCGTGCCAAGGCCCCGCATTCCTTCACTCCCCAGCTGGGCCCCCACTGATGGGTTTTGGGGGGGGGGGGGGGGGGGCTGCTGCTGCCCCCGGTCTGCTCAGTCTGCTTGTGCCCCCAGCTCACCAGGACACCGCGGTGTGAGCGGCTCCGACGTGCTGGCTCCAAGCTCCTTCCATGCTCCGGTCCCGTCCCTGGGGCTGAGGGGTTCAGCTCCTCCGGGGTTTTTAGGGATGGGGAGAGGGTGGGAGGTGAGGCAGGGAGCTCCCCGGATACTGCCAGCGCCGTCCTGCGCAGGAGACATTTGCCTGCTCCTGGCACAAGCCTGGCTGCTGTCCTCAGCAGCCTCCTTACTCCGTGCCTCAGTTTCCCTCCCTGGGAAATAGAGGCCAGTGGAGAAACCCCAGCAGCAGTGAACGTGGTTGAGCAGTGCCTGAGCCCCCTGCCAGGGCAGTGATACCCACGGGCTCTGCTCCAAGGCACCGAGTGAGCTTAGGATTGACATAGCCCAGGCTGAGCTGCCCTGCAGAGAGGGAGCAGAGCAATGGGGAGAGCTCCTGCAGAGCCCAAACCCTCCGCAGCAACCAAAGCAACCCCTGCCAGGTGTGCTTGAGAGCCTCGCTTTCCCTCTAGAGTCTGGGAGTAGCAAAATGCAGCCTTTAGCTGGTTGTCCCCCCCTCCCACTGCAAACCCTGGTACCGGTACTGGTGTCCCCACTCCATCCTGGCTCCGCCGTGTCCCCGTGGGGCCCGCCGGTGTCCCCAGGGCAGCACACCTGGGGGCAGGTGCAGAGGGGCTGGGACGGAGCCACGTGATGTTTTAAAAACGCTGGGGGTTTTTAGGGGAGGCTGTGTGACCCTGGAGGAGTGTCTGCCAGCCTCACGGGAGGCAGGACCGCAGCAGCACCTCGCCCCGTCCCCACAAGCCACAGCCATGTCCCAAGCAGCCGTGGGGAGCAGTGCGGCACGACAGGGACCCCCCGATGGCTTGGAAGGGGAGCTGGAAAGGGGGGCTGCACCCCAGGTGTGCCACGGGCAGGACATGTGGGACCCCAAGGGGGAGGAAGCAGCCACCCACCCGGGGGAGGCTGAAGAGATGAAGGTGAGGAAGAGGAGCAGGCCAGTGCGCTCCAAGGCCAGGAGGATGGCTGCCAACGTCCGAGAGCGCAAGAGGATCCTGGACTACAACCAAGCCTTCAACGCCCTGCGGCTGGCCCTCAAGCATGACCTGAGCGGCAAGAGGCTCTCCAAAATCGCCACCCTCCGGCGAGCCATCAGCCGGATCACGGCTCTGTCCCTGTCCCTGCACGGTGCCGCGCGCTGCTGGCCCTGTGCCCACTCCGAGTGCCGTGGGCAGGGCGCGAGGGACGGCCGCCCCCGGCTCCTCGGTGCTGCAGGCTATGGGGGATATTCCCCCGAGAACCAGCTCCAGCACCACGAGAGCCCGAAGGAGGATCGCCTGGCAGCCAGCCCCGCGTTTTATCCCATCGGGAGCCACCAGCTTGGGCTCCGGAGCAGCTGCCAGCAGAAACACGCGGGCAGCCAGCGAGCCCCCCCGGCGGCACCGCTCTCCTGGCAGCTGGGAGGGCTCCAGAGCTCAGGCTACCAGCGCCTCCCCATCCACTGACCCACCGGGCTGGGAAGGCGAGACGGTGCCGGGAAGGTAACGCAGCCAAGTGACAAACGGGGCAGTGGGAAGGGACCTGGACAGGAGAGAGAGAGGTGGGACATGGGGCTCGGCGCGGTGCCCGGCTGCGCTCGCTGCTCTGCAGGAGAGCTCGGAGCTGGGAGACGTGGAAAACTGTTTTCTGCTCGAGTAAGCTCTGTGTTTCTTTGTTGTGAGGTTTCCCTGCTGCAAGTTGTCACGGTTATTTATTCTCTCTTGCTTGCTTTGTGAGAAAACACGAGGTAAAAGCCCAGCATCGGGGCGCTGCCTGTTAATGCGCGAGGTGGACAGATGGGCCGTGCGGGGCGCGCTGAGGCTGCTGGCTGGATGTCAGCTCTGGCTGCAGCTGATGGATGGGGGGAGCAGGAGCTGGGAGAGGTTTATTTGGTTGTACTTTTAATGCTAAGCCCATCAGGGCACATATTGGTGCCCGGGCAGATCTGCGGGAGCGGCCGAGGAGCTCATAAACCCCACGGTGCCTCCTGAGAACTGCAAAGCAGCTCCCCAGGGATGCTCTGGGACTGCGCTCCTGATCTGCCCAGCCAGGAGGATGGGGGGCTCATCCTTGTGCTCCCCGAGTGCCTGGCTTCCTCCTCCTCCTCCTCCTCCTCCTCCCTCAGTCCCAGCGCGGGGTGGGGGAGCTGGGAAATGAGCCCAGCAGAGGAAGGCTCCCAGCAGCCAGGAGAGAGAGCTCTCCGCTCAGCGAAGGAGCCTCTCAAAGTGCTGACGGTGTGAGACATCTTGGCTTTCATCTCCAGGAGGTTCCCCTTCCCAGGAGGGGCCTGCAGCCACGGCTGCTGTCAGAATCCTGCTTCTCCCACCAGCTCCCTGCTGCTGGGCGGCTCCGCTATGGGGTGAGGTTCCCCCATGGGGTGAGGCTCCCCCTGCACCAGCCCCCCCTGCTCTGCCCGTGTCAGCATTCGTCACACTGGATGCATGAGCCCAGGAACACCTAGGGGCAAGGAAGCAAAACCCAGGCATAACCCTACACGAACCCCTCTCCACCCAAATCTGTTTCCAGTTTCCCTCCCTCACTTCGATATTAAAGCAGCCCAGGTGGAAATAGATGCCCAGAGAGGCAGGAGCAGGGGAAAAAAAAGGCCTCGAGACCCCCGAGGCAGCATCCCTGCATTGCTCTCGGGTTCTCGCTTAGGGCAGGCCCCTCTGCAGGCTGTGGGGTGGGAGAGGCGCTGGGGTCCCCCTCCTGCCCGGCAGGAGCAGGCAGAGGGCGCTGGGTGCGCCCGCAGATGGCACTCACCGCCTGGGAAATGAATCCCTGGCGAGCCGGAGAGGAAAAATTCAGAACCGAAGAGAGCCGCTGGAGCCCAGCCGGGTGCTTGCAGTCCTCCTCCCGGCCCCCCCGCAGCACACTCCAGACCCCCCCGGGTGCTGCGCTCCGCTTTCCAGGACTCCCCCCCCTGCGCTGTGGGTCCCGGCTCCTGCCTTTGTCTCTGTGCCGGGAGCGCTGGGGCTGCAGGGGGGGCACCGCCGGGCACCCCCTCTGCCCGTCCCCAGCTCCACGTCCCGAAACCCCGGGGCGAGGCTGAGCGGGCTGGAATCACGGCAGAGGGGAGGGAGGACACGGGGGACTCCCCCCTAAATCACAGAATCACAGAATTTTCTAGGTTGGAAGAGACCTCAAGATCATCGAGTCCAACCTCTGACCTAAAACTAACAGTCCCCACTAAACCATATCCCTAAGCTCTACATCTAAACGTCTTTTGAAGACTTCCAGGGATGGTGACTCCACCACCTCCCTGGGCAGCCCGTTCCAATGCCTCACAACCCTTTCAGTAAAGAAGCTCTTCCTAACATCTAACCTAAAACTCCCCTGGCGTAACTTTAGCCCATTCCCCCTCGTCCTGTCACCAGACACATGGGAGAACAGGCCAACCCCCACCTCGCTACAGCCTCCTTTAATGTACTTATACAGAGCAATAAGGTCACCCCTGAGCCTCCTCTTCTCTAGGCTGAACAAGCCCAGCTCCTTCAGCCGCTCCTCGTAGGACTTGCTCTCCAGGCCCCTCACCAGCTTCGTCGCCCTTCTTTGGACTCGCTCAAGCACCTCGATGTCCTTCTTGTAGCGAGGGGCCCAAAACTGAACACAGTACTCGAGGTGCGGCCTCACCAGAGCCGAGTACAGGGGGACGATCACCTCCCTAGCCCTGCTGGTCACAGTGTTTCTGATACAAGCCAGGATGCCGTTGGCCTTATTGGCCACCAGAGCACACTGCTGGCTCATATTCAGCCGACTGTCCACCATCACTCCCACTCCCTCCATCACCCCCAGTCCCGCCCCATCCCAGCATCCCAGCATCCCAGAATCATCATCTAGGTTGGAAGAGACCTCCAAGATCACCCAGTCCAACCTCTAACCCCATCCCATCCCATTTCTCCCCATATCCCATCCCATCCCATCCCATCCCATCCCATCCTATTCATCCTATCGCTCCCGATTCCCCCCCATCCCTCCCCCTCATCCCATCCCATCCCACCCCACCCTCCCCTCCCCAAATCCCCCCAACCCCCCTCACCCCTCCCCAACCCCCCTACCCCTCCCCACCTCTCCTCACCCCTCCCACCCCCCCAACCCCTCCCCACCCCCCCAACCCCCTCCGCCCCCCCCATCACCCCCCTCCCCCCTATCCGACGAGCCTCCCCTCCCTCCTCCCCGGTGCTTTCGGGGGGCGTTGCGCATCCCCCGCTCCTGCCCCGGGGGCCGAGCCGTGCTGGCCCCACCCCCGGCACGGCCTCCCCGGGGGGGCGGCGAGCCCCGAGCGCAGAGCGGCGGCTGCGGGGAGCGCTCGGAGCCCGCTCCGTCGGGGCCGGGCCATGGCGAGCGGCACCGCCGCGCCCCCGGGCACGGGCTCGGGGTCGGGCTCGGGGTCGGCGTCGGGTTCGGGCTCAGGCACGGCTCTGCCCTCCCGGCTCCAGGAGACCGAGAAGCTGCTGGCTGCCACCGAAGGGTTGCGAGGCTCCAAATCCTTCACGGCGGCTCTGGCCGGCGAGGCGGAGCGCAACGGGCACGGGCTGGGCTACAAATCGGTGTCCGTCGGGCACCTGGACGCGGCCCCGTTGTCGCCGTCGCGGCTCAGCCTGGGCAGAGCCTCCTCCACCGGCACCAGCACGGCACCGCCCGAGCAGGGCCGCCCCCGGGACTACCTGGTGCTCGCCATCTTCTCCTGCTTCTGCCCCGTTTGGCCCATCAACGTGGTGGCCCTCGTCTTCTCCATCATGGTGAGCCCCCCCCCCGTGGGGGCGTGGGGATGGGGAGGGATGGGGGTGCTGAGGGGGGTGCTGGGCAGGGAGGAGGTTGGGGTTGGGGGGTGCTCTGCACAGTGTTTGGGGCTCTCCGGGATAGCGAGAGGTGGGATGGGGTGGGGGCAGCCCGGGTTGAGGGTGGGATGCAGGGTACGGGGTGAGGTGGGGTGTAGGATGAGGTGGGATGGAGGATATGGGGTGAGGCGGGAGGTGGGATGAGGTGGGATGATGTGGGATGATGTGGGATGATGTGGGATGCAGGATACGGGATGCTGTGGGACACGGGGTACTGTGGGACGCAGGATAATGTGAGATGAGGTAGGATGTAGGATAAGGGATGCTGTGGGATGCAGGATGATGTGGGATGCAGGAAATAGGATGCTGTGGGATGCGGGATGAGGTCACAAGCATAGCAGGGCACACCAAGCCCCTGTGGCCCCGTGCTCCTCTCCCAGTGGCACTGGGCAGCCCACAGCCCGGTTCCCAGCCGGGACAGAGCTGTTCTGCCCCCGCACCTCGCAGCCCAGCCCTGCAGCACTGGGGAGACCCGGGCTGGGGGCTCGCCGCTGCTCCCAGCCCCTCCAAGGGGCCGGGCTGTGCCTGCAGCTCCCGCGCTTGTTCTGAAGAAAAAAAATTCCCCATTAAATATCCCCCACAGCTCAGCTCACACACTGACATCGCAGCTGGGGAGAATGAAAGCAGGCAGCCTCCCACCCATCCCAGCAGAGCCTCGCAGGCACGGCCACCCCCTTACCCACTGCTTTACACCCCCCTGGCACCTTTTACACCCTTCACTTGCCACCGAGGCAAAGCTTCCCTTAGAAAATCAGCCCAGGGCGAGCGCTCGCCTGCTCACCACACCAAAACACACAGTGGGGGACACACAGCGCTTCCCAAAAACCAGCAACAACTCGAGGAGTTGGTGGCAGGTGCTGCAGACAGCCCTCTGGAGAGACCAGTTTCCATTTTGAGGCAGAATCACCGTTTTTACCAGCTGCCATCTGCACGGTGCAGCTGTGCGGTGGCGGCCGCCCAGGCAGCGTGCGGGGAAGCCGGGTGGCCTCGTCCAGCTGGGCGAGAGGGAGAACAACGGGCCAGCGGGAGCTCTCACGGGGATTTTCCAGCCCCGTTAGCCTTCAGGCAAAAGAAATCCTCCTCCGCTCGAGGCTGGAGCCCGCAGCGGGGCAGGGCTGTGCCTCGTGGGCCGCATGAGCCCCTGGAGGGGACGAGCAAACAGGGAGATGAGAGCCCCACAGCCCGGTGCTGGTGCAGGGCTGGGGGAGGATCGGCTGCTTCCAGCCCCCTGGGACCCTCCACAGCTCATGGCCCCCCCCGTATCCAGCAGCCAGGGACCCCCATGGGTTCCCCATCTCCCTGCTGGAAACATCTCCCCGGTGCTCCTGCAGCCTTTACACACGAAAGCTTTTCTGGGCACTAAGCAGCAACCGGAGAGGGAAGCAACTGAGCGCTGTTGGATTTGGTGTCCCATAAATCATTTTTCAAGCCCTGCTCTTGGATACGATGGCCAGGGGTGGGAAAAAAAAAATCTGCTCCTGCCCCCAGCCTCTTCCTGCTTACACTGGTCTCATGGAAAAGAGCAACCTGGAGGCTCCCCCACCTCCCCTTTGGGTGTGTTTTATTGACAAGGCGAGGGCCTGGAAGCTCCCGGGGGTATAAATGTGGTGGGTACGGAGCGAGGTGGGAGAAGCCAAGGCCCAGGTTACTCCTTCAAATGGTGCCCCTGTCCCCCTGTGTCCGATGGTGGCGGTACCTCGCCACCATGGGTTTCAACACAATGTAAGTGACGAGGATTAAATGATTTATTCTGAGTAACTGGTGATAAATCTGAACGATTTATTCTGGATACCGGGATAGTTACCCGGAATAGGTCAGCGGAACGCATCCCAAGCCAGTTCCTAAATTGTGAAGGGCTGAAGGAAGAAGCTGTGACGGGTCGGTTGCCTTTGTCACGGGACTAGAAAAAGTCCCAGAATTTACAGAAAAGTAACTGCCTTCATCTGCAATGAGCCCGCTGAGGCTACCTATCAGGAGAACACCCTCTGAGCAGTAACGTGAGCAGGGGACGAGATGAAAGCAGGGACCATCAGTGGCTCTTCTAAGCCACCTACACTCACGACTCCGTGCCCAAAAAAAACAGCTTGGCACACCCGTGGCACGCTGCCCCAGCCCCCAGGCCTTTCAGAGCTCTTCTGCCTCTTCCAGTCTTGATTAATAAAGAATTTATTTTTTTTTTTTCACGTAGAAAGAAAATGTTAGCATCACCGATCCCAGGCAGCTATAATCAAACTGTTCCACGCCGATGAATAATATATGGACAGTAACAACTGCTGGCTAAACGCGCCGTGCCAGTGCTGATGTATTTTTCGTAATTGTTCGGGATAAATGATCAGCAAACACTTCCAGAAGCTACGGTGATAAATGTGTTGAATTCGTTAGCCCATATATTTTGCTTGGAAGACAGCTAAAATTGCAAATGTGTTCCACTGCGATCTAACCCACACCTTGCAAAAATATTACACTCGGTTGCAAACATCTGAGCCTATAAAAATCCCAAACGCGAGGAGCTGTCAGGGAGCAGTGCAGGGACCCTGTCAATCCCCGTGCTTCCCTACTCACCCCCTTCCCTCCACCAAACCTTGAAGCTTCATTTTGGCACCTCCTGTTCTCTAACACAAGGCCCTTGGCTGCCTACCACTGGTTTTTGACATTGCCAAAGGTGCTATAGAGACCGAAAGAAACGAGGTCTTGAGAGAACCCAATGTCAGTGCTGGGGAAATGGCTCTGCCTGGGATGTGTTAGCACAACCAGACACCCGCGGGGCTGCAGCCACCTGAGTTAACCCCAACTATAACCCTAAACCCAACCCTAACCCCAACCCCAACACAGCACTTTGTCCCTCAGGGACCTCCCGTTACGATGCCGGTGCCTCCTGCACACGAGCTGCAGCAATGCAGCAGCACCCCAGCGGCATCCCCTATAAGTGAATTCCTTTTGGGGGTTACAGAATTTTATTTTTTTTCCCCATTGATGAGTCAGAGAGGGCTGGGGCTGGGCAGTGCCTCCTGTCCCACCCTGGGGACACCTCTTAGTCCCTCTGACACCAGGCAGACCCTAATCCCATGCAGCTCCTGCCCACAGAAGCATCCCTGTGGGGCCGCCCCAGGGCACCAAACTGTAGGATACAGGAGCCCAGACCCCTGCGGACGCAGCCGCTCTCATTTTGGGGTCTGCAGCCAGAGCATCGCCCCGGATCCCTTCTCAGGAGCCTCTCTCTGTGCTTCCCCCCAGTCGAGGAACAGCGGGCAGCAGGGGGACATGGACGGAGCGCGGCGCCTCGGCCGCATGGCCCGCCTGCTCAGCATCGTCTCCATCGTCCTGGGGACCATCATCATCGTGCTCTACGTTTCACTCAGCGTCAGAGGTAACATCTCCTTCCCTTTCCCCTGCCCAGCTCAAGCAGGAACCCCGCACGGTGCCCCGGGTGCTGTCCCAGGAGTTTATAGGGCAGCCCTGCCTGTAGGATGCCCCCGTTCCCACCCCAACCGCAGCGTAAGGGCACCGAGGTCCCCCGTGGGACCACCACCAACAGCACCTGTGTGTGCAAAATACCTTGGAGAAGGGGTTGTGGGAGATCTCCCAGGCAAGAGGCGTTTAGGCTAAAACCCAAAGCCTTGGCAAGGCTGTGGTGGGTTTGGAAATGTGTAACGGGGTGAAAGCAAAGGGATCCAGCCTGCCCAGGGGTGCAGTCCCCCAGTGTTTGGGGACCTTCCCCGACACAAAGCCACCTGCCAGGAGCAGCAGGGCCGCTGGCAGCGCTGCTCGGGCTAACGGGAACCTCGGCTCTCGGCCGCTCGAACCCAAAGCCCGAGCCAAGAGCATCGGGGACATCTCTGTGACTGCTGGAAGCTGCCCTAAGCCTCTCTTTATTTTACAGTTTCCTAGAAGACATTTTAGCATGCAAATACCTCGAAGAGGAGGAAGACAACTCTCCTTTTGGGGTTTTTACTTTCAGCCTCGCAACAAAAACTTGTCACAGCGTAGGGGGGCCGCCCCGGAGGAACGCGCGCTTCTGCTCCGCCGCCCCCTGGGAACGAGCCCGGACGAGGGCTGGGACGAAAACATCGTGAGGAGGGATGGGGAAGAGCTTCGGGTGCCGAGTGGAGAGGAGAAGGGGGAAGCCCACTACCTCATTCCCCTCCAGCAAAACTGACGGAGCGGGGAGACAACTCCTGGCGAAGGGCAAGGAGGGAGTTTCGGGAACGGAGCTTGTCTTAAAGAAAACCTAAGGACGGGCCAGGACACTTTGAGGAATCCCCTCTAAGGATTTTGGCACGAGCGACTGTGTTGTTGGGGGGTTGTTGGTTTTTAAATCATTACATTCTCTGTCTCGACGACAAAAAAAAAAACAAAAACAAAGCTCAAACTGCCATCGGGAGCGGAGAGCTGCTGGGGGCAGGAGGAGAGCCGAGCTGCAGGAGGAGCCCGGCTTGGGGCCACAGGAGCTGGAGGGTGTGGGGGTTGCTTTTGTATTTTTGATGAAAAAAACAAAAAACAACGACAACAAAAAGAGACGATGACCATTTGCATGCCTTTGGGAATGCTCTCCACGTCTGTTCCTACAAGCTCTTGTCACTCGCAGCAGATGTCGGGGCCGGCAGAGCAGGATGCTGCCGCAGCAGAACGCCAGGCTCCTCCTCAGCCGGCCCCACGGTGGGGATTTTAATGGAAGGAAACACCGCTTTCTCCGTGCAACCACACATTTCTCTCCCTGGGCACCCGAAGCGAGGTTAATGCTCGTGGCGCGGAGGAAAGAGCCTGGTTAATCTGCAGCAGCGGCACCGAGGCACGGAGAGCCCATGCTACCCGCTCGAGCGTTTTTTGTCCTGTCCTGTCCATCAGCCAAAAGCTGCAGCGTGACCCTGACCCCATCGCCGCCCATACTCATCTCCCCTCACCCCGCTGGGCTTCAGCTGAGGACCTCCCAGGAGATTTTCAGAGGTGCAGAGGGGTTTAGGATGCCTGCTCCTCTCCTTACCCTTCACACACCCTTCTGCGTCTCTGAACATCTCCAGCACCCCTGGAGCTGGCTGGGGCCGGCTCCACAGACGGTATTATTTTTTAACATTTTGTATTTAACGACATGTAAAGAACACTGACTTTTTTTTTTTTTTGCTCCTCCTGATCTGCCTGGGCCCCCCCCATGCCCTGCCAAGTCTTCCACGATGCGCGGCCCCCCTCTGCCGTCCCCGTCCCCACCTCCCACCCGTCCCTGCCGCGGGCTGGCACAGGCTCTGGTACTGTATTTGCCACCCAGACTATGCAAGGTGTCACCGCCTGTCGTTGTACCCAGGCTCTGTAGATGGCTCCTGGCCATATCCACTGGCTCCGTGTTAGCCGAGCCTCCTTTAGCAAAACTTTGCTGGCACAAGTACACGACCGGGAGCTGCACCCCCCGCCTGTCCTGGGGCACGAAATGTTTTCCCCTGCTCCCTGAGTTAATCTGGAAAAACCTCAGAGCAAACCCAACAGGGCCAAGGGCTTTGTCTACGTGGGGAATTGCTGCCCAGCACAGCAAGGTGTGCAGGGAGAAACCTCCCAGCAACCTGGCACCCGCGTCCCTTCCAAGCTGGTGAGCACCAGGGGCACGCAGGGAGGCAGCACAGAGAGCTGCCAGCTGTAAATCCTCATTCTGCAGTGCCCCAGGGGCATAGCTGGGAACATTCTCCTCTTTGATTGCTCCTCCTTACCGAGTTTCCTCTGGCTAGGTGTTATTTGGACCTAGGGGAGAGGGGAGCCACATCCCCGGGACACGCTGCTGATGTTTTCCTCTAAGTTCAAAGGGGTTCCAGGGACTCAGAGCAATAGCATGTTACTACAGCACTTTCCTGGGCTGCCTCCCCATCTGCCCCTTTGCCTGTGCTTTATTATAAACTACAAGCTTCTAAGAATGGACCAAATTCACTACCTTCCCTTTAGCAATTCTGTTTTCTGCCCTTGGTGCTAGGGAAAGCTTTGTGCTCAGCCTGGTGCCGCGTCCATCAGGGTGTTCCGCGGTTTCTGCTCTTGTCCCCACTCACCAGAAGCCTTCCCTTTGAGACTAAACCCCCTCATCTTATGGGTGGGCTGCTCTGTCCCATCAAATCCCCAAAAAGTTTCCTTTTTAAGCCCTGAACCCGAATGCTGCTGGCTGGCCAAGGGGCGGCTTTGTCCTGAGCCACTGACAGCCAGCGAAAAACTTGAAAGCCAGGAAAGATCCCCCGAGGACAGGACACGCCAGCATCCAGGGAAAACCACAGCACCTGAGAGCACCAAATGAAGAATTTAAATGCTATTTTTATCATTACATGAAGCCTTTCCTCTAAAGAACCCAAACTTCTTTACTATGGCTAGCGACGGAGCCCTGCAGCCCCGCACGCAGCGGCTCGGCGTTGTGCTCTGCTAAAGGCACAGATGGCAAAGTTGTTCTGAGTCACATGCACGAGCAGCTCAGAAAAGACTTTTTTTCTTTCTCCTCCTCAATATAAATAGGAGCGAACGCATAATTCCTTTGAATCTGATGTTTCCAAAGGGATCTGTGCAAACACACACCTGCACGCTGCATTTCAGACTGGGCTGGGAGCCCTGCTGCAGGCACGGGATGGTGAGGGGCCGCATGGAGCTGGGCAGGAGAAGTCCCTGGATGAAGAAGGAGCAGCAGAGGCACTAAAATTCACTCAAAATCAACGCCCATGGTGAGGATTTATTGCACGCACCCACATGGGGTTAGTGGCTTCTGCCCAGCCCGGAGCACTGGGCTGCCGAGGCGACCGCTTCACAGCCCAGTGTTACAGATAACAAAACTGAAGACGCTCCAACGCCTTTCCTTTTTTAATCTTCTTTCTGGTTAGAGCCAATTGCACTGCTTTGCGCTCTTGAATACACCTTTCTGGGCCTTGTCCTGCACTGAGATCCAGCTGAAAGCTCTCCGGGCACTCCTGACATCAAATATTTCCTTTCCTTGCAATCCTGCCCTCGAGTTGCACTGGAGAAAAACTCCTCAGGACCAGCCGGACACGGAGGCTCCGTCCCTGCTCTCCAACAACCTCCTGACGCACTTTGCAGCCTGACCCTTTGCGAAGCTTTTGCCAGGAGGCCCTTGGGAAGCTGCTCCCTGTGGCGTGCATGGCCTCACTCCGCCGTGCCAAGGAAGAGGCCGATGAGCCCCAGCCCTTGGTGGCACCTCACACAGGATTGCGTTACGAGGAGCAAAGCCCTGGCAGAACCCACCCTGAGACCACCGGGACCCAACTTTCCTCCTTTGGGCTTTGAACAAGGAAACAGAAGCACACCCCTTGTGATTTTTTGCCAATTCAGTGCAAGAACCTCGCTGGGCACGTCCAGGCACCACTGCTCCTCTCCTGAAGTTTGTTTTCAGGGCATGGATGGGCGATCATGAGCAGTATGTCACAGAAAGGCTTCTCCTCCCCGTCTCCAGCTCGTTGCCACCTGCTGCAGCCTCCCCTAGGCTCCCACCTCAGCATCAGGCTTTCTGTTTCCAACTAAAACACGAAATCCTCAGGATTTGGCCAGCTTCAGCCCCCAGCAAAGCAGGGAAGAGGCGAGCTGTACGCGGCGTGGTGGCCACCCAGCCTTACCTGGCAGCGCAGTGCGGCTGGTAGGAGGACAGCACGCTGAGGAGATGGAGAAGGTGGGAAACGCAGCTATAAGCGAGTCCGAGTAGGAGTTGGGATCGACAAGTGTGAGATCCTGGTGGGACAGAACCATGCGGATCGGGAAGGAGCCAGCGCATGGAGCTGTGAGACCACACCAGCACCCAGCCTCCAGGGCTCATCACCCTGGGGAGGTTCAGCAGGGCCCAAATGGGCGAGGGGATGCTGGAAGGACGCACTGGGAGGGATTCAGGAGTGATTTGCAGATGGGCTTATCGTCCTACCAGCAGCTGGGAGGATGCGGGGAGCAGCACGGTTCAGCCGGCTTCTGGCAACGCAGCGTCTGGCTGGGGAACGCCCGCAGAGGAGACCAGAGGGATTTTAGCACAAAGGGAGGAAAACGGCAAAAAATCTGCTCTCAGTTTGCTGCACCGGCCATGCCCTAGGGGCTGGTCCCACAGCTTTCTCTTTGAATCCCCCAGCCTTACCCCTTGTTACTGAGCACAGCCCAGAGCCGCAGACCAGGACCCACCTCGAGTAACTGCAGGTTTAAAGTTCATTTTCTTCCCGCGTACATCCTTTAGTTTTGGTGAAAATTTGGACTGAAAATCCCCCTGTTTGGGCACAAGCCAAAGGGTGTGTGTGTGGGGGGGAGAAGCAGCCTTTATCAAAGTGGGAATATTTGCAAAGCATTTGCGAATGCCAGTAGGTAGCAAAACTCCAACCTAGAAATACCCACGTGGGATACAGAGCACCAGGAAGGGAAGGTGTGCGGTACCCCAGGGCAGCCCCTCACCACTCCTGAGCAGGGCCACGCGCTCCCAGGCCCTGCACAATGGTGCCAGGGCAGGATCTGTGCGTGGCAGCACCTGGGGCATTCCCCCTGTTGCTGTAACCACGGACGTGCACAGCCTCAGCCCCTCGGAAGTCCAGCTGGAAAAGTTGGATCCGCAAAGAGCACGAACACAGCAGGAATTTCGGCCGGGCACTTGGGTTTGCTGATAGGTGTTTCTTTCCCTGCAGGACGATGTGGTATACCTGACATACTTCCTTTGTATTTCTTGGCATGAGAAAAAAAAAATTAAAATGTAACATGCATGGTCACAGCTGAACTTATTTCTTCTGTCTATATAAGAAAAAAAAATAATTAAATTTGAACTAGCCATTGAATCATCGCTTCTCACTCCAAGAGCGAGCAGCTCAGCGGGTATTTGGGTGCAGTGGGTTGCAGATACACACACAAGCAGCTGGCAGCAGGCAGCAGCACGTCAGGGAGCAGAAGGGACAGAGCCCAGCCCGGTGCTGCAGAGAGGAGCGGTGCTGAGCTTCTTGGTGAGCACGGCCACCGTGGAGGTGTCTCAGCTCTTCCCCTCCCACAGCCAGGGTTAGGGATTCATCGCGCCCATGCTGCAGCATGGTGAACAGACTGGTGGGCTGTACCCAAACCTCTCAGCCTCTGGGGGGGTCCAGGAAAGCTTTGCGCTGCCTGCCATTTTCGTAGGCAGCGTTATGATAAATACCTTTTCCTTCCCTATCAAGCTGCAGTGTTGGCTGGGGAGGAGGAACACCCCCCCTGCTGGTACTCAAAGCAAGAGAAAGGTGCAAACACAACATCTGTAAACTGCTGGGCACACAGCTCCGTTACCCTCACGTGCATCTCAGGAAGCAAAGGAACCATAATCAGCCCTGGATCCACCACAGCCCAGGGCTCTGAGCCCATGCTCAGCTTGGGGTGCCCAGTAAGAGGCCGCTCAGCTCCGCAACCAGGCTCAGTCCTCGCTTCATGCCCCATCCCTTCTTCCACAGCACGCTCTCTACCTCCTACTGGGCCCTGTAGCTTGCTGATACGTGAACAAATTAACCCTATTTCTTTGGTGTGTCTGTTCCTTTGAAAACTGCAGGCCTAGCTACATCTGCTAGTTCTCACTCCCGACTGCCCCCCTCGCGCTGCACCAGTGCTGATATTTGGCTTTGTGTAGCAGGGTGAGGATTTCAGCTGCTCGAACTGCTCTCAGGTTTTAGGGATCACCACCCACGAACGCTTAGAGCCAAGCAGCTCCAGCCTTCCCCTCTGCTGCGGCTGATCCCATTTGGCACCAAGGTCAGGCTTGGCGCGAAGCAGCCTCCCTTCCTGCCTCTGCTCGCCCAGAAGCTCTGCAAGCTTGAGCCTGGTGCCAGGGAGGTCCAAGGAGCCACCTTTGTCTGCTTTGATCGAGAAGCAACTCAGACAGTTATAAAATTCCGTGTCATTCACTTATTCTTCAGCAAAACCAAGGGCCCCATGCACAAGACTGGACAGTGTCCCCAGTGGGGAGAGCTTTCGAGGAACAGAACCAGTTGGCATCTCAGCACACCGATGTCTGAGGATGCTTTAACCCCATCTTTGGCCTTGTCACTTACTGCTTAAGAATTCCGGCATGCAAGAAGGCTGAGCAGGAAAGGAGGATATTTTTGTCCTGGAGGAGGAGAATCTTGCTAGCATAAAAAAAAAAAAACAACACGCAGAGCGTGGAGAGATCTCCCTTCAATGGGAGCATCCCCCGAGCATCCTGACCGTGTCACTGAAGCAGCTGGGCAGATGCAAGCTGCAGGCTTCAAAGACTGAGGCTGACAGCCTCTGCTCTGATGTTTCACTAAAGAGCTGGGAGTGCCAAGTGCTTTAGCCTCCTGTTTTATTAATACGCTGCTCTGATGGCTCATGTATAATAGATACACCAAGGAACATCAAGAGGTTTACATCCCATTTCCATGTTGCATATGGTTTCTACTAAACACTATAGGCTCTCCATTCACCTCTTTAAGTTTGTCTTGGCTAATGAATTTGCATGAGTTTGGGGGGACAAAAAAGGGACAAAAAGTTGGTCACCAATTCTTCATCTGGTTTCCATGACTTTGCTGCACGTGGGAGCTACAAATTAAGCACAGGGAAAACGAATTTGCTCTCTCATAACACTGGATGCTGTTGTAGAAAGCGCAGTGAAGGGCTTGGCACATTGCTTGTGGGGTGACCGAGCCAGAGCTCAGGGTGCTGCAGCCACCCCAAAACCAGGCAGGAGCAGCGTGCAACCATGCTGGGCGTCTGAGCAGCGCACAAACACGTCTGGCTCTGTTAAATCACTCTCATCTGCACAGACACGAGGGGCTTGGAGCTCAAATCTGGGCCAAAACAGACAGATTGTACCCCAATCTCCTCCCTCACAGAAAGGTAATTAGCTGGAGATGTTAAAACCGAATTAAGATTGCCACCGAGGCAGGCAGAGCCGCACGGCAACGGCTCGCTCATCTGCACAAGGCTCTCCACCAGGAGCCTAGCTGACCCCACAGGCACAAGGCAGACATTTCCATCACGTCCCAAGCTTATATTTTTTTAAAATCTGACATGACATATTCTACAAACTTGGTAGAAAGAGCGGTGGTTAGAACGCATATGACTGAGAACAGAAAAAGGCAGCTTGCGCAGCTAAGTACAAACTGCCTCAGCAGATCAGGGCACTGCTCTAAATCGGGACCTTCCCCTTCTGGTGGTTACTGCTGGATGCCTCAGAAGATGAAATCTCCCACCCTGCAGGCTCTAGATTACCTAAAATAGAGTCATGGGGATTTCTCCGTGAGCCAAGCCACCTAGTTTATGAGCTAAAATGTGAAGACTGATGGTCCTCATTGTTTCCAGCTTAGCTGTAAGGTTAGATGCTATTCTTGGTCAAGAGCTGCCAAACGTTGCTGAAGCTTGTTAGGTTGTTTGCTTTAATAGCACACAGCGTGAAACAAAGACGGGAAGTCTTCACAGCAAAATGCCTCCTTCTGCTGAGCTCGCTGCATCTCGCTGCGCCTTGGAGAGGTTTAATTATAGGCTGCTGGTTCTAAAGCATTTTCTTCCAATTGTTTGGTCTCAGGTCCAATCCCCTAAAACCCGTATGTTACACTCCTTCCCAGCGAGGATCGATGCAAACCGATCACGTCATCAATTTCATCTGGGCAGCAGAAGGAAAGAGGGCAACTCAGCCCCTGCACCCTGACAGGTTCAAAGCAGCTGGGCTAGGGCAGCAGCAAACCGTTAAAATGATGTTGGGAAGACATTTAATCTTTAAAGGATGCTCTATTTAGACCTCGATTTTGTTTTCCACATTGCAACATGTACAGAGGGTATAAGTTGGAGCTCTAGGAGCTGAAGCAGCAGCAGGGGGACACACAGGCTCCCCCCCTTCCACTCCCAGCGCTGCCATCAGCACTGTGCCTGCAGAGGGGCCAGGGCTCAGCCCTCGAGCCCAGGAGCATCCTCACCTCGGGCAGGGTGAGGAGCTCAGCCCTGGGTGCAGCTGAGCCGTGGTGGGAGCTGCACAGCTCAGGGACGTTCAGCTAGCAAACACACAGCTGCCACAGGAGGTGGGGATTTTCACAGGCCAAATACATGGACCTGAGTGAAAGGAAAAGACCAAAAACCAGAATCCCCATGGCAGCATCTTTCACACTGCTCCTTTCCTCTCCCACAAGAGCATAGCCCCAGCTGAATATTCCTGGACAAGAGCAGATGAACTTATTCATCCCCCCCAGTTCCATTTATTTAACTCTGAGACAGAACAGAGGTTGAAAAGTATTTACGTTCCCTGAAACGCCTGGAAACTCAGGGAGAGGTGGCTGCAGACCTCGGCCCTGCTCTCAGGCACAGACCAACCCCGAGGAGCCATCCCTGCCTGCAGAGCCCCGTTTATTTCGGGAGGGCAGACACACCAGGGCTGATGGCCCTCTGCCTCCTCACAAGCTGCGTTTCTTTACGTAAGCGAGGCGTGCTTTTAGAGGCCTGACTCACAAGCCGCCCCATCTCGGTAATATTTTAGAGTAAATTTAGCACTACTGAGACATGCCCGACCTAGAGGGAACTCCCCTCACGGCCTAAGTGGGGAAATATCCAGGCCTGCCCCGTTCTGTGCCCGACCCGCCAGGCGCCATTCGGCCTCAGGAGGCCGGGCCCAGCCCGGCAGCTCCAGGCCTCTGCCACGGTCCGGCTCCATCACTGGGTCATCACCAGCCTCCAGCAGCCAAGAAAGCCCTTCCACAGTCCTGTTCCTCGCTAACGTAGTGAATGTTTGTGTGGCAGCAGCTGGACCCACCCAGGTACACCCCACCGCTGTGTTCACGATGCCTTTTTCCACCTGCAGTGTTCCTGAGCACCCTGCAGAGCTCCAAGAAAAGGCTCCCTCAAAAATGTGATGTTTCAGCAGCGTTTCACCCTGAGAGAAGCCAGCTCAGCACAGGTCTGCAGCCTGACAGGGCTGTAACAGACTGACGCAGGCACACATGCCAGTAACACCATCAGTTTCCACAATACAGCTGGCAGCTAAATGGGATTTGGGTTTGCAGCCAGCAGCAAGGAGCTCCCAGGTTTTCCCATGCATCTTTAGAAAGACAAAAGATGAAGAATATTCTCCCACAAACCTCACACCAGACAGAGGGGTATAGGCAAGGAAGATAAGAAGAGAAACAAAGCATCTGAAGGCACCGGTCTACCTGTTTGCAGCACTGAGGTGGGTATCATCCATGAGGCTTCAGACAGAGCTCCAGGCGTGGTTTGGATTGATAAGCTTCAAGTATCTCTGGGACAGCCTCTCTGGACTTCAAAGTAAGGACAAATTTTTAGGAGATGAAAATCATGAGAGCAAAAACTAATTCATGTGTTTGAAATGTCTGCTTGAAGCCAGACACCCAGCAAGGGAGGAGGATCTGAAGGGCAGCAGAGTGGAAAAAGCATCACAAGATGCAAAAACCTGAAAGGACTCAATCAGAAAAGACTTCTTAAAATCACACCACTGGCAGAGGATTCACAGGGCGTGAAAGGGGAAAGACAACAGGAAAATAATACACAATGAGGGAACTGCAAACACTGCTTCAAAGGCAGAGGGACTGATCACAGCCAGGGCTTTCCGCCTGCTGTACTCGTGCTGCCAGAAGTGGGTTAGCAAAGCCTCGGGGTCCCGTTAGGAACAAAGACCAAGGAGGGCGGCAGTGACAGGAAGACACGAAGGAGGAGATGAGCGCCAGCACACAGGCGTGGAAGCCTCAAACAGCTTGCAGAGGGGTGAGATGAAGGCTTTTGCGTTCAACGAGCACATCCCTGACAGTGCAAGCAGTCTCTGTACCTGCAGCCCTCTGTTCTGTATAAAGGAACATTTGGTAAATGTTGAGTTTTGAGCCTTTCAACAGAAAATCTTCAGTCCATACAGCAGCACATATCCTGCGTTCAGCCACACAGATAAAATAAAGCCACTCCCGTCTCTCCTTATGAATTTCTCATGGCATGCTCGGTTCCCTCTCAGCAGGAAATCTGCTCAGGGAATCACTCCAGGACCAAAGGGGCAGAGCAGAGCTGATCCATAATGCACAAAGAGCCCGAGGTTGTCAGGAAGGACAACAGTTTGCAACACAAACAACGGTACTCTGGGAGGTGGATGGTTAAAAATATAAATCTTACGCTTGTGCCACTATGAATTATTGACTGTACGGGGAGTTGGAAAAAAGGATTCAGCTCCATTAATAATTTACCTTCTAATCCAAGCGAAGATGGAATTTTATGCACCACTTATTACCAGCGCCGCTGCTGGAGGAATGAACTGCACTGACCGCTGTCAGGAGGCAGAGCCGCCTCTCCGTTTGCAAAGCAGTTTCTGAAGTTAGCTCTCCAGCTTGAAACATCCAGCCTAAACCTTCCCTTGGGAAAGGATATGGTCATTCCTGAATATTTAGGAGGCACATTAAGGGCACAGAAATTCCTCTTTAAAGCAGCATCACAGGCACAGCACAACAGTGCTGACAGAAAGCTAAGGACCTCTCCTCGCTCCGGCTCTTACGCAGATGGGCAGGTATCACACCACCACCCAGACTTTGTTTGAGAAAATAAATCTGAATGACATTGCAAAACGCAGCAACCAGTTACAGAAACACTAGATACGGATGAGTAGAGGAACCCCTTCCAGTTCTTTGGGCACACCACCACCTGGTTTGAACACACAGGGATGGAGGCTATGTGTTGGGTAATTGCAAAGAAGTGCTGGGTAATTGCACACTGCGACACAACTTCGTTGTGAGTTCTTACAACTGCGTGGTCTGTGTTCAAAGTATTGGCTTACTTTGGGATTTGTGTTGTCATTAGAGAAGGGGGAAAAGGTATCAAGGCCCAGAGAAGTTTATTAAAAAAGGAGATGGCGAACACCCCAACACCTTTACAACAATGTCAGTTTTGGTGTGCATTTGGGAATTGATGTCACATACTACGGATATACAGAAAACTTCTAAAAGCTTATTCTTAAAGAAAACCATCCTTGTTTCTTTCTGCCAAAGCACTACAAAACATCATCTTACTACATTCAAACCCTTCCAAAGTGGATGCCTGAAACAGAAGGCGAGAAGGGGGCTCCAAGAACACACAGACAGGAGGAACGGGTTCCACCAAACTGAGTACCTGGGTCAGGGAATGCTCCTACACATCTGATTATTTAGCACAAAATTAGAGAACAAACTTGTGTACATTCAGTGACAATCCCAAACTGGACAGATGAGTTATCAAATCTTCTCTGCATCTTCACAGAAGGTCGAGTAGATAAAGATCATCATGGGGAAAGAACCAAGCACCTTGCTTAGAATTCTAATTTATTATTAAATTACATATCAAAGCTTTTTAAATATATACAGAGAATGCACAATAGGTGAAAAAAAATAATTACAGATACAATAAAACAAGTTTCAAGTAGCTACATGAAAAGGAGAAAAAAAAATCAGAAAATGTAATCAAACTAATTTACAAAAGTCTGCATTGGGATGTTTTGTGAGAAAGTCGTGTGTGGGTTTTGTTATCTTGAGTGTTGATTTCAACTTCTTTCCTCACTCTGTAGCAGACAGACCAACAACCACTTATATATTCAGGGCTGAAAGCATCACACTGGTTTCAAATATCCAGTCAGCACATCAGATATGGGCACCAAGAGGATTTCACCTGGAATATAGCTCAGTTTTGTCTCACTGTGTTTTTCATTGTAGACTCTTTTTAGATTGCTAAATAGGTCCACTGCTCTGAAGGACTGCAAAATCTAGTACCGTTATTAGGAGTTTAAGAACTATTTCTTCCTTCAAGAGTGATATAGCTGTTATTTGAAAAAAGAAGGAGAGATAAAAGTTTTGGGAAAAAAAAAAAAAAAACACGTAAGAAAAGATCATGCATTAAATGATCTTGGGAAACAAGCTGCTAGGTTTAGGGAACTAAAACAATCCTGATTGAGTCTCACAACCAGAAGTGGTGGACCAGCCTCCACTCCCTGCGTAGCAGTTTGGGGGGAGCTTCAGGAACACAGTTCCTCCGAGAGCACAGCCCTTGAGCAGTTGACAAACTTATCTGAAACTTTCACATCACCTAAAAGAACTCCTACTTTTGCTGATTCATTTTCTACACCCAGTGAGAAACGACTCCTTCTTCTCACAGCGATCTTAAGGCTTTCCAAAAGAAATTACTTGTAAAGCTACAAACAAAAAAGTCTAGTTGATTAAATTCCTCCTGGTTTCATCACACTACAGCACACCGTGATATCCAAAAGCTGATGAACTCAGAATTGATTTAGAAAAACGTGCCTCCCCAAGGAAGGGCAAACTCACCCTAGGAGAAGCACCGCGTTGCTTGGTCCCAGGTCCCTTCTGGGTTGGCGAAGCCCTGCCTCCAACCTTGCTTGCACACCCTCCAGCAAGAGGCAAGGATAAGCTTCAGCTGTGCTCTGGGTTGTGGCCACCCAAATGCTCACCACTTGAATGTGCAACACCTGGTGCTGTCCCCATGCCCCCTGTGCTCAAGCAACTGGAGCACAAAGATCAGAGAAACACATACAAAAAAAAAAAAAAAAAAAGCCTAAAAATATTTGTGTCCATTTGGGGGATCAAAAGGATCTCTTGTGTTCTAATGCTTACCCAAGGGGTTGGTGGACAGGTTTAAAGTTGGTGTTTGTGTACTGGCAAGAATAAAGAAGAACTTTAAAAAGGAGAAGGAAACGACGTGCCCTGCAGAAACGTGGATTTACTCACTTCATTTCTATGGCTTACTAACAATTTTCTCAGCACACTTCTGCTTGGATGAGTTTCAAAATTGTAGCTTTGCCAGGAATTGCAGAAATGAGAATTCTTTAAGGACTTTTTATTCCTTAGAGCAAGAGGAACTATACTGAAGAAAAAACTTAGAGAACATATCTAGCAATAGGAGACGCACAAACCTGTATTTTGGAATTTGAGATTAAATGTACAACCCCATTTTCCTTTTAACAGTCCCTTGTCCCACCTACAGGTTCATGTTATCAGAGACATTCAGGAGAATTATTCAGGAGAATTAGCGAGTCTTTCCCCTTTGGCTATGTGCAAGCACATCACTTCAGAGAGCAATGCAAAATGCCCACTCACATAGCTAGAGGAGAAGATAATGAAAGGGAGATTACAAGATTAATTAAACGTATTTTCCAATGCAAAACCAACATAAATAAAAACCATAGAGGGGTTGTAAATACTGAAACCACTTCCAGTAAAGCTTTATCAGAGATAATTCAGCATATTTCTATTATTTTGTACTAAAATATATCAGTTCCTCCATAACATCTTCATGACATGAAAAATCAATCATGTTTACATATTTATTATAATCTACACATTTTCCATAGCAGCTTTATCACACAATAAGATTAAATATATGCACCAAATAATCAATTAAGTCCAGTAAAAAAGACTGATTTTAAGATTAAGTAAATGAATTTATTTACGATACTGCAGATCTTATACTGCCAACTATATAGCGATCAAATCCTACAAATCCTAAACAGAAGGACAACTGCTGATCAGGGTCCTGTGGGGGTGGAATCAAAGAAAAAGCATCAGGGGATATGAGGTTTGATCTCCCAACACACAGATTCATTAATAAACTTCCTTTACCCATCAAGGTTTTCCATAAACCCTTTTAATGAACATTTTATTTCAAACCAGGAACATTCCCAGATCATCCAAATAAATCACCCTTTATTTAAAATACGAGCCCCACCATTTTACATGTATCCATTCCAAACGCTTTCGAATCCCAAATGACAAGATGGCTGATTAGAAGTCCTCGTAGACTTTTTAGCACAAAGTTACTACTCTGCAAATAAGCCTTCAAATCCATACAAACATTTTAGGCGCAACAGTGTGGTTTTGCACACTAGACAGGCACAAGTCTCTATTCCCTCCGACAGGTACTTCACAGACACTATAAAAAGCAGTAAAAATATCGCGACTGTCCCACTAGACTCCATTCCAGAAGAGAACCCGGAGACTACCTGGCATTTGTGGGTAATGGCATATATGAAACCAGTTAGAAGCACTGCAAATTCACTGCGAAAAGAGTTAATCAAGTTCTTAGAAAGAGATTCCAGTGCCTCAGTTTCAATTTAGTGGGTTATGATACGACAGATGGAAAAAGAGACGTTGAGAGAGCAGAAGAAATCTGTAACTTGTGAATCTGCAATATCAAAGCCATTCCTGACATCGGTTTTGTTTATTGACACAAACACAACAGGGTTCATGTTCCATGTCTGGACAAGAAACAAAAACTTCCCCCCAGATAATGGTAAATGAAACTTGCCTCACCATTCATACATTCAGCTCTTTACTATGAGGAGGCATGTCCCAAACTTTTGCACTTAGATACATTTGCCTCAGCTATAACCATCATAATTTTAATTTCCAATTGACAGTTTAGATTATATCTTACTTACAGTGTAAAAATATTAATGCTATTAGAATAACTTTATGTAAATTACAATATAGGCTTTTCAATCATGTCTTTATAAAGACCTTTATGATGTCATCCAGAATCCAAGTATTTGCACCCAAAAGACTGCTTTCAGGTGAACTCATGTTTGGTCACGTTTCAGATGACTGAACACTATGGTAAACAGCTGCTAGGACACTGTGCTCCCTTTTTACAAAAGGGGACTTTTTAGTCCCTTTAAAGCCACAAAAAAAAAAAAAAAAAAACTATAAATGTTCCTCAGAGGGTGGTTTATTCATATTCTGTGCAAAAAGTGAACTGAACAATCCTTTTTTTGAGGAATTTGCGTGAAGCACAGTTTTCACAGCACAAATAACGCAGAAATAACTAGTATCTCAGCCATGAGTTAAAAAGAATTACAGAACATGTATTTAGTAGTAGAGCAACCTGATGGCTTAAAGCTGCAATATTCTTCTCATAGGGCAAAAGTGTTCAGTACTGTGCTCGGCCTAGCGGGGCAGCAGGCTTCCTGCAGCTTCCACCCCAGGAAAGCCTAACACTTTCTCCACCTACCAGCCAACAACAGACCTCCAGCACCACTGAGCACAGCAGCTGTTCTACTGGTTTTGTTAAGAGTCCTGTGTTTACTTACCTTGCAGTGAAAAAGGCAATTAAAGAGAAAAAAAAAAAAAAAAAGACCATCTAATTTAACCAAAGGAAGATGCATGGCAGGGAAGGAGAAACACTGCAGCTTCAACCCAAAACCAGTGTCACAGTTTATCATCCTAAACTTTAGACATCATGCTGATACTCCCAGCCACGAAGAGCAGGCTGTTCCAAGTCTGTCTCTTCCCCCACTCACTTTTATTTGACTGGGGGGGGAGGGATGGTGGTGATGAGTTTAGCAGAGTCCACGAGGGCACATCCATCAATGAAAAGCATAGAGCAGCAGTAGGATGGTACAGATACCAATGACGCCACCCAAGATGAAAGAATCTCGTCGTTTCCGAAGGTTGATCCTTTGAATCAGGCTGTTCACTGCTGGAAACCGATCTTTAGGGAGGCTGAGTCAAGGTCATATCAAAAGCCAGTGTTTTTATTAACAAGCCCCAAATTCTGCATGTGGAAGTCGGCAACATTGCAAGAAATGCAGAACTACTCCCAAGCTGGAGAAAGCAAATGCAATTAAAAACAAAAACTTACAGACAGTTAGCAGGATTTAAACTGTACTACTACTAATCAGACAATCAGAGAAGAGAGGTGACAGAGCAGCTCAGAGTTCACATTTACATAGAATTTAGTATTTGATCACCTAAATTACCAGTGCTTGATATAATCTTGAATGTGAGGCTTAGCTACTTTTAATAACACTTGAATGAGAATGAAAAAAATAGAACAACTATATATAACATCTGTGATATTTAATGAAAGTTAAAAAAAAATGAAACTTAACAGTTACTGGTGAAGGGAACAACCAAAGGCATTTGACAGAGAAAAGCATGCACGTTGCATGAATATGCACTATTCCCTGTATAGAACAAACAACTCCTCCTACTGTAAAATCATAATAATGCAAATCTATCTTTTAATGTACAAAAATACAACAGCCAGCAAGATAATCAGTTTCAGAGTTTCATGTCTTTGGAACCAAGAATCCTTTAAGGCCAAAGCTTATTGAATTTTTTTTGTTGTTGTTCTTGCCAGTTGCTAAAAACTGTAATGAAATTTATGGCTCACCAAGATACATCTCTTCAGGATGTGATCTGTCTAATCAGATGACACTAATGCTGCTTGGGCCCTTATGACAGAGAAGAAGGAGTAAGGGGGAGAACGACAACCGTGCATGACTTGACAACCCGGCACATACTTTTAGCCACAAGCACCAAGTATGCAGAGAAACCGAGGAACCACAATCTTACTGTCTGCAAGACTGTCGGGTCATGAGTACTCGCCTGTAAACCATAACAAGTAGCAATCTATGCCAAGCTTTAGCTCTGGACAATCTTGAAAACAAAAAAAGCAAGGTATTACACTTTGAAGAAGATGTATAGCAGGGAAGGCCATTAAATGCTGTTGCAGATCTCTATGTGAAAATTAAAGATACTGATCTATATACAGTGCACAAAGTTAAGCAAAACCAACTTGTTCACCACATTCATCATTAAGATACTTCACTTAGATTAAGAAAGTGACACTGGGGAAAAAAGCCTATTTGTCACTAGTGCCAAGAACACTGTGGGCTATACAGCCTTTAGCATTGCAAAGCGTTTTGATCCCTAAATGATGTGCTGAAAAAAATGTTACTATACCTCTTCTTGTGCTCCGGCAGTACAATTTTTTTAAGAAAGGATACTAGCCAAGGTATTCATCTTGCTTTGTATTGACTTCAACATCCCTCTCTGCGAAGTCATATTTTCTTTAGTTGCCATGGCGATGCTGGAGAAAGAAAAGAGTGGATCAAGTCGCTGGTGCTAAGAATAATCTCCAGCTACAACAACAGGAAAGCGAGCAGGGAGCACTCCTTTAGAGAACAATGAATGAGGTGAAGCAATATGAATGAAACAACATTTTTTTCCATTAATCTCTATCTTTTACACTTAAATGATTTCTCTTTTTTTTCATATAAACCATTAACAACTGAAAACACCGATTTCTTGAAAGAGGCAGGCTTTTGGGACATCTCCTCCCCAGCCCCCAACAAAAGGGATGTTCCATTACAAGCACACCTAACGGTAATCTTCCAGCCTAAGGTTTAAGTTCAGAATTTTGTTTTATCAGAAAAGCACCAGGCTTACTTTCACTCCAGAGGGCATATTAACATTCTTTTCTACCATCAAGATAAAATTACTATAGAAGTATGACACAAATAAGAGCTGCTTCACTATTAAAAATCAATTTACAAAGGGAATGTGCTGGTTGAGAGGAGATGGAAGGGCAGTTTGAGAACACAGCTCAGGGAGCTTTACACAAAAGGCTTCTGAACACAGTCACTGGGTCTTTGAAGACCTTTGAACACAATGAAGTGTTGGGGTTTACTTTGTTTGACTCAGGATTAATCCTGTCCTCTCTCCAGGTAAGAGGGCAAAGCCTGGATTCTCCTGTATTCATGTCCCAGCAAGCCCAACTTCACTGTTTTCCACAAGCTGGAGTTAACAAAGCTGGTGTGAAATTAAATCATATCAAATGATACTTCTTTCATAGCACAGATAAAACACATTTTTGAACTTTGGTCCTAATTAAGAATGTCATACATGGGAATACCATTTTTCACACTCTGCTTCTTTAATAATGCACAGTCCAGTTGTACGTACTTTATCCAAATAAAAGAACACAACACAGGTGAATATAAAATAAAATTTCCCATTTCAAACTATGCTCTATTTCATTTAAATAACATATTTACATGAGCATTTTAAACAAATAGTCAGCTGGCTTTTTTTTTTTTTAAACATTTCTCTTCAGCCCATAAAACCAACAGCTATGCAATGAAAATCGGAAGGGTATGCTATTACTATATAGCCCCAGGTAGTATTTCACATAGCTGCTCTGAATGCAGTAGCTTTGCCTTGACAAACACCCTCATTCACATAAAGAGAAACAATATATAAAAGGTTAGGTTCTGGAGATGCAGCGCTTAAGAAGGAACAGCAGGAGAAATACTGCTCTCCTCAGCTGGCAGCAGTTCAGAGAGAAACAAAGTAGGGCATAAATACAACATTGCCGGATAAAAACTCAAAAAAATGACACCTATATTGCTATTGACTATACTTACATGAATAACAATGATTAAAAGAAGTGCTTGGAGAAGTTTCTAAGCCTTAAATATGGAGGGAAAGGGTTCTGGGAGAACAAAGTTAAGTGGAACAACATCACCACAGAGAGAACTGTGAGAAAAGGGAACTAAAGCTGCCATCTCCCAGGAAAATAAATGGATAGGAGAACGCATCGTTTACCAAATATACATATCCAGCCTTCAAGAGCATTTTATGCTTGCTCACACTTGGTTTCTGTACCCAAGCACGGTACAAAAATCAGTTAAAATGATGAAACACCATTTGTTCAGATGCTAGTACTAATATACTTCAGCTGACGTGGCATTTTGGTACGTGGAGGTAGCAAAGCCCCTCGCCCATCTTGGTGCACCTTCCCGGGTAAATCTGGTAGGAAGAGGCATGCACACAGACTATTTCTGCACTTATTCAACATAGCATTGGCATTCCTCCCATTTTTGTAACGAAGACCACTTGGTGTATTTCATTGCAGGTTTCTCTCTGAACAAATTTCTGACATGAGCAGCTTTGGACCACCTGACATAGCACTGGCTTTTCTACTAGGATGCTACAGCCAACAACGTAAAAATAGCTGGCAAAACCCAGCAGAGCCAAGCCTAACAATTGTCCCTTCAAACCTGTAGCAAGAAGTCAGCATCACAATTCACAGACATCTTAAGGAAAGAGCTCAGATCAATGAGCCCTGAAGGATTTCTGGAGCTGCAAGTTCATTTGGGCTCCTTTCCATTCAATCCACCCGCTCCAGCACAAGCTGCCCCTGACATACTACTGTCAGCCTTCATATCGTGTGCCAGGCAAACGTAAAAAGATTCTCCCCAAAAGTCTGTACTGCAAGGCCTTGTGAACAGAGTAAGATGCACTGACAAGGCAGATTGATCAATTATTTTAAGGTTACATTAGCATCCAGGTGAACTTGAACCTACAGAAGGATCTGGGAGCTTATCATGCATAAAGAGAATAAACAGTTTGAAAACATGCAGGCAAAAAGTTAACATTTCGAATCAGCATCTCTAGGAGATTTAACATGTTAATAGTGTTTTGAGGTTTTAGATTCATTAAAAACAAAAACAAAAACAAAAAACAACAACAAAATGGAAGCTTCTGTGCACAACTAATAAAAACCTGCAGCATTTTGTATTTTTGCATTTTTTGCTTCATACTTTTGAAGTGCCGAATCAGCAGAAAGTGAAAATGGAGCTCAGGGCTAACTGGAAGCAACAGGGCTTGCAGCTGCCTCGTTGGTGTTCAGATGGAGCTTGCCACAATCAGCTAACCACGGCCCTTCATTTGCGCAAAAAGAACCGAAAAAAGCCTGCAAAGCTTCTCCTCTTAAACCATGTAAGTAGTGACACACAGCAAGTTGCACGTGCTTGGTGTTGGGGATACCCCAACTCACCTGACCCATGAATGCAACCGATTTGATTACACAGGAGACCTTTTTAGGACAAAGTTTGTCCTTTTTAGGACAGAATTACAAGAAGAGAAAGTGAAGATTAGGTAACTGGAGGAACAAAAACCAGCATTGCTCACTGCCTCTACCAACAGTGCATGAGAGTTTAACGAACAGCAAGTCAGAGAAGGTGCCAACAGAGATTCTCAACAAAAGAATAACAGCTGTAGATCAATACAGAAAAGCAGTCACGATCTAGGGCTGAAAAAAGGGGCTACAAAATTAGAACAGCAAATATACCAAACCGCATCCTATGTGAGAAGATACAGCATTTGACAGATTACATATTTACAACTCAGCATAGGGGTCGTTTAGCTTCCTAAAGTAAAAAACAAACTCACAAAAACATTGGGTTTGTTATTGAGAAAAGCACTCAGTGAATTTGGAATTATTAGGCACTGAGCTGGAATAAAAAGACTTCATCGCTGTACACAGGAAAGCTTGCTCAGTAACCTGCAGCTTCTTATCTTATGCCTCCACGCCGGCTTGATACTTGTCCAAATGAAATTTTAATACATCATCTCTCAATGCACTCCTGAATTAAGCCACGTGTTTTCGTAAGATGCATCCAAAGACTCATTAAGGCATCCATTAATTTACAGAAGTGAAAATACGAGGTGACTGCCAGGATATAAAGTGTTCCTGAGACACCTCCAGCATGCCTTTGGAAATGGTTCTAGCAGATTATGATGGAATACAGGGTTCAAGCTTTAGTGTCTGATGAGAAAAACTGTCCATTTCTCATAAAAAGGCACGATAGAACTGTTTAAGTTTATGGATGACAAGGTTGGAACCTTTTTTTTTCCCTCTCAGGATTCTGAATATGTTAGCACAACGGGGTAGTTTTACTGATGTGCTTTGAAGAGAAAAAAAGTAACAATTGCCATTTTTAAGGTTTACTGTCATATGGTCATTGTGATGTCCACAAACAAGAGGCTGACTGGATGCTAGCTGCCATTCAGAAATCAAAACTCAAGTAGAAAGCACCGTTCTGCATGTATAATTTGATTACTCAGAACATTAACTGGTTTACCTACTAAGCCTTTGTATTTGCGAACCTGAGGCTATTAAATTTAAGCACTACCAAGAAGAGGAAAACACACGACTCTTCAGAGCTAGTCCCCCGACCGGTCTTTGTACAGTCTCAAGTATTTAGGCTTCCTCATATCCTTCAATAAACAGTTTCACTTCCCTTCCCATCCTTAATACATGCTCATTAACTCACTATTACCATTTCTTTACTGACAAATGCTTTTTTTTAAATAAAAAAATTAATCATTTTCCCTTCCCAGTACCTGTCCCTTTTAGTTGCTTGACACAGTAACAAGTTATTCCTAGAACTATAATTATTTTTTTTTTGAAACTTCTATTTAACATTTACGACAACAGATTATATCCTTCTTACTGGAATCTATTATCTCTTTCCTACCTGTGGAAGATCCAACTACACTAAATTATTCAGCAGTACACTGAAATAAGGTTTAAAGGCACACTTTTTTTTCAACGTAATGATGATCCCTTGTTGAGACATTCCTGGAAAGTGATAATGGATTCTGATCCTCCAATTTTCCCAAGCTCCTTTGTTTGGTTCCTTATTTCTTCTTAACTGATGATTACCAGTCACAATACATTTCTGCTAGTCCATGTCACAAGAGTGGAAACATTGCAGAAAATTAAAAACTCCAATTGTAACCCAACTATTTAAACCATAACCCCGTGCCCTGTGTTCATGACAGCACGTCCAATGTTAGTCTCCATTTACAAATGTAATATAGAAGATAAAGAAAATCATTTTTATTGTACATCTCGAGCTTTCTGTTTCAGTTTATTCAGCTGATTTAATTTATATCTAAAGGTGGAAACAGACAACTTTTTTCCACTAGTTCACTGTTGTGAACAGTGTGACGAGGCAGACCTGCAGCTTATCTACATGCACAAGAGTGTTTATAATGTATGGACAGGTCTCAAACAAGAAAGAAACGCCAAATTTATCTACTTCACATATTTCAGTTTCTCTCCTCTGATCCAAAAACAGTCTGTGTATAAATTCAGACCATCTGCATCAGTGTCAGGTGATTCCAAGATGACCCTGACTTAACAATTCACTTGGAAATAGCACGAACTATTCTCAGCGCGGCACTGGATTGAACTACCAGAGATGGGTGTAAACCAAGTTCCTAAAACCAGATGGTATTCTGCCCTCTAAATTTAATACTAAAGTGCTGCTCATATACAGCATTAATGACTGCTGCCGTGCTGGAGGAATCTCTTCTGGGTAAGCCTGGGGTCACAACCACAAAGAGCCATCCATCTCTTCCATGAATTAGCAAGGGGTATCTCAAATTTCTGCACTAGTAGCAGTCTTTCCCCAAAATTTCACTTACATTAGTTTGGCCTTGAATGTTCAATAGTGCTGTAGGTATGTGAGCAACCAAATTTGTCTTCAAAAAGTCTGCAGTTTTCACTAGCGTGAAAAATTACACAGTAATAAACATTTCCAGCCATTATCGAATTCAAACTAGTCTAACATGCAAGCTACACTTTTAAAGCTGCTTGACTTGGAAGCCAAATGTTTTTACCTAGACAAACATTCAAGCTGTTGGGTATTTTTACTCCACATAGCAGCCATATATACACAGCATGTTATCAAGCAAAATGTACCAAAAGTCAACTCCTTGTTTCATCCGTTGAGGCAGCTCAGTCAAATATATATTGGTTCAGAACTAAAACAAAACTCCAAAGGAACAAGACGTGTTTTCAAAAATCAAATAATTTATGTGTTACGGGAACTTCTGCTTCATTTTGTACTCCATGAATCATACTTGCTCATTTAAATTCATGACAACATCTGTGACTAAGGGAATGGACTCTGTGACTATGCATAGAAATGCAAGCTCTACTTTTAAATTGATAACAATTCTGACTAGATTGCTTATTCTCTGTGTATACGTATATATATTCATATATACACACACGCATCATCTTTCAAATTACTTTAAAGCTTATTTCATCTTTTGATGAAGGCTAAAATGAAAACAAAAGGAACATTTCTCCAGAAAAGCACGTGATTTTGCCCAGACTCTGGAAGGCTCTTCTGAAAACAGCTGAGTCTCAAAAACTAATTCATACCTTCCCATTCTGTAAAGGCAGGATTTAATGCTATTGAATTTTTCCCTTTTATTAAATCCTAATTATTACCCAAAGGAATACCCTAGTATACATGAAGATTTTTTTTTCTTTATTTAATCCATGGGTTTGGTCCAGCTTCTAAGTGGAAGCGTAGTAGTCCAATCTGTTAATATAAAAATCTGACAAATCAGCCTCAGTCAGGCTGATTATTATAAAACCAAAAGAACCGACCACACTACACGGGCAAAACTATAACAAATTTTCAAAGCGAACCAACCTAAAAATACAAGTTGTTGGAAAACAAGAAATAAATCATTTGCTATTCTGAGAAAGTGATAATGTTTGAAAATGAAAACCTGAGAACACCAAACAAATTAAGCAAAATCTATGCTTATATTTAAATATGCCCAAGACAAGTGAACACTGTTCCAAAAGAACTGCAGTACAAACTATCACATCCCACTCCTTTCTGGAAAGAAATATGCTGCAGTAAGAACCTGTGTCACACAATTCATTTAAAAATTGATTTTAATTTTAGCACTAACAAAACATCTGAATGACAGCCCTACTTGTCACTTAATAATTTCAGCTGAGGTACCCCTAAATTCTCTTGCAAGTATGTTTGGTCCCGTGGAGGAGCCATACACAGGAAAGTCAGGATCTGCACTTCTTCAGTTCTGTTCTGTGCAGAAAGGCAGAGCAGGAGCTTCACAGTTAGGGTTCTCTGTGGGGTCACCAGCATGCAGCTTACCAGCAAAAGCCACTGCACTCACTGCAAAATGCTTTCCAGTGTTTAGAGTGCTGCTTAACAACAACTCCTAAAAAAATGCAAAGTGATCTCATAACTTCCTGAATTACACCCAAATAATATGAGTAATGAACTATAGCAGATGTAGCTCTTGAAGACAAGACAGCATTAAGCGCCAGAATGAGCTAATGATGTCTCACTTTACTCAAGGAATTCAAACAGCTTCCCCTCCACAGTCCCATCGTTTCGTTGGTTTACAACAGATAAAGCAATTGATAATCAGACATCGAATAAATTTCTATCCGGTGAATTCACTTAAAATGCAGCAGGGTTTACCGTCAATTAACATCACAGCTGAGTACTTGCAATTACTGGGGATGGAGAGTAAAATTTTAAAAAATCACCCTGGCTTCAACAGAGACAGAATTTAACTAAAATAATATAACGTGAAATTACATTTCCTGGGCAATGTAGTTACCAAACAAACTCTTCTTCTACAAAAATAAGCGTAGAACATTTTGGGCAACAGCCACAAGAAGTTCACTTACAACAGATAACACGCGATGCAAGGAGTGCTGAAATCCAGCCTCCTAAAACCAAAGTTCATCTGCTAACGGGAGGAACGCTTTAATGGCAGCAAGGAGCTCCCAGCCGAGCTTCTCAGGGGACAGGTCATCATGAGGCTAGGCAAAGAGCTCAAATGCTACATGTTCGAGTCATCTTGCAGGACAGAAAGCTCAGAAAGTCATCACAGGCCTTTTAATGCCTTCGTTACTGGAGTGGCAGCAAGGAAGAGATTCAATAAATAGTGAGTGTTTTTACAAGATGGAAAGGTAGGGCTACAAGCACGGCAATAAAGGAGAGGACCTTTAATCAGGAAAAGACTGGAACCCAAATAAAACAAAGACTCACAATAACTGGGCTAAGTTTGGCAAATACGAGGCTGTGGAGACATCGTATCCACATTTTCAGACATTATTGTGCTGACCACTTCTGGCTCATCATAGCACATTAATGTAGTGGTTTAACACATTCTTCCACCATGTTAATTATACTGAGCCCACTGGATGTACTTAAGCTAGCCAGACCTTAATGGACACAGAGCCTTGCTGCACCTCTAATTACTCATCTTCATCACTTCTGCCAGTACATGCATTATCTGAAACCGTATCTTGCTTTCTTTCTTCCTCTTTTTTTTTAAAGCAATAATCTAAAACTTAAAACCATTAAGTCGGCACTCTGAATTATTGGTTTTCAAAATCCCAGAGTTCAATGGAAGACCAGGAAGGGCACAGATGATAGAAGCAATTTATAATGCTATGGTTCTAAAATTTCTAAATCAGTTAGAGAAGGCAGCACTCCAGTATTCAAACAATGCAAAAAAAACAAAAGATAAGTAACTATACAACAGTAATAATCATTCAAGTCCGTAAGGTAAAAGCTCTTACCAATATCAGCTGCATATTAAGAAGCTGAACATGTCAAAGGATTACAGGAAGTCATGCTGCAGAAGACTGTCACTATGAGAAGAAACAGCTCCACTACTGGAATAGACCTTGATATTGATAGCTCAACCCAAGATTTCTTTTGCTCAGTCACTCCCATTGTTTTTAAAGAAGCTATTCACTTTCGAACATAAACCTACATTTTCTAAATTAGGATGAATAAAATATTTAGGCAATATGATTATGTCAATACTGAATAGCAGAAATAAAACCCCATTTCATTGTAATACTGCGTACGAGTTACAAACAATACAGTTATTGTATAAATAAAATGACTGATATCTTTGGACACAGTTCAGTGTAAACACTGATTGTATAGAAAATAATGAAAATTAGTGAATTCATTCCTACCTTATTGTTTCTTCTATCAGCCGATCTGAGCTGAAAGCCAAAAAGAAAAAAAAAAGTTAAAAAAAGGAATGAGCACAAAAGTATTTTTGACCATTACATCAATGATCTCCATGACACAATCCTTAACAAATTTGCCCTTAGAGTATTTCAGGACTCTGTCACTTTTCCCTACAACACAGATGTGGTGGATATATGCAATCAGAGTCTCTGGAGAAGATGCACAGTGTCCCCTACCGCAGCACCGACTGTATGCAAGAGCAGATGCTCAGGAGAACACGAACTACCCTGCAGACAGAAAGGTGGAATGAGTTCCTTAATTCATGGTTGATTAATGTTAACTGAGCCCAACACATTCAAGATACCCAGGACAGTTTGGAAAGGAGTATTAGAGAAGGAAGTACCTCCTATTTTTGGTCTCTAATCCCAGTCCTTCCTTCCCACCCCCTCAAAAGAAGTAATTATAAATAAAAGCTGAAGCTTGGTTCCAGGTAATAACATCTCAAAGCACGGCCTCAGAGCTAGTTTACCAAGTATTGTTTCAGGGTGGTTAGCAAGACAAGCTTTTTCTATAGTAATACCAGCTGGATGAGAACTAAGTGATGCTTACAGGAAACAGAATCCACATCGTGTGTAAGAGAAAGACCTCGCTTACACGTGCCCCTTCCCACTGCTGCCACACACTGATGGTCTGTGCAGCACCACTGGGAAAAAGAGCTGAAATACAGCACTGCAGAGACCCCATCGTTAAAAACAGGAGTGCAAGGTTAAGATGATGAACAGGATCCTCAGAAGACGAGCAATTTTTCTGTACTTGCTGCTCTTTGCAGCTTAAGGGGAAATCAACCTGAGGGAAGCAAGTTTGCTTCCAGTATTGAAATGGGAATTATTGCTGCCAAAATAAGGTTAAGGGGGCATGACGAAGGGCACGACCGTCCTCCTCCTCCATCCTCTGTGTCCCAAGAGCTTTGCCAGCTTGCGAAGGGGAGGTCTCAGGAGCAGCAGCACGACCTGCAAGCTTCCATCACGCCCAGCAGCGTGGAGACCCGCGGCGGAGCAGCAAGCTGTGCAGGGGGTGTGTGGAACCTGCTCGGGGGAGGGATGCTGATGGAACATCCCTGTTTGTCTGCGGAAGGAGTGACAGCTCCCAAGTTGCTATTTCTGAATAGTCCACGGCTTGAAATTTGGAGACAGCACACGGCGCTAAAAATATTTTGCCCAAGTTTGAGTTGAGAGGGACTCAACTGGGGCAGCGAACACCAAAAACACAAACTGGAGCACATCGTTCTGCTCCCAAAACGAAGTCAGGCTCCGAAGAGTCAAATCAGCTGCAAGTTAATCAGTTTAATGAAGTAAAACCGTTTTCACTCACTGTGTGGTGTGTATTGCTACAAGTACAGAGAACTGAAACGCCAGAGGCACGCGTACAGAATGAACACAACCAGCTGCAAGTCCCATGGGATCTGATGCTGCCCCCAGGTCAAGCAGAACAGAAAAGCAATGTCTTAAAGGTTTCTGTAATTGCTCAATCTCAGATGCACAATTAAACTGAGAATGTTATTTCTGTACACACATACCATCTCTTAACAAACTGGTGTATTATGTGGCCAGAGCACAATAAGCTACAAAGCCACCCAAACACAGACTGAAAAGCAAGAATGTTGCACAAGAACACACCAATTTTTATTTTTTTTAAACATATTAATAACAAAAGGAGTTATCATGCGTGTAGCCAAAAATAAGATGCACATTCAAATTCTGTGGAACAAAACTTTGCAGCAGCAAGTTTGTCCATTTAACTGATGAAACTACCACACTTTCATGTTGATGAACTGAAGGCGACAGGGAAGCTGAACACAATCACAGACCTTACGTGAACCAGGATGTTCTCCAAGGGTTTCAGAGCACAAAAATTAGGCCCTTCAGTTTTCAGGAGAGACACTGCTGTTTATCTTAAATAAAGCAGCAGTTAGGCAGTCTTATTACTTAATCAAAGAAGTAAATCCAAAAAGTATTTAAAAGCTTCAGATTCAATCATAATACATTATTTTGTTTGTATGTATGATACACATGCATAAAAATAAAGACTTAAATGTGGCCATCTGTACGATGACGACAGGTAGCAGTTAATAAGATGTACAAACATCTTATACCAACAAACATCTCAATACCAACAAACAGATTAGATGCGAATGCCAACACAAGACATTTAACTGGTACTTGAGTCACAATATTGATGACTCTCCACTTACGTGGCAGTCACACCAACCACTTAGAAGGATGAGCACAGCATGTGAATTTTCTTCAGAATGACTGCTACACAGGTAAGAGCAGATTGAACTCACTTACATATTCCACTTAAATAAATAGCTGCTAAGGACAGAGATTTACTAAGCACATCTTTCGTTATGTTCTTCCTACATCATCTTTTGAAGGTCCTGAGAGTACGCCCCAAAAAAGGCTCCGCTTGCAGGCCTCCAGCAGGGATACAAACTCCTGCAAAAAAATGACAAGGCCACGATCTATGCATTTTCCTGCTCCTCAGCTGCCGAGAGATTAAGAGGTATTTTGCTCATTGAAATTTTGGTAAAGACAGCGTGAGCAGGAACAACATTTTTGCGTAAAAATCTGTGCATCACAATCCTTTAGACTTTTGTTAAACTTAGTGCTTCTGCTTAAACTCAGCTTTTTCAGGAAGCCAGATGTTCTTCTACAGGCAGTAACGTGCACTCACACAGCATCGCAGTCTTACAAATCTCTTGGCAAGTGCTCACTTACAGCGATATCCAGAGAGGAGCAGGCACTTGATTCAACACTTACAGCTCCCAGTTACAGAAAACAACAGCAGGTTTCAGGAAGACCAGGAGCCACGGAGACCATACGGCACCAAAGCAGCACCCAGGTGAGATGAGTACAGAGGAAGTTTGTGGCTCTCTACATACTAATACCCCATTTCACACAAATAGTTGTTATAAATAACGTTCCTGTGGACATTACCTTATGAACCTCCAAGCCAGCAAGCAGTTGTTCTGGGCAATATTAATGTGAGCTGCCACACGTTTCAATAAGCTATGTGTTTTCACCGGTTGAGGCAGGTGGCACTTGGACAAAGTCATTTAAAGATACTGTATGAAGGGAATGCTCGAGGATGCTGAGGTAATCACCTGCTACAATCAGTGGCACAGATCCAACAGCAGCCACCACACATATGGAATAACCAGGCCTCGGTGCAACGGTTATCTTCAGAGAAGATCGTGCAGTTCATCATTTAAGTATGCAGACAGTTAAATTAATCCAGAGGAAAAATTAAGTAAAACATGCTTCTAGGATAGACAAATGTGTCCATTACACTGAGCTTTTGAAAATAAAGAAAGCATTTCATTTCCTTTTTTTCTTCTTACCCCCACCGCAGTAGTTACATTTGAATAATTCAGATGATTACTTCGGTGAGGACCGGGCTTCTCCCACACCCACAGATCTTACAGCTGACTTCCTAGTGGACATCTAGTACCCGAACTTGTCAGAGAAATAAAATACAGCTCTACGGCTCCTCGCACACCACTCATTGCACAATGCACTTCAATCCCTTCAGATAAAATTAAGGGCAATGAATTTCAGGACCAACATTATAGAAAAAAGAATCTCACTGCAAGATTAATCAATAGCCTTAGCTCGCTCAAGCTGCTTGCACTAAATCTTTTTTATTTTCACAGTCCTGGATCAGCAGGCAGCGTGGAGCTTTAAGGAATGCAAATATCACAGAACGTACTTGATACTCTAGCACAAATACACAGCCTATGATGAAGCAAATTGGACTTGTACAGTCGGTTATTTCCACCATAACCATTCCTATCTCACAAGTGAAGCACTGGGCACACACACACAAAAAAACAGCTCCAACTCATGTTTTTGCTTGCCATCAAGATTCTGCATCACTGAACACATTCAAAAGATCATTAAGCTCTTTACAATTTTAGAATATATTTTTTCCTGTGATAATGAACAAGATATTCCAGATTTGATAAGCTTTATATCAAGCTTGCTTCACTTTAGTGTCCAAGATAGCAAATTCTGCTGGATCTGCTTAGCTCATTCGGACAGCCTCCCACAGCTGTTAATGAAGACAAAAATTGTTGCAGAAGCCTACTCATTGTGTGGCATCCAACACAAGAGCATGATGAGACAAAAAACCTTAAGATATGCAACACCCAAAGAGAGAACAATTTATAGTAGAGGACCATGAAAACAACACAAAATTCACTGCCGTGTGTTTAGTAAAGAGCAGAGGAAGCACCTGCCAGGAGCGCGCAGCGTACAACAGCAGAGAGGAAGAACACGTCTGCCTACAAAGCAGGCATCTTAAATTTCTAGAACAAGAAGAGCAGATTGGCCAAAAAATGAAGACCTGATGTAAACTGGGTATTGTTTGGGATGAACAGCTGGTGTACAAAAACCCTTCTGAAAGCAGCGAGAGAAAAGTTCAAGTACCTACACAAGCTGCCATCTCCTGCGGGTTCCCTTTGTACGTTAATTAGGGCACAGATCTGGATGCTACAGAGATGTGATGTTTTCAAACTATCTGTTGCAGGAGCCAAATGAAATATGAGTCTACAACAATCAAACAAAAACCAGCACAAGCCCGAGTCAATGTATAGATTTGCCCCAAAGGAACAAATTGTTAACAGCATCACACTTGCAAGCTTTAAGCATATAAGCAAGCTTATTTCTGCAGATCATTGTACTGGGCAGCGTGATGCTCAGCAGTCACTTTCAAGAAGAAACAGGAGTAGCTGCAAGATTGGAAAAGAAAAAAAGCACAATAGCACATCACCACATTGCTTTTAATCAATACAAGCAATTTGTTAGATCTACAACAAAAGGCACTGCAACATAATCCATTGCTCTAGGCAGAAGTTAACCAACATAATTCGGTGTTGAATTTCCTTCCAGATGCCTCACATACACCTTGTACACGAGCAAACAACGTGCAAGAGGTTAGAAGCAGGCTTTTCACAGGACAAAGGATTTCCAGGAAAATAAACTAGGGGCTGATAAAAAAAAAAATCATTAAAGCTGGACTCCTAGCTACACCACTGAGTAAATACCTCAACAGCTCATCAATTACAGCAAGAAAAGCCTTTTGAATTGGAACTTAAATCAACACACACCTTCTCTGCAGCTAACACCTGCAATCATGTCTACGCATGGACCGCAGCTAATAAGAAGATTATTTTTTCTAACTCTGTTTAAAGAACAATTTAAGGGATGAAAGCAAAAAAATCAAGGGAATCCCTCCTTCTGGGGTGGAGTTGCTTGAACCCAGGGATCCACCTTCACGTGGATCACAGGTTGTTTCTGGATATCCAAATGGTCTGCATCTCCACTGAGCTCCGTGGACTTGTCTGTGAACTATCAACAGAGCAAATAAATGTTTCTGCAAAAAGAGGAGTTAGCCAAGAAAGCTCTTTGGCACACAAGAGAGACTCCTGGGGAGAGTGCCTGATGTTTGAGCTTCCCAGGAGGGTGAGTAACAGCAATACTTCTTCCTTTAAAGCAAATCTATAAGGAAGTAAGAGGCTTCTCGATAATCTGCAGTGTACAGTTCACCCAAAGCTAAAAACCCAAAATGACAACAGCTCCCAGCAGCTCAAGGAGGCGCAGCAGCTGGTTGCCTATCAGCAAGCACAAAGCCAATGCCAGCACGGCACCAACAGCCACGGAACGAAGTTTCTAGAGGCTCTCTGTTCAGGGTTGTGAAAGTTCCTGGACAGACTGACCCTGCCGTGTAATTGCTCCATATTACCCACAGGAACAAAGTTAAATGAACAGAGAGGGGCAGGCCTTACTGTAAGTCATTATCAGTAACCACAACTGGCAGAACGGTTCCAGTAACTTACTAATGGACTCTATCGGCATTTCCTCACATCCTACATGCTGCATGCAGAACTAGCATCCAGCAGCACTGCTGCTTGAGTTATTTCCCCTGGTTTAAAGGATATAATTTAGATTATGCCTTCAAGCAAGGGGAAAAAACTCAAAACCCAGCAACACCTGTGAGCGCACACGAACAGTTTTCCATGCACAACAGCGATCTGACAGAAGAAAAGATGATCTCCACTGAGATAACCTGTCAGTACTGGTTTGCTGTGCACACACAGAAGAGGTAGATGCACAAATTACAAGAAACACAAGCTGCTTATAATCTGTACCGTAACAAAAAAAGGTTCCACCACTTTTTTAGCTCAGTCTTTTTTGCCTCAAGCTAGACAAAGCCAGAAAAATACTCACACGTTCCTAAGTAAGGGAGAAAAGAGAACACAAAGGAGAACACCTTCCAGAAGAGCCCCACCATACAAACCTTTGCATTTAGTATCTTAATGTCTTTCTAATTTCAAGTGAAGGCGGCACAGAAATGAAGAGAGTTATCCATGAGATGACAACCCAGTTTTATTTTAGTACGAAGCCCTAAAACACACGTTGGTTTTCTGCTTCCTAACTCTGCATTCCACCTGCTGTGGCTTTGATGGCTTTTTTTTTTTTGGTAGGTGGAGAAAGCTGTAAGGCTTTCATCTAGGGCTCAGCCAAAGTACCTACTGTTAGAAGTACCTACCTGTTTGTTATAATTGGGAAAACGGTTCTCAGAATTGTATAGTTAACAACATACTGAACATGTCATTTAGAATTTCAAGTGCATGCTACACTTAAACAATCTGAGGTCCAAATTTAAGATGCAATTCATGAATCTATCAACGGTTTTCTTCCAACCCAATTTCACTGCTTGCCTTTTATTTAAGACTGAACAAGATGCCTTCTTTCAGGAGTGAGGATACTCAGTACAAACAAGTCTCTCAAGCGACACCAAAGCACGCTGCATCCTTCACTTGACAGCAAAACATGCACCTTGAAAGGTTCTAAGCAATACTGTCTTACTGGGGTAAAATAGGCAAACTTTGATGGTTTTGTATCTAATTCTGCTCACCAGTATGGATTTCAGCGAAAGTATCCTCAGAAGATGGGAGCTGATGCTTCTTATCAAGCCGCTAGTAAATCAACACGCTGGGACCTCTGTGTGCCCTGCCAAACAGCAGCTGAGAACGAGGAGAACCTCATTCTGAGGCATTACTACAGAGGTTCAGATTCAATAAAATCAAGAGAGACATTTATACAGTAGTATTATAACTTCCAGGTTCCACTTCAATAATCCTAATGATCAAAGCACAGCCAGCTCTGTTAAGGATCGACCTCTAATAACTCACACAAGAGGTGTACGCTTCAGGAATATTTCCAAATATCCAAACCAACATTTCCTCTAGCCTAGTGTGAGCATTCCTAAGGAGGAGTAATCACAATGGCAGAAAAAGATGCCCATGTGGAAGCCACCAGTTTTTCCCAAAGATGCTTGTTTCATAAAACATTTCTGCAGGGAATTTCTGCATTACGAATGCTTTCTGTAACAACAGAAGTATCTGGCACATACTTGTCTCAATTTTAAAATGTTTTTCTACTCATAACTAGAGATTTTAACATGTTCTTTAGCTAGAAAATTATTTATACTATACGCATTACTGTTGTGACTATATGTGAAAAAACATACAGCACTGACTGAGAATAACTAGAGCACTGTAATCATTGGTGGCAGCTCCTCTGAAATATGAACTGATTTAATCATCTTAAATAAGCTACACAAAAGGAACTCTCTCCAACTCCACAATTGTTGATTCTGTTCAAACAAGGCACCTACTTTTCAGAATCAACCCATGCACGATGGATTTCAGTACTTGTCAAATTCCTAATTTCAATACCGACCTTGGGGGGGAAAGCTGCCCTAGTTAAGGAATGGTGTTTAAAGGAAAGCTAAAAGCAAATAAAACATGCATCACTGTCTTGTTTATTTCTGAAACAAGCAACTAGCTTCAGAAGCGCACACAGGGCTCTGAAGTTTGAAGTGTGGTTTTATATCCCTCCCTCTCCCAAATTGAGGGCACGATGTTGTTTCTGACATAAAGCCCAGAACCAAGAACCAGAGCAGAGCTTTAGTTTCCCACCACCCTTTGTTCGTGATGCATGCAGGTAATGTTTCCTAAGTGTGTTGTGAGGGTTTGTCCTTTAGTTTCTGCAGACAGCTGTGAAGACCTAGGATAGTTTTCAGGCTCTTTCCTGGGGTACGTGGAAATTCATGCATAAGCTTTCACATTTTATACAGGTGAAAAACAAAAAATGGGTTTTGAGGCTCTCAGTGCTAACGTCTGTTTGCATCCTTTGTCACCTGCATAATTCAATTTAACAGCTCACTTAACTCGGTAGTGGAACCATAAAGGAAGTCCCCAAATTGGGTTTTCTGCATGTGGTGTTTTCTCCTTATAACAATATCACAACAGCCACAAGTGTCAGGGAATTTATTGATGACAGAATTTATAAAGCAATCTAACTATAAGGAGAGCTTGCAAATAAACCTCATGAGACTAATATCATCTTTGTTTTAATGCTTTTTGTTTGTTTGTTTGTTTTCTAAAGTCCTAAATATAGCATGGGAAGATGAAAAACACTACATGCTTTTAGTCTAATGAAGCTCAAACTATTTTTTAAAGGGAAAACCTCTTTTAAATCCCGACGTGCTAGGCTGATTTTCATATTCTTTTATAAAATTATTTATAAACAGTAATGACACTCAGGAGAGCATCTTCCTTCATTGCCTGCAGCCTTTGAGCCTCCCCAAATTCTCATTAAACCACTTCAATGACTTGCTCATGCAGTCATATTACGCTCACACAATAAGCAATAAAGCGTCTTTGTTGCAGGAGACATGTGAACTGCCTCCCTCATTGAGAAATATTTACTATTAAAATGAGAAAATAGATAATTTGCGCTCAGTTTGGCTTTGTGGATAAGCATCATGTGAGAGGCATGAGTCCTGCATTCAGTCTGGGGCTGTTACTCAGGAAGGCAATCCAGCTGCTGATGAAGTGGCCCTGTGTCATCCTGCCATGAATTTTCAAGAGACAGAGGTCCTGCCAGCAGGCTGGGAAATAAAACTCATTCAGCCCCATGCAGAAACCAGGCTAAGGGAAGGAATCACTGATGCGTAACTACGATTGGGAAAATTGCAGCACTACGAGACAGCAGAAAGGGAAAACAGGCTGGGATTTTGAAAGAGGAACACAATAGCAGTTGCTGTGCACCTTTAAGCTAGCGCTTGTGATACCACGGAAGGTCCTTTGCTCAAATCCCTTCCTTGAAGACCATTTTATTTGTGCTGCCTCTCAGATAGCACGTACACCCCTACCCAAGAAGTCAGCATCACTGGATCCACAGCTCCATTTAGGTGAGCCAGGCGGCAGCGGGGTGATTTCCGCAGTTGCCCTGACTGCCTTGCAGAGGCACCAGCACGTACTTCTACAGCAATTTATTTCCCAGCTTTCCTTATTCCAGAAACAAAGAAAAGGCAGCAGTGCTATTTAATTGCATTCGGGAAAAGGGTGACACAGCTCTGCTAGAGCTCTGGCAGTTAACCACCAGCAGAGAAACATTTTAACCTAGATTCCTCCCTCTCCTCTCCCCTTGTACCTTCCAGTTGGGTGGACAGAGAGCTGCAGCCTTCTCTTACTACCGCACAGCAAGCGTGCAGCCCAATCGCATCTTTTTCAGGGCTTCCTGGCAAACAGTCCAAGCCGAGCTCATAGTATGGGTTGTCCTTTGGTAGCAGATCTATTTTGTTCCTTTCATAGCTGCTACGAAGCGAGGAGAGTTATTAATTATAAAGCGCTGCTTCAGGTAAAATCTGTATGAAGAGGACGGAGCAACAAGAACACCACATTCTGCTTTGACATGAAGAAAAGATAAGTTTTTCCCGAAGATGCAAGTCGAGCAATTAAGAAAATCCTTACTGGGCCTGAGCGAAGCGGAGCTCAGCAGTTCTGGGGCTGCAGAGCCGGCAGGCACCCAGCACAGAGGCTCAGGGCGCTTCTCCCTCCCCGCTGCTTCCCCAACCACCTTGGGAAGGAAAAGGGAATTGGCAAAAAAGGTGTTTTACCCCACAGGCTTTGTCTCCGAGAGAAGATGGAGATGCACAAGAGAACTGTCAGCTGGAGCAGCTGCTGCCCAGGCACCTGCGTGTCCCCCCTGCCACCAGAGGCGAGGCTCCGATGTCACAGAAGGGGTGACAACAGCAGCTTCTAACCCAGTGCTGAAGGGCCCCTGAAGCAACCTGAGCAGCAGAGGTACAGTGAATGGAAATCGTGTGCTGGCGTGAGGAGCAGAGCAGAGTCGAAAAAGAAAAGGAAATTAAGTCAAGGTCGAAAACTGGCAGCTTTTTCCACAGTGTGCTTATAACCAAAACCTTTGTGAGTTGCCCCAGCAGCTCAGGAAGCTGGCTGCTTTGTGCCAATCAGCACTGAAGTGACTATTTGTGAGTAACATCAGTATTAAGAGAGAAAAATGGTCACAAAGTCACTCCCTCTATTAAGATCTGGACTGTATTAGGAATAAAGTTTGAAAGCAGTTTCCCGGTGATTATTCTCTACTGAATGCAGCCATCTCTGCACAAAAAACAACAGGAAATTTGTTATAGTTCTGTGGAAAAATGAATTGCAATGGTAGTAACAGCAATATTCAGTACTTCTGAGTGCTTCACAAACATTAATCTACCCTAAACATCTCCCTGAGCTAGGTATGTATTATTTAGAGCACCATTACACAACTGCTGCACATTCCCCTATTTCTTCTGCTCACTTCTCTCTTACCTTTTTTCTTTCCCATACAGAACTCCCTCTTCGATCTGTTCGCTCTCCTCCCACTCTGCCTCGAAGTTTCTCACCCTTCTACCTGGACACCCCTACCCTCTGTGCTCGCAGTGCTGCAGGTCCCAGGACTCACACGGCTGCTTTATGTCCTCGGCTGGTCTGAAGGCTGTGCAGGTAGGTGCCCCTTGCCTCATCACACCACTTACAGGCTCCACACTAAGCTGAAAAATTCCTTACTGGAGAGCCCGATGGCCTGCAGAGCAGCACTCACCAGGAACACACGGTCATCTGGCAACTAAAATCAGCTCACGGCATCTGCGCCAGCACAGGCACCACCAGCACTTCTCCTGGGAAAGGACAAATGCCTGGATATTGAGAACTGGAGCTGAGCAGCAAAGCTACAATGACAGAACAAATCCTGCAATGACAGAACAAATCCACTACAGCAAAAGCTGCTGAGCCCTAAGTGCTTCATCCAGTTTTAAAAAGAATTCATCATGGACAATAAAATCTGCAATTTCTACCAAAATCTTGGAAGCCTCCGTCACTTTTTACACCAATTCACCGGCGCCATCACCTGAAATGACACCAATCACAAACAGCACAAGTACCGACGTGGGGGAAGACATTTCACTTACAGCACACACACACACACAATATTGCAAATTTAATCAAAAGCATTAGTTCTTTGCTTGCTGACTTCGGATATAGCTCATCAATTTCTGCAGAACTTCTCAGAGCTGACAGGACTCCTTCCTCTGAGGCAGCACTTTTCAGAGCAGTTCACAAACTGCAAAGCCAGATCTATTAATCAAAATTCCTGATTCCATTAGATGGAAAAGGGTATTACAAGAAAAAGAATTACTTGTTTACTTCCCCGGCTAAAAGCACACGAAGACATTCATTGAAGTGTGCAGTGCTGAGGGAACAAATATTCAGAAATCAACTGCAGCCATTACTCTATTTCATTAGTTCTTTAAGTACCTGATGTGCCAAAAAAAACAGAGCTGTAAAGACAAAAATATTAACAGGGCAACGATATGCAACAAGAGCTGTCGTTTTGCCTCTTTTTAATTAACAGGTATTACATTTTTTATTAAAAAACAAAAGTAGGCATTAGTGGTTCTCTCTCCAGAGGGGGCAGAACTACCCCTGAACTGCCTGCACAGAAATAAAAGCTGCAAAGTAAGAGACTCGGAGACTTCACAGCTCTCACCCGCAGACAATAAAACTCCCGACACATCTGCCTTCCTAACGAAGGCTCCTGCTGCCCTCGAGCACAGCCCGCTCGTGCCAACGGCACTGACACAGCAGCCAGCCTCACCCAGGGGATGTGAATCCAGCTGGATGCTCGAATGAATGGAAATGAGCATCCAGATGGATGCTCCTGTGGGTGGCAGAGGCATATCGAGGGCTCGCACAGCGCTGCAGGAATTCCCTCGGTGCTTAATATGCGCCCAACCCTTTTACTCATCGGATTTTGGTACTCGGATTTTATTTATTAAACACAATTATCTACGTACATAAAAACAAGGCAGCTTCTCCTTCATTCTCTGTATTTCCAGAAGAGAGGATGTTCAAAACGGGACGGAAATCTAAGAAGGCAGATGTGGGTAAAAGCAGAGACCCAGCTTCTCCCCCAAGACCCTCCCAGAGAAGAGCTTTCTGGCTCCCCTCCCTTCACTCCCGGGTGAGACACCACCACAAACAGCACCGCCACGACTGCCAGTGTGCTTTTTAAAGAGCACCCGCAGAAAACGACGCCAAGAAAAACCCAGGTTTCCCCTCTTCCTGTCTCACGTGGTGGCACGCAAGGAAAAAGGCTGACAGATGAGGCTGCTACTCCGAGCTGGGATAACAGCTCCTCCACTCCCCATCAGCAGATCAGGGAATAAATACGGAACAGGCCATAGCACTTTGTATCATGATTAAGCAGGGTCACAGCCAGGGAACGCTCCGGTGCTCGATATGAATCCGTCTCTCCCGTGGCATTATTTCATTACTCTGCAGCACATAATGACACGCGCGCACAGGGTGTGTTCCCACCTCCAAGCTCTTGGCAAAGGTTTCACAACTTCACTGAGAATACGTGTTAGTTCTTACCATTGTGCCTTTGTGACCCTTTATATACATTGCCTCGCTCTGTCAATTAGTCCAGCACCGTGATTTACTGCACTGCAAATGCCTGACATTTCAAAACTCATACAAGGCTTACCCTAGGAGCACGCCTGGTATAATTTGCCAGCTCCTGGTTATTTCTTGGGACCTCTAGCTAGCTTTTACAGCTTTTTGGCATTCATAGCTCACTAACTCTTTCTCTGAAAAAAAATATGTTGAATCCCTTTAGTAATTTCCTCTGCCTGTATCTGTTTCTGAGCTTATGCACATTCTCAATTGAAAAGTTTTAAACATCTTGTAGGCTTTGATTTCTCATCCTGGTTGTCTTCTACCCCAGATTTCTTCACACCCCTTAGTTATCTCCAAAATGCAGCACTGTTCCATGATTAGTTTTGTGCCTGTTTCCTAAAGATCCTCAGCTTGCATTCATTTCTTGTTTACTTTCTCTCAATGTTGTGTGTTTTTTGAAGTCTTGACATTTTCAAATTGTCACCTAGAATATGTTTTAACTGTTTCTAAAACAGCCTATTTTTCATGCATTTTTATCCTAAAAACATACTGGAGAATGTTTAAAGAGATCAAAGTAACCAATGCTTCAAAGAGTGCTATTCTCAATTTCTAAAAACATCTGCCAGATAATGTTTACAAAATGTTTTGAACTTTTCAAAACAGTGTACTCAGAGGAACGTAAGCTTTTTAGAAGTATGTAACTCCAGAAATATTTAATTTGTAGCTTTACAAAAAATACCAAATGTAAAAAAAAAAAAAATTACTACCTCTCAAAAAAAATCACAACATCTAGAAAAAATCCAGTTTACTTTGATGAATCTATGTCAATTAATCTAAGCATGACATTTCAGCTAACATTCATCTCCAGAATACTAAGCCTGTTTGTTTGTTTTCCTGATCATCCATGTCTAATAACAAATTCAACCTAACCAAAGTCATAATTCAAACTTTAAATTAATTTACCTCAAAGTCCTAAAGATATCGAAGAAAACTGAGGATGGTAGTGATAAGCCATAATCTTAAGTTTTGGGTTTTAATTTCCTGTGAAAGCTTTTTGTGCAGTTCCGACTGGAAAATAAAGTTCTTTAATAAAGCACATTTGAAAAAAGCCACAGGTAATTCTTGTTTATAATGAAAGCCTGCCCTCTTGTGTAAGGTTGGAGTTTAGCATGACTAGAGTTACGAACAGAGACACAAAGATTGGTGCTACTTCATGACTATACATCACGATGGTCTAGAAACCATAAACCTTCCAGCACTCTGTCAGTGCACTGCTTTTGCTGTGTGGGGAACGTACAAACAAGCTACTCATAATCTAATGCTACCTGCAGCAAGAAGAAAAAGAAAGCACTTTCTGCTTTGCTTTTTATCTTGGCCAATAAGGTAGAGTCAATTTCCAAATATTTAAATGCATGGCTAAGTTTGGCATTAGTCCCTTCCATAACCTTTTGTACACATTCAGTACAAACAAACAAAAAAACGTTCTTCGCTACTTAGTGCTGACAAATAAAGCAAAAGAAAAGGGAGAACAGCTAACTCACTGTGACTTTCAGTTTCATTTAACCCTTATCCCAGTTAGGATACTGAAAAGGCATTTCCCTTCTTATGAAGAGAGGAGGCCAAGTGACTTGGGAAAGCCCACAGAAGACAACAAAAGCCACTGAGTGCTGACAAGATCCTAAAGCTGAAATCACTGAAAACTACCATAACTACTACCAACTATACACATCTTACAGTAAGCACGAGCAACAAACATTTATCCAGCTGTGTAAGTAGCAGCACTGTCGCAGAATACATAGTGCAAGGCATTCATCAGGGACATTTTCTAGAAAAGGACAAAGTTTTCTTCCACACGTTGAATTAAGAAGGTTTTATCCCCCCGAAACGTTAGGCACCTCCAATGCAAGTAAATGTGCAAGTTAAACAAGTAACACCTACTTTCGAAGGTGCTCGTGTTCCTTCAGGAATAGTTCTGTTCTTCTGTTATTCACACCAGACCCACTTTTATATGATCTACATGAAAAAAAAAATAATTGGAAGACATTTTCTCCAGAGGGTTTTCAGTAGATATTATTAATCAACTCGTATGCATTTCATGCTTTGTTACTCTGAAGTGACCGAACAGGAAAGCTCCAGTCATGCTAAGACATTTTTGAAGTGATTCAGCATAGCTTAATAGTTTTACTTTAAAAACATGAATTCCCTTTCAAAGTTAAAACAGACAAACAAACGAACAAAAATATCCATCAAGGAATCTTATCACAAACTCACTAAGAGTTGTGAATCCAAACAATTTTTTTTTGCGTTGTTCAGAGCACAGATGATTAACCTAAGCCAAGTAATCTCCTCCTACAGGAAAGTACTGCCTCCTCCCTCCCAGTGCAGGACCATGTCATTGCTAGGACACATGCTACGACTTACTCAATATCTTTTCGTACTGATCCCAACAGATTTTCCCTTTCTCGTATCGCCAAAAAGTTCGCTTTGGTTTTGTGGAATTCATGAGTGTAGTCCTGTAATAAAACAATTAGTCCAAAATTAGGGTCCTGAGATCATGTTAACAGAACAAGATTCTCAAGTAAGATCCAACCAACTTTTAAAACGTTAACTATTCTCTAACAAGAAGTGTAAGAGAACTTTATTAAATTAACATCAAAACTGCTTGGAAATTAATATAAAGTATTTTTAAAACTCACTTTTAGCTGCTGTATTTTGGTAGCTATAGCTAAGGTCAAAGTGGAAGATCCACTGTTAATTCCTTCTCCCAATTCCACACATCTTCAGCTTTCTGCTGGATTATCAATTTGTGCTGAAATTTCCCATTACTGGTTGAATCAAAAACAACAGTAAAACCTACTGATTTGATGTGGTGAGGATGCTCCTTGGTTTTTGTAGTTAAGTTCCACTGAGCGAGAAAAAATATTTTCTGAACAATGAAATCAAAGATCTTCAAGTTGCGTTTCAAAACATTTCAGGCAGCTTGAAAACCAATCCAACTGGTAACCAGTGTCCAGTACAACACCAAAATCATTGTGATTTTTACAAAACACTGCTTTTTTAATATTCTGCGTTGTACAGATACCAAAGAGAAATTAAACTGTATATGACTGCAGAGAACATGCAAAGAACAGGCATTTTTAATATTATTATGCCATGAAAACATCACCAGTTTGAAACACTGCTCATTTAAACAGATTAGTAGCCTTAGCCATCATGTTTCCTTCAACTCCCTTTATCAGTTCAGATGGTTTTACAATCACGTTTTCCTATCCTAAATGTAGGAAGAAGCCACAGTCCAGTTTATGTAGAACATCCACATGACGTGTTTCAAAAACAAGTTACACTAATTAACACAAACTGCAAAACATCCCAAATACTCTTCACCATGACAACACAGCAGCTAAAAGAGACCTGCACAGACTCAGTTCTACAATCAGTAGAAACTTCCAAATGAGATTAACTTCCATATTCAAGTCTTTCAACTGCCTTTTTTTTCTTTTTCTTTTCCTCCCACCAAGCAGCCTCCTTGGGGCAGCTTTTCCTTTATCAGAGATTGCTGGTCGCAGTTATTTTAGGTAACTAAATGCTATCAACCCCTGCATCTCAAAGCAATACAGCTTCATTATAATATTTTTATTTTATAAAGAAATCCAGCAGGAAGTAATGCTATGAATGCACAGATAACTGGATAAATCATACTCCCAGAGCACTTAGCGTTGAAATAAATATTTACACTCATTTGGAGAAGTTTGTTTCTACAAACGTTTTCAGATCCTGTGCTTGCAACACATTTGAAGAAACCTTTTTTTCAATTAATCAGACTTTTTACTTGTTGCAGGTTAGGCACAGTAATACAGTACTCACAGACTCCTCCCAGCCAATTGGCATCTGGAGCGTGTTTGAGCATATGTACACAGTACATCCATACTGAGATAAAACAAACAAGTATGCTGTGATACCAGCATTACTAGTAATTATTTCAACAAAGCAACACAATAAAACGTGTTTGTTACCTGTAATATGTCTCTGTGACGCTGTAACGTATGCATTAGTGCAGCATTCAGGGATGGGACTCCTGCGCTGTTTGTGTATTCTGCCATTTTGTCATTTATTCCAGTAAGCTGGAAGGGATAAAGAAAAAAAAAAGGCTTATTCTTGTAAGAAAGTTACAAGGCATCAGATGAAGGAACTCCCCCTAACAACAGATGCACACTTTCAGAAACATTTCTCTATCACCCACTCTAGTACTTCGTAAACACATATCACAGAAACCTGTACTGTAACACTTTCGAGGTGCCAAAGTAAAAATACAATAACCAGAGTTACCTTTCCCAGAAGCTGTTCAATCTCCACAGCCATGGTCTCAAACATTCTGTCCTGGCTTGACCCATTTAAGAGAGGAGTGGTGTCAGAGCTAAGGGGGGGAAAAAAAAAAAAAAAAAAAAGCAGTTACTGAAATGTCCACCTTGCATCACCTGGGGAAAATATAACCTCCCCTTGAAAAATACTCCTGACACCACACACTCATCTAGTACCAACGCCCTTTCATCCTCAACTTTTAAGCTCAAGTTATTTTCTTATGTTTTGGCACTAAGGAGCACTGAAGGATGGGTATGTTACATCAGCTACAGAATTACACTTCAGTTACACAGTGCTAGAACAACCCACTGAGCTGTTATGAAGACAAACATTCTACACAGCAGTGCGTACCACCCAGCTTATCACCATTTGTTTCATACAGCACACCTTCACTATTTTTTTTTTAAGATAAACTAAAAACACAATGCAAAATCACACCTAAGCAAGAGAACAGCAGCACACCGCTTAGCGTGCCAACCTGCAGGCATATGGCAGCTAACACCTTTCAGAAAACACTCTGTTTTGATTATCTATTGTAACTAGAGTCAGAGAAGAAAGTTTTGCAGAGGGTGGCAAAATAAGTACAACAATTAGATTACATAGCAAGTAACGTATGAGCTTAAAAAAAAAAAGACAGAGACTAGGACTTTTGACTCAAGGGTAACGTGATCATTCTTGTGTTGCTCTCAGGCTTCCAGAACTGGAAATTCAGGGGAAGATTAAAAAAAATATTCAACCATCCAGAAGCGTTATACCCAACCCACCACAGTATGCGAGCTCTGAGAGCAAGAAATGCTCTTACACTTCAAGCAAATAGGACCAGATTTCCTAAAGAAGTAGCATTTACTCAAAAAGACAAAGAGCACACAAGGCTGCGGGTTTGTACCTATCAAGATATAACCTACAGCACTGAGAAGGATAAATGTGGAGTTAAGAAGAAAAAAAAAATCAACGCATATACAGGCAGCAGTCACTCATAACTGATACACGATGCTGAGATCCACAATTAATAAGCAAAGAACAGCATTTTTAAAGACTGTGCACAGGGACAGAGAAGCAGATAATTACTGCTGTGGGACTGCAAAAAGGCCTCAAGGCTGCTGTTAAGCTGGAAAGAGTCGGGAAGTTTTATTATACTAAATCTCCAGTGAAACATAAATCTACCTAATGCAAGATTATTCTGTTATATGTATATATATACAATTATTCTGTTATATATACATATATGCACATACCTGGTTTATATATAACTAAACCTACGTATAGCTCTCACTCTGGCTACTTACCTGAGGAGCACACCAGAAAGTGACAGCCACCCTGGAAAGGGGAAGGCAACAAACTGCCCGCTTCCCTTCCCCGCTCTCCATGCTCCCAGCCGCAGTGGCCGCAGCTCAGTGCCCGCTTCCCCCAGCTCCGAAGCAGGGATGAGGAGCACCACAGCAGCCCACCAGGGCCACGTAAGGCTAAACTGCCAGACCCCATGGCACTTACTGCAGCCTCTGAGAGCCTCTGCTAAGTCCATACAAGTAAAAGTGGAAAACGCCACCTGGCATCACGCTGAGAGGAGAATCACAGAGCTGTGAGGGGTGGGAAAGAGCTCCAGGATCACCTGCTCCAGCCGCCCACCGCCATCCCCCCCTAACCCACCTCCAACCTCTCCCTGAACCCCCAGGGTCGGTGCCTCCCCCCCCCTACCTCAAGCGCTGCGACGAGCTTAAGAAACCGAGCTTAATAAAAATAAAAAATAAAAAACTGAGGTGGCGGCAGGGAAAGCGACAAATTAAAACGGTAAAGAAACGTGTTAGTACCTATACCTGTCGCGCCGCCCGTCCCGGCCGCCGCTGTAGCTGGTGCAGAGCTTGCTGAAGGAGACCAGCTTCAGGTCCAGCTCGTTCTCCAGCTGCCTCGCCTGCTTCCGCAGATCTGCGGGGGGGGTCGGAGGAAGAGAGGTCACAGCCCTGCGGGGAGCCCCCAAAACCCCGCGGGGAGCGAGAGGGGGAAAGAAGCGGGGAACCGCGGCCGGGCCCCAACCGCCCCCACCTCAGCCCCAGTCCCCCCCCCCCCCCACGGTCCCCACTCGCCTTCCCAGTAGTTGCTGCTCCCCGCCGCCATCTTTGTTGTCCGACGTCAGCCGCGGCCCGCCGAGACGGCCGGCACGGAGCGGGGCGGAGCGGGGCGGGGAGCGGCGGGAGGGCCGCCCGCTGCAGCGCCCCCCCGAGGCCTGCAGCCGCCTCACGGCACCCCCCGGCCTCCGACCCCCCTCAGGCCCCGACCCCCCAAACCCCAGCCCCCGACCCCCCCCCGTCAAGCCCCAGCTTCTTCTCCTCGCCCCCCCCCCCCCCCCAAGTCTCACTGAGGTAAAAAAAGAACGTGAGGACGTTGCTGGGCGTCAAAATAGGTTTTATACAGGTTATTGGAGCTCGGTATACAGGTTTAAAAAACAAAACACACCAAAAAAAAAACACAAAACCACATAAAATAAACGAGGATGAGAGGCCCTGCTGTCCAGCCTTGCCTCGTGCAGACAAATGGAGGCTGAAGGCACGGGTGAGACGTGTGGGGAAGCGGCTCCTTGCCCTCGGACGGACGGACAGAAGGCAAAGGGAGGCTGTGGGGGCTCCTCCTGCCCCGCCACCAGCCCTAGTGGAGCCTGAGGCGTAGAAAAGGCTCCCGGTTACAAAACGACCCGACCCAACCCAACCCCACTCGGCTTTAAAAGAGGCACTGAGCGCACTGCCCCCGGAGCTCACACACCCCCCGTCCTGCCGAGACTTATTGCTAGTGGGACGAGGCAAGGCCAGCTCCATCCGTTGCCTGCTGCCGGAGAAAACGCTGCCCGAACAGAGCTCTCAGAGCCCTTTGAACAATCAACTTTTAATATAAAACCCAACTGTGGCTCTTGTTAGAGCCCTCAGAAGCAGGGCCAGGGTGGAGATTTGGCAGCATTACTGCTGGTGTGCCACAGCCCAGCACCTGGGGAAAAGGCACAGCCAAGGACCAGACCCCGCAGGAGCTGGGACCAAGCAGAACACAGCCATGGGGGGGCTCCTTCACAGCGCAGTGATGTGGGACAGGAGCATGGGGAATGCTCAGCCTCGTCCCAGCCCCCCACCCCAGCCAGCTCTCAGCACGTGCTTTTTGCCCCATAACACCCCCTGAAGGAGGGAAGAAGGCAGGCTGCTGTCCAAGCGTTATCCTCCTCCTTCCAGGTAGCTGCAGAAAACCAGCAGCTAGCTGCCAAAATGATCAGCGAGGCTACAGACACAGTTCTGGAGGGGAAATCGACCACCAAGGGGTCCTTGCAAGATAAGGCTCGGCAGTCTCTGACAGGGAAGCTGCTGCTCTGCTCCTCCAGAGGAGCCCCCGTCATACGTTTGGGTGCAAACACACTCTGGAGACACCCCGTGCAGGTTCACGAGCAGAGCTCCCTGGGCTGCCGGAGAACAGGAGGAAATCAGGTTAAAGTGTACATCCAAGGAGTTGCTGCAGTGCTCAGCTCCTGCACCCAAGAAAGAATTAAAAATAAAATAAAAAAAAAGAACCAGCAGCAAGAAAATAAGTGCCTATACTCTAATCCCAGACTTCTGCCCAGAAAGCACAAGAACTTCAGAAACTTATAGATAAAGGCTTTGGAAATCAATGTTTCAGGCATCGTGCCCTTCTGGGCATTCCTTCTATTCCCCACAAATCCAGGGCATCTTGAGGACGCGCAGTGCGGCTCCTCTTCCCACCTTCCTGCCAAGTGCTACAGAACAAAAGTTGGCTGCTTTTCCCTTCTTCTGCACAGGTCTTCAGCCCTTCCTCACGCCTTGCACCAGGCCCCCGCAGCAGCAGACACTGCAGACACACAAGCAGGTGGAGCTCTTGCTACACACTTCAGGGACACTGGAGCAGCAGAACAGAGCCAGGCCAGCAGGCCAATTTGGTGCCTGCCATCGCCAGAGCTTGACGAGAGGTGTTCAAAGCACTCTGATCACTAAATGGTATTAGCTGGACAATGACAAGTCAGGCCACGGGCACCCCTATGGCCACTCTCTGCTGTTCCCATAATGCTCCAAGCAGTGGCCAGGTTTCACTGTTTCCACCTGGATAGAGGTGGACTTGAGCAAAAGTGGAGTCAATTACTAGTTATTTTCTACAGCATCCACCACAACCAGTTTATCCATCTGCTTCGAACAATCTCCAGTTGCGCTTTCAGACACTGTGCTGCTGTAACACTAAGATGAGACTCCAAAAGCCAAGTCCACACAAATGAGAAACAACCAGGGGTGATGGGGACAGAATTTTTCTTCCCCAGGAGTCAGGAACAGCAGTTCTTCAAAGCTGGCAAGCTGTTGAACTTGGTCAGAGCTCACTGAAGCTCTGACATTTGCTCCTTTCTCCAGTTCACGTGAAGAACGGATGTCATCTCCCCCAGCTTTTAGCCAAGACCCTGCTTGGGACTAGCACTGCATTAGAGAATCTCCACAACCACTGCAGAGCAGAGCAGGCCACAGCATCTCAAGGCGGGGAAAAGCTCTGAGAGAGCAGCTGAGAAACAGGTACAGTCCATTTCTAAGGGCTGCTCTGCAGAACGTGGAGTCAGTGATGGATCTGGCTTCCACCATGTACAGAGTAAGAGAAATGAAATCAAAACAGGTAGAGAAACCACTTTGGAGTGTTGTAACTATGACCCCATGCAGGTCTTGGGGCACTTCCCCACCATCTGCTCACTGTTTTGAGATGTTGGGGAAGTGCTAGGAACTCTGCTGGCCACCCTGTTAAGTTACCTTTCAAACAACGTGATGTGAGAACATCCAAACCTTGACCTAAAATCATAAGCCTTGTCCTTAACCCAAACACAGCCCCCAACACCCACTGATTTGCATGTACGTAGGAACAGAGCAAACAGCAGAGGGAAGTCAGGAGCTGCCACCCACATTTCTGGAGGACACAATCCTGCAAGTTAATGTTTCAAAACTGAACCACAGGGATCCCCCCCCCTCCCACTGGGGCTGGTCCATGGGAACCTCCTTTCCTGTCTGGGAGGTGTCAGTGTTTGCTGGAGTATAATGTTTCTTCTTCAGTGTCTGTTTCATCCTGGAATTCGTGGCTCAAAAGGGATTTCTTTGAGCCAGTGGACATCATGCGGATTTCGTCCTCGTAATCGTCGTGGTGCTGCCGGAGGCGGTGGAAACCGTCTTTGTGTCTGTTGGACTTGATTGAACAGACACACCAGATGATACAGGCAGTGAGGACCAAAGCAGACATACTTGCACCTGCCAGAGAGAGGGTGTTGAAGTTAATTCTATGTTCCCCACCCCAGAAGCTTCTAGGTTTCTCACATTCTCTCTTCCCTCCTACAAATACAGCCATTTTCCTCACTTCTGTGGCCTAGGAGGAAGGAGCATGGACACAGTAAAGATGCACCATGCAAGAGAGGTGCTTTCAGAGCACTAAAAATCCCTTAGTACTTCACTGTCAATCCACCCACAGAAACCTTAGGGAAGACACAAGATCTGCAAGGTCCCAGCTCTATGCACAAACAGGCTCCCCCCATTCCAGTTACCTCTAGCCCCACCCAGGCCCCTGCAATACTCTCCCCCCCCTTCCTTTCTCCCTTCCTCTTATCTGCTAGCCCAGCACCACTAGATCCAAGGGATGTTGGACCAGTCCGCAAGGACAAGCTTATGTTCAGAAGGGAAATCAGGAGGTGACTTCCCTGTTCAGTGAAAAGAGAAGAGTCACAATCAGGATGAACCATCCCAGAAAGCAGGGCTGGAGGCTGTGACTGGAACTATCACTTTACCTGCAACAGTTACAACCAGCTCTCGAGGCAGACCAAATATCCTGTTTTCCATGTCAAATACAATGAACACAGAGCTGGGTGCATCGTGGCGTACCAAGACCTGGAGAGAGAGAGAGACGTGAGAGTTCAGACCATCTCAGACCTTACATCCCTGCTAGGTGTCCAGAGAAAAGAGGTATTTGCCAATCAGGGTAGAACCAGGCAGATGTCATCAGAGACAAGCGTGGTGTAGGGAAAAGCTACCACCCAAAACAATTCTGCCATGCTGGGAAATTCTTCTTCATCCATTATAACAAGGTATAAAAGACAACACGGGCACGCAACCAGCAGCTAAACACAGCCAACAAGGGAGATCCCAAGTATGAGCAGTGCCCTCACAGGACAAGGAGGGGAGAGAAGATTTCTGATCAAGGCACATACCTTCATATGCTTCTGTTGGTACCCATCTGCTATCGCATTGATGTTATGCAAACCAGGAGCCAACAGCACATGGAAATAGCCACCTTCTTTAGTGTAAACCCTCAAGCCTTCATTAAGGACAATGGTAGCTTTAGAAATTGCCTTGCCACTCTTGTCCTGGACAAATCCGTGGACTCCCTTATGAACCTGAAATAAAGCATTTCAAACATTTCACGTTCAGATCCAAGAGTATGGCTTATTTGTTACCTAAAACAGGACTTAATCTTCCCCTCAAAATATAGCACTTTCCTAATGCCCTCCCCCTTAAGAAATAAGACCGCACAATATTGTGAGGACTGCTCATCCCACCAGAAGGCAGTTTACATGTCAACACATTTCCTGGTCACTCGCTGCCTCTTTTCAATCCATTCCTCACGCAGTCCACATTAGTCTCTAATTAACACAGCACCAATAAAAACACAAGCAGTCTCCACACTGCTTTCTTCCTCTCCCCTTCCTCACCCATCATCCCACTGCCTTCAATCCTTGCCAGAATTTCTTCCCCCAGACTGTGGCTCACCTCCACGAGCATGCTAAGCAGAGACTTCCTGTGGTCTGCCCACAAGCCAGGGAGCTGCCCTGCACTGGGGAAGTAGCAGCAGCTGGTATAAACTGTAATCTCAGGACAATGACCAAACGTAACACTGAAATCCTGTGGAGAAAAACAAAAGAACAAAAAAAAAAAAATCCCACACAATTAAAAAAAGGTGGTACTTAAGTTTTCCAAAGCACAGCTCGAGGTGGCTAAGCTTTGCCCAGACAGCAGAACAAATACGCTTTTTAACGCTCATTTAAAGCTGTATCTGCAAAGATGGCAAGAGGTGTGCTGTGACAAGTTACCTTCATACTTCCCAGGTGACTGTGCCATTCAGAGCCACGGATCACACCCCCAGGAATATTCTCATCTGTGAGAGCAAGAATACAGCTATCAGACATACCTGCTCCTAGCAGAGTCTTGTACAAGCTGGGGTTAAAGGCTTGAACCAAACATACCTGACTTATTTGGACAGCCTGGCTGGCCCAAATGCATCAATGGATGGTTGTTTGCATACACAGATGCCAAATGCTTCAGCGTTTCTTTGTTCTCCACTATAAACAGAAAGGTGAGCCATTGGGAGTGCAACTCCTATTCATTGGGGGAACAGATTCTTATTCTAACCCCCCCCCTCCCAAACTATCCGGTATTAAACAGTCACACACATTGTTTCAGGGCGATTCCAGATATCCTCTGACATTAAGCGGTGGCAACATAAGCAGGCCTTATATTGGTTTTGGCAAAGGAAAAGCTGGTATACTGTTGTAAAAACGGAAATAATAATAAATCTTTCAATCCCTAGCTGAATCCTGTGAGGATTTTCAGCTTTGTTTTACAGACTTTCAGTTATTCTCTAGAAACAAAGGGCTGAACATAAAGGAAGGCTACAGGACACCACCAGTGGGACAACTTCAGGAGGACAAACTCTTAACACCATGCAGTCACGGGGCTAGCCAGAGGCTAGCTGTGCATGCAGGACCCTGGAGGAGTCAGCCATACCTGTCTGTGCTGGCTTATCAAATGGGTAAGTGACAAGTAGAGATCCACCATCTAGTGCAACAGAGAGGCTGAAATCCTGCTTCAGTATCAAGTTCTCTATGATGGCTTTGGTCTCAGGCTCTCGTGTCCCTGAGTACCGGGAGTAATTGCCTGTAAATGAAAACAACAAATAGAAAAGGGAATTGACAACAGTTTCCTCTGCTATTTGAGAGGCCAGAAGCATGTACTTTGTTTATGGCTGAAATTGGCTGCTGCTTATTTTAAATACATTAGTTAGATTTCAGCAGATTGCACTTGCAACGTTAAGCACCTAGTCCACACTACCCATGGGTGGAATTCATCTGCAAAGCTAAACAAATAATACATCACTATTTCCCCAAGCTATTTACTTTTGTGATACAGAGGGTGTTTCATGGGTGTTTACTTTCTTTTACTGTCACTGAACTGCCACTATTGGAAGAAAGTACTTGGGGATGATCCCAGCCAAACCTGGCCAGAGAGAACACTTCCTTTCCAGGAAGGGTGGGGATAGAATTAATACCGAGCTCTGCAGATACACCATGCGGTTAAATAGAAACCATAAGAGTGTGAAAAAAGGAGGCTGTTCCCAGGGAGCACGAGTAGAGAATGTTTCTCAGAAACTTAGGGTTGAAAGAAATCAACTAGCAGGAAAAAATATTAAATGTTGTCTGATCTCTGGGACCGTTCCTAAACAACCCTGCTTCATCAAGTCCTTTTCAAATAAAGGACTGCCAATTATCACCTGTAAGGAGTATTCAAGCTTTGGAAGCTTCCCAGCAGCTGTGCTCCCTCAACTCTGAGGCAGGAGTGCTGCTCTTTTTACAGGTGGACCCTGTAACCCAATGACTACACCCAACCCTACAGGGGCTAGCAGATTTCTACTGTAGCCTGCATTTCTACAGGGACACCACATATCAGCTTGTATTATTTTGCCTTACTTGTGAAGTCTGTGTCCAGATCTCTGCCATGAGCATTAGCGTGGCCTAACTTCGAGGTGCAGCCTCTCTCCTGCGCTATCTCACGTCCATCTGGATTCAGGGAAGGCACGATCACAATCCGCGTCCGGTCAATCAGCTGAAAAAATCAGGGGGAAAACAGTACAGAAAGTACAATTAGTGGGCTTTGTTTTCTCTACACCTCATTTACCTTGCTCTTATCCTAGGACCAGCTGCTTGTATTGATTTCAGTGGTTCCCACTGGCCCCATGTATCTCACAAGACCTTCCCTTTGTGCATGGGGCCACTGCAAGCTGCGAGCCAGTATTAATGAGACTAATCTCTCTCAATGAGCACTGTCTTCTCAGGATATAACTGGAGGGAGCCAAAACCATCATCTCCTCACCTTCGTAACAGCAGAGTTCTTCTTGTAGTTCATGCAAAGAAATTCTGCCAGTGCCAGGAGCAGCTCCGTACCGACGGGGGCGTTTCCATGAATACCAGCAACGAAGCGGATCTTGGGCTCCTCAGGCTCGGAGTGGTTGGGCTTGTTGGAGATCTCAAGGGACCAGATCTGACGGAACTCAACACTCTGACCCAGGCTGCCAAGAGATGAGAAACCAGAGCATCAGCTCAGGAACAGAGCCACTCCCCTAGCCTGGCCTTACAAGAAGTGCTGGTGCGGAAAGGAACTGCTGCCTAGACCACAAGTGACACACAAAACTCAGCCACATCACAGAAGAAGATTTGTAGCAGCACTGAACCACATCCACTATGAAGATCACTCTGAGCAAACATCTGTGTGAAAAAGCACCCAGGTAGAGACGCGCAGGACACCCAATGCTCCGTATTTCTCTATATAGACCACAACATCATTCTAAACATGGAATGGCTAAATGCCTCTGTGCTTCCTGTGTGTTATTTTTTTTCCTGTTTTGTTTTTCCTCTCCTCTCTCCAATCAGTGCAGGATACATCTGGACATCAAACTAATTTAGAAAGCAGCCAGTTTCAAGGACAAAAGCAGGCCTATTTCCAGTAGAAGTTGTTGCTACAGTCGTGCCTTTAAGTTAGCAAACTGAATGCAGGCAAAGCAGGGAACACAATCAGGGCTGATGCAACTGGAAGGACAATAGAGGCTACAGATCAGAAAGGCAGCCTTGGCACCAGCAGGGACAGCACATGAGCACATTGTGCCTGGTGACAACAAGCAATCAGGGTCCCAGGGACAAAGAGGCCGGATTTATGCCTTTTAAAATTGACAGAGGGTAAGTGCTGCAGGTCACAAAGGTGAGCAGAAGACAACAGACAGCTGGTCGCCTGCACGAGAGCAGAGACCTTGGCTCGGAGCACATTAACTCAAACACATCTCACGCTGTTAAGTTAAAGTCTGAAGGCAGATAGTTTAAAAAGCCACTGGATTTGATGATCCTCATGGGTCCCTTCCAACTCAAGATACTCTCTAAGACTTGTACGCCAAATTTGATCACTTTTGCTGGGAACTTTTTAGCAGGGTAGCTGGCATAAAGGATTTGGAAAAGGGAGGAAATAGAAAAGACTAAAGAAATATGTGCAGGTACCTGGGGTATCAATGCTAGGAATACCACCAGTCCCTGGGTAGCTGACAGCCCCCCAAGGTTTAAGTCTGTAAAGTGAGGTCTCAGGAAAAACACGGGGGCCCTGCCGATGTTCTGCCACCATGTCCTTACCCCTGGGGCTCCTCTGAAGTCAGGCACCACAGGGATGGGCAGAAACAAGCTCCCCACCTCTGGGCTGCACTCACAGCTCATCATTTCACTACTTCCCTGCCTCAGGGAGGAGCTGAGCATTGCTGCTTTGAGCTTTCACCTGGTGAGATTTGTGATGTGCGGGTAGTTCAGATAGAGGCCTCGGAGGAACTCAGAGAGGTCCTTGTAGGGGCGGTATCGGTAAGGAGAGACTTTCCCCGAGGAGGCAAGCAGAAGGCGCTCCAGGCCGTTTTCAGCAGACAGGTCTTTGATCAGAGTCTCAAACTCCTTCTCGTTGGGGTCACTGGTGTCTGGGGTGTTCAGGACCGGCACCTTCCCCTCCTCCACTTTGGCGTCTGTCCGTGAAAGAGTGAAGTTGACCTGCACCCCACCTTTGCTGTCGACTTCCACCGTTTTAGTGACTGGATCATACCTGCCCAGGAAGAGAAGGCACAAGGAGATGTCAGGGGCTGAAGCTTCACACACCAAGCCACCCCCCTTCCTGACAAGGCACTCAACACAGGACTGCTCTCTAGCCAAATGAAGCATGCAGCATAAAAGCAAGCAGCAAGAACACTTCAAAAAGGGACAGAGAAGTAGCAGTAGGACAGGGAGCAGCTCAGGGCCCTGCATGGCACTGAGCTGCTTTTGGCTCAGGTGTTGCAGGGCTACGTGGCAGACTGGCAGGACAAGAAGTCAGGCAGCTTTAGCCCAAAGAGCAACAAGGCTTTGGCAGCTGTTGAAGTAATTTCTGCGGGCAGCTGCCTGCATGAGAATTTCCCCTGAAGACATCAGGTTATCGACTACTTCACCGCACCACCTCCAAACAAGGGAAGGTTTGTACTCTGCACTGTCACCAGATTAGCAGTCCCTGACACCGGAGTAGCACGACTTCATTAACTCTTGACTGGGAAAATCAGGAGCGCGCTGTGGCAATCGTGCAGCTGTTTGTTCCCCGTGCCGTGGCTTGCTCACCCTCGGGCAGATGCTGTGACTTTGTACGTCCCCTGGACCAAGAGGCGCCAGTAGTCCCCGTCTTTGTAGGTGGTCACGGGGTGGTTGATGTCGGCGACGCTGATGGTGGCGTTGAGAATGCCCCTTCCGTCCGTGGCATCCAGCACAAATCCCCAGATGCCGCGGTGAACCTGAGCACAGACCCGGAGCCCTGCTCAGAGCCAGCCCTCACCATGCCCTCATCCCACACACCACGGGAAGAGGGCTGACACCCAGACCCCACCAGCTCCCCAGGAGGCTCCGCGTTTCCAGAGGATCAGCACGTCCCAAAAGGGCTCAGGTTAAGCCCGCCAGCAGCTGGCATGGACAAAGATCACCCGAGTACAATGGGCAATTGTTTGGCTCGTGATGCCACCACAGTACGCTCTGCTCCACGCCTTTGTTTGCATGCCCCAGGTGCACCGCACTACCACCAACCCTGACCCAGCTGGAAATAGCACATAAAGGCCACTAGCCTAGGGAGAACTGAGGGATTGGTAAATAAAATGCCCACACCTGCATCACCTGGCTGCTGTTTCCATATGGATTTTTTGGTGTGCTGAGGAGGGGAGAGGGGGAATCGAGGCATGTTTGGATGGGAAGGATTTCTGTGGAGCAGGTACCTAGCCTGGCCAGGAAGCAGCACTCAGTGTGCAGACCAGCCTGTTTATTCTGGCACAACTAATCCAGACCCCAAGAGGCAGCTCACACATTTTCTTGGGCATCAAATTGGCTCACCTGTTTAATGAACTGGAGGAGAGATCTACGGTTCTGCTCCCAGTACTTCGGCAGCTCCTCTGCTTTTGGGTATTTCACACAGCCCAGCTCAATGGTCACTTCAAAGCAGTTTGTATGTAAGTAATTCCAGTCCTGCATCCCACCTACAACAGGAATGTAGAAAAAAGTTTTGACAAGGTCTCCTGAAGGCAGAGTTGAGCCCCAGCTCAAAAAAAGATTAAGAAATCAGATACTAGAGAAAGATGAAATCCTAACTACAGCATGCATTTTATACTGAAGTGAAAAGGGTTTTACACAGGGCAAGATTCATGCTTCAAGGGGACGTCAAAATAGCAGACTGATAATCAACCTTCTTGTAAATGCCTTTCATACTGCTGGCTAGCCAGAAATACTACACTATAAATTCCTTCCCTCCAGAATGATTTAATCTGGGTACATTATTGAAGAGGCTACGAAAGAAACTCAAATTCCTGCAATCTGGACTGATTGTGATGACCAGATTAAATTCTTTAAGCTGCACATGCATTAACTTGGAGATAATCGAGAGACTGAAGGTTGACTTTACCTGGAACATTGTACCACTGGGCCCCATTCGTGATGCCATGTGGAAAGTACTCTGTGGGGTACAAATCCTTACAAGGGCTGCCCTGATACATCTTTTTGTTTTCCTGAAACAAAAGATGTGACATGTGGAGCTCAGTCTGTACTCTATAGCCCTTCCTGGCCCACATACAGCATTTTCTACCACCCTTCAGCACACTGCTGTGGGCCCCGTGCCTGCAGAGAGCTCTCCTCCTACAGTGCCTGCAGGCAGAGCACACCGGCCATCCCCGCATGGGAAGAGCCTCCTACAGGACCCTCCTGCTGTGACCCAAGGAGTCTGCAACATGTGGGTGCCTGCTCAAAGGGCTCATGACAGCATCAGGAATTACCCTAGCAGGATGAGCTGTTTTCCCATTAGAGCTTTACCTTGGAGTAGGAAAGTGCCAGCTGCTGAAACACAGCATCGTCTGGGGATTTACTGTATATGGCTATTCCTTGTTCATCGTCATCAAAGGGGTAATTAACCACCAGAGAACCTGCAGGGGAGACAAGATTTGACTTGAACTTGCAAGCTTTTCAACTGATCCCTCAGCCTAAGAGAAGGAGTTTTTCTTTTCCTCCAAAGACTGCCAGGGACCAAGCCTCGTGTTTCTCAAGACTTGGCATTAAATACTACATACGTAGCATTAGCACCAGTGGACAGAAGAGACAGGAAAAGATAAGACTCTGCCCAATGAGGAAGGTGAGCCCCAGCCATGACACATCAAAGCTTTAGCTCTTACGTGCAGGAGGGGTGATAACAACCTCCTGATAATCCCTTTCACAGAGGAGAGAAAGCAAAGGAATACATTTCTTAAAACACACACAGCAGCCTTGGCCCAACTGCTGTAGCTTTTCAGCCCTCTGGAATTTATGGCAAGCAAATTATAACATCTCTGGCTTTTCCTAGGCAAGCTGTACTGTGGGAACCCAGATACCACCGCTGCTGGAGAACTGCCAGCTCTTACCCACGCAGGGTACCTCTGCACGACAAAATGAAGCGTGCTAGCACAAAGCAACCACCTGCAAGTTACCACAGCTACAACAAACAGTCTGGGGAATCAGGGAATAAGCTGTAAGACAGACACTTAATTTAGATCACTCTAAAAAGATAATTAAATTACAGCAAATTTCATAGTTCCGCCATGCAATTCATGACGGGGAACCCTCAGGATTACATCTCCTTCCCTCCAATTTATAAATACTACGAAGCCTCCAGCAGCCACAGCATTACCGCATTCACCAAAGCAGCTGCTGAGCAGCTGCTGACATGAAAGGCCATCCCACCTGCCCCGTCCTGTAGCAGGCAGTGTGCTAGCTACTGCCCAGTGCTTGTGCTCCCTTCAGAGAAGCAGGTGTGATCCTCCCAGCAGCCTCTTCAGCTCCCTACAAACATGCTTGGGGAAGTGGCTTTCAGCCTGTTCCCAGCTTCTGATCCAGCCTCCAGCAGTACAAACTCCAACCTACTAATAATAGATTTGGTTTACCCTTTTTTTTTCCCCCTATAGGTCCTCTGGAAACAGCCTCACCCCTTGTGCAGGAACCTGGCTGCCTTTTCTCCTGCCATGCTCAAGGACACTTAGTTCTGCGAGCTCTCTGCTCGGTCTCCTCTGTTTAGGCCTTGATCGCAGTGGATATATCCCTACAAACCCCATCCCTCAAACCTCAGTGCTGAGGAAGGAGCCTGGCTGGCTGACATACCTCCATGCAGGTTTGCTGAAAGCACGAATGGGTAAGTCTTCAACCAGCTCATGACAGCAAGCGTTTCTGGCTGCGGAGGGTCTGTCACCTGGAAGAACTGATCTGGGAAGTTCCGGTTCAGGTCATAGTTGTTGCTGTTATTTCTGCCAACGGTGCCTCCTCTGTCTCCTGAAAACGAAACACACGTTCAGCCTTGTGCCCCGTAAAAGTTCCCTTTTCACTATGGAGGTTGTGTCCTTTTGCTGAAGATCTTCACCCTACCAATTAGCAAAAAATGGCAGAGAACACAACAGAGCCGGCTTCCTGCAGCCCACAGTGACGGGACACCCACGCTTTCCTCCAGTGAGAGTGCCCGAAGGTGTCTAGGGGCCGTTTCAGCAGCTCTCAGTGCCAGCCAGGCCACAGCTAGCAGGAAGGCAGTGAACCATGAACAATCCCAGCAGCTGGGTGTCACGACCACAGAAACCTCAGAGCCCACCTTCTCAAACCAGCTGGACATGTTCTCTGTTAAACCCACGTAGAGCTCTAATTCCAGGAAACTGCTCTGGACAGGCTTTGTTCTGTCAGTCTGCAAAAGCCATGCAGTTTTAAGGACTTCCCTGAACGTTTTTGCCAATTTCCACATCACGATAAAAGTCTGTATTATCCTTGGACAAGTGCTCTGCAGACTGCCTGGCTCCCACATCACATGTTGTAAGAGCACGGACCAAAGCACAGCAAGTATGAGCTGTGTCAAAGGAATGTCTTTATTTCTAATAACCCTTGGGATAGCCACAAACCATAAGGGGACCCAAACAGGGGTAGCATATAGCATTGCTGAAGCGGAAGAGCTCTTTCCAACCACTTCAAGAAGCAGCCAACCACCCACTTCCTGCAGCGCGGGGTCTGCCCACTCATTCCACAGCACACCCCAAGTCCCTTCCCATCCTCCCCGGGCAGAAAGCACTTCTGAGAAACCTTGCTGGAGCACAAGAGCAGAAGCACCATGAGCCCCAACTCTTGTTCTCAGACCTAAACCCCCCGTATGTCTTCCAGCACAGGCAGCACTACCTTCCTGGGACTTCTCGTAGCCATCTGGGTTCATGGACGGCATGATGTGGATCCGCGTGCTCTGGACCAAGTCAGTCACTTCGGGATCTGTGCCGAAGTTCTTGCAGAGGTACTCGATGAGGTTCAGGAGCAGCTCTCGCCCCACAACTTCATTCCCATGCATGTTACCAATATACTTGAACTCTGGCTCACCTGCACACACACAGCCACGCCAAAGAGACAATAATAACCACTACAGTAACACTTGGAGACATTTCATCACCCTGAGCATTGCACACTCAGGCCTTTCTGCAGGCTAGGGGGCATTTACTTCAAACATACCCTTCTGCAATCACACCACCAAAAAGGACAAACACTGCTGCAGGGAGAACCCTTGGTCCTTCTGTTCCCAGAGCCCCACCACCAATGCCGATGTCCCCAGGAATGCTCCTTAACTCACAGCAGTACCACCCATGGAGCCTGATCTTTCTAAAAAGCAAGCTGTGAGGAGGAACTCGGGCTCTCTTCAGACAGATTCCAGCTCTACATCCCTTCCTGTCCTGCCCACGCACCAAAGCAAAGCGTCTGTCACTTGCATTTGTGCCTTGCTGGGAAGGATTTCCAGCATTACCTGCTTCATGGACGCCGGGGTTGTCCGAGATCTCCATGACATAGAGCTCCCGCAGCTCTACCGATTTGCCCACAGAGTAGAGGCGGGTGATGCTGGGGTACTCGTTGGCGTACCGCCGCAGGAAGATCTCCATGTCTGAGAAGTGATGGTGGCGAAAGTCCACGGGTTGGACTGCTCGGTGGAGAGAGGTTGTGGCCGGGGGCTCTGCCTGCGCAACAGAGGGCGTGAGGGTGGATGGAGGAGCAGGCGTCGCGGTGAACTGCGTGAGGTTAGGGTCTGGTGCCACCACGGTTGGCTGCAAGGAGAAATCCACTACTGTTGCATCTCCCTCCTTCACCTCAATGTTCTCTTTGGTCACTGGTGCGTAACTGTGGGGGAAAAAATAAAGCTGGCTTCAGCAAGGAGGCTCTGCAGCCTCTCAACCTCCACTCCACGCTCTCCAGCTTCTTCCTCCCAGCCTGAACGCAGTGGGATGTTGGACTAGGGGAGAGATTCACCAGCAAACAAGCTGATGGGGCTCATCCCACTGCCACCAGACCCAACTATGCTGCTGCCCTTGTGGTGTCAGAGGCACAAGTTCCTGTTTATGGGGAAGAAGCCACAGGTGCATCACAGGGGTAGCAAGTGGCAAGTGACACATTTACACCCAGACTTGAGACAAGGCAGGCTCTTACTGGGACAACCCTACTCCTTTCTCTCCGTTTGCCCAGAAGTTAAGATGAGGTCGATAAAAGCAGTCAAAGGTTACAGAAGTGCTGTGCACCCAGCAGCTCCCCACTGCAGGAGGGCATGGGGTGAACAAACACAGCTGCAGCTCTAACCCATCACAGAGTCCTTTACTGCTTCAGCTTCCAGACAAGCCCCCTAAACACACACAAGATGCTCCTGGAGAAGAAATCGCGTAAAGTAACACAAACAGTCAGCAGTGCAGACACTGGCTGCCACAGAGACCTTACCCCATCACAACTGCGGTCACGTTGTAGGTCCCAGGCACGAGCAGCCGGTGGTAGTCACCGAATTTGCCCGCCGTGATGTTATGAGCGATGCCGGCAACGACAATGGTCGCGTTCTCCAAGCCAGCCCCAGTGATCGCATCCCTGACAAAGCCTTTCACACCGATGTGGACCTGAGGAGAACAACGCAAGGGCCTGGCTGAAGACAGGTAACATCAGTGCAACCACATCCTCACCCCGCAATCCCCTCCCCTCCCATCCCCAAAACAGCAGAGCAAGACAGCTGCCAGGCAGAGACAAGCCGAAGGTTCAGGCAGTGCTTGGCCAGACAGCAAGGACAGGAACTTCAGCATGCACCGGGAAGGCAGCAGCTTTTCGGAACTGATCTTCCCTAGCAAATCCTCTCATTCATTGGCATGGGTACACAACACTGTGATCACAGCAGGGTTGCAGGTCATACTGAGGGACCCAGTGCAGCTGCCTCCCTTCCCAGCCTAAACTGTCCCCTACCCAACCCACACATGGGTATGTGGAAAAAGCCTGGAGGATGGATCTGTGAGCCAAGGTCTGAGCTGTGTGGCTTGGTGCCTTTGAAGACCTGAGATTGAAGGCACCGAGGCCATACAGGTACTCTGCATTACATAGCAACATCTGCATCTCTCAGCCTCTCTACATCCCACTGTGCCCCACGAGGCCCCTCTCAGAGGGAGCTCTGTTGTCGCTGAGGATGTGGGAACTGTGGCAGAACCACAGAGATAAGCAGCAGCTTTGTAGCCTCTGACCTCCATGCAGCAACTGCAGCAAACCAAGCTACAGGAGCATCTGAACGCAGTGCTCTCGGCCCGCCGGGGACACGGGGCTGTCCCAGATGTTGCCCCCACACCCTGCCTCAGCCCCCACTACCTTCTCAATGAAAGTAAGGAGAGACTCCCGGTTGTTTTCCCACTCCTGCTGAAGCTCGGAGGTCGGTGGGTATTTGCAGCAGGACAGCTCCAAGGTGATCTCAAAGCAGTTGGCCCACACGTAGTTGTAGTCCTGCATCCCACCTGAGGAAGTTAGGCAGAGACACGTCATGAGAGCAGTGCACAGACATCCAGCCCCCCCCCAGGATCCACATTCTGCCTGCCGTTCAGCCCCCTGGGGCACGTCACCAAGCTGCTGCCGGAGCCCCAGAGCGAACAACCTAAGCAGAAAAGTCAGATCAGATCCTGGTGAAAGCCTGTGCTGGGGCAGACAGAACCCTCTTTCTCCCAGTGACCACCACACTGGGCCATTCAGATCCTGCAGGCCGTCCCTTTGGCCTTACTGCTGCCAGCTGAACTCAGCAGCCCAGCACTTCGTGGGTTCATTCCACAGCAAAGACATCTGCCAGACACAACCTTCATATTACCTGCATTTCCCAGAAATCATATTCAAGGACCACACAGCTGTTCTCCCAAAAACTCTCAGCAAGACTAGAGGCAGCAACAACCTTTCCTCACCTCTGAGGACTGCCGTGACCCTGCAACGGCCGGGTCCTGCATGAGCAGACCAGGACACAGACTTGTTCACCTCTTCCCCGAGCTCTGGAGCCATGTCACCAGCCTCCTGCCCCATTTCCTCTTGAAGGCAGCAGTCTCGAGTAATTTAAGCAATGCTGCAGCACCTGGGGACAGCTTGGTCGCTTGCTGTTAAGAGTACCAGCAAACAGGAGCGCACAGAGCTGTTTCACAGTATTAACCTTATCTGCTTATTCTTGCCTTTCAGGGAAACCACAGGTACTGCTGCAAATAAAAAAATGTCACCTTGTCCTAGCAAGTGCCGTGCCCTCATTTACTGAAGGTTACGTTCAGCCCTCAGCAAGCAAATCTGTTTTGTGAGCAGGGATGAATCACGCACCAGCAGGACTCCAGGTCCCCAGGTATCAGCACCCACGATCTGGAGCTTGTACCCCAGCACGCTGCTGAAGGCTGCAAATACTCAACCCCTCCAAACATTCCTGGGAGCTTTCGATAGCAAAAACCCCCGCAAGCCTGAGAAACA